>NC_091298.1:62299441-62649694 GCF_038502225.1 Cherax quadricarinatus
GATGTTTTACTTTTCCTGCCTCCAAATTTAGGACGATTGGCCTGAGATGCCGGGTCAGTATAGAATGGGTCTTAACACTCGGTGTGCACGGTATTTAAAAAATCTGGGACCACTTAGTAGCTTGTGGGAGCACCAGTTCAGTTGAGTGCCAGCTAGAGCAAATAGCATGGGAAACCCCAGGGGTTCATTGATGTCATGTTCTTTTAACATTCCCCTTTTAAGAGGAAAGTGATGACCCAGAGTTTGGTGGCTTTGCGATGGATGTGGCCACAAGTGGTCGATGAAATATCAAAAACCTCGACAATAACCCATGCGCAACATTTTTGCCACATCCTTTCATTTTTTATACCACTGGTAGTGTCATCCTGCCAGAAAGTCTTATAACCTATGCCCTAAGTAAAGAGAAAAGATTCTGGAACGTGTAATACGTACTCAGCTGGCTGGCTGGCCGGCCAACTGATTTTGGCTGTCTTTGTCTCTCTTTATATCTCTGTATGCCTCTCGCTCACTGGTACACATGAGTACAGTTATCATACATATTGTAAATTACCTAGGATAACCCAAAGAAAATCCAGAGAAAATGCTATACTGTGCTTGTACGTATATATAAGCCATTATAATAAGCATGACTGGCAAGTAATACGCATTTTCACGTGATAAGGAATCAGACACGACAACTCTGCATCATGTGTAATATCTGTTGGTTCATAAGCCACTCCGAGACTGAGGCGCACACACACACATGCACACACACACACATGCGCACACACACACACACACATGCACACACACACACACACACACATGCACACACACACACACACACACATGCACACACACACACACACACATGCACACACACACACACACATGCACACACACACACATGCACACACACACACACACACATGCGTGCACACACACACACACCATGCACACACACACACACCATGCACACACACACACACACACACACCATGCACACACACACACACCATGCACACACACACACACACCATGCACACACACACACACATGCACACACACACACACACATGCACACACACACACACACATGCACACACACACACACACACATGCACACACACACACACATGCAGACAAACACACGCAAACACACACACACACATGCACACACACACATGCACACACACACACACATGCACACACACACACACACATGCACACACACACACATGCACACACATGCACACACACACATGCACACACACATGCACACACACCCATGCACACACACATGCACACACACGCGTGCACACATGCACACGCACACATGCACACGCGCTCATGCACACACACACGCACGCACACACATGCACATGCGCGTATGCACACACACACACACACAGAGGCAGAGCTAGACAGTGCACTGCTCCAGGGTTCCCTGGAGCACTGCATGATCATTAAGTGTCACTCCACTGCTGCACTGTCAGCAGTAGAGTGACACTCATCTTACACTGTGCTTCAAGGAGTTTCATATACTCCAGCATGTCTAAAACATTGCTGGAACCTATAAATACTTTGTATATATTTCTAGACAATAATAAATGGCCAAGGCAGGTGAAAATGTTCACTTGTCAGTGTGTGTGCACGACTATTTAAGTATTACTTCAGTACCTAATATTAGTGTCAGAACAAAGATTGGCTATGAAATCACAAGAACTACTGTAAATTGTAATTATCAGAACATAAAAATTATATAAATTAAAATAAAAACGAAAAAAAAGTACATCGGCAACATTTCTGCAAGCGGCAGGACTCCATGTTGCTGTCAGGTGAACATCCAGTGCCAACTTTGCGGTCTTGTATCTCAGTAAGTACTGGTCCTAAATTTTTGTTTTATCTTATTACACAGATAAAATTGCCCTCCTTTAATTTTTTTTTTTTTTATTTATTTACTGTGTAAGTATGATAAGTACATGTTTGCTCTTACTGTGATTTTGCTTTACACAAATTCTCTTGTGTGCAGTGACCCTGATAATCCACTATAAAATAAACACTTGGCAGTAATTCATCCCTAACCTCACTTGTATTTTTACTTAAATGTCACTCTAAATTGATTTATACTTTGGGCCTACTGGCCAGTGCTAGGTAAGTCCTATTGTTGCCAAACTATTGCTTTCCTAAATAAAAAAAATCACTGCAGTAGGCCTATTGGCCTATGCTAGGGAGGTCTTATTCTCAGTAGTAGTAACCAGTTACCAGTAACCAGTGTACCAGTAGATGACTCACTACCAACCGTCTCTGCCTGAGTCACTGTCTGTATTCATATTGTGCTGACCACAGCAGTATTCAAAGACCCCCTCACATATGGGTACTGTGGGCGGTCAGTCATACGAGAGTGAGCAAGGAGGCAAGGTTACGGCTGTTTGGGCGCTCCCCACATTATCCGTAATTATACGTACTTCCAGCCTACGTGAGTATTACTTTACCCTATCCACGTGTTCGAATCCCACATGATAAATGGTGGCAACGGTGTGGAGCGTGGAAATTAAGCTTTTGAAGGGTATTTCAAGACGTTAGAAGACTGTTTGTGAGTAGCCGGCGGGTCAAAGGTGAACCGTAGCTAGCCGCTCCCCTCACAACCTCCACCCTGCAAGCCTGTTGCAGCCGTTTCAAGCTTCCTGGCTTAGTTCGTGTGCTAATTGCTTCAATCTCCGAGGGGTTGACCCGGATTTTGCAATTAAGCCAGTCAGTAAGCCAGACTGTGGAAGTGAACGCCAGTCAGCCTGTCTCCTGTCATCCACCTGCTCCTCCGTGCTGTGTGCATCGTTACACGTCTTCCAGTCAGCCATTCTCATGGGTTAAGCCAGTCAGCCAACCCAGCTTCTAACCCAGCTGAGAGAGAGAAGTAAGCCACGCAAGTTCCTCTGAAGTATTTTCATATCGCTTTGTGCTCCCTGTTGGATGCTAAGAGTGGTCTTCACCATCCCTGTGGCATAGTGGCTTATCAAGCCACTTTCGTGGGTAGTGAGTGGAGTGCGCGCCAGAGCGCCAGCGAGAGTCACCACCTCATCCCACCGCTGCCACCATTTATCATGTGGGATTCGAACACGTGGATAGGGTAAAGTAATACTCACGTAGGCTGGAAGTACGTATAATTACGGATAATGTGGGGAGCGCCCAAACAGCCGTAACCTTGCCTCCTTGCTCACTCTCGTATGACTGACCGCCCACAGTACCCATATGTGAGGGGGTCTTTGTATACTGCTGTGGTCAGCACAATATGAATACAGACAGTGACTCAGGCAGAGACGGTTGGTAGTGAGTCATCTACTGGTACACTGGTTACTGGTAACTGGTTACTACTACTGAGATTATTCTCAGGCAACCATTCCTGATTATTCACACCTGTTGGCAAACCAGTGCCAGTGCAAGAATCATTCCAGGCTGATCTTGGAATATGCAGCATCAATAAGAAACCCACACTTGAAATAGTAGAAGTGCTGAAATATGCAACTATGGTTGTTTCAGAGCTAAGGGGTTTGAGCTACTATAAGAGGAATTGTCAGGGACTAACTGTGGTGAGAAATGTACTTAGAGGCAGGGACAGTTGGAAGTTAGACATAGATACCTACAAGGATATCAAAGTATTTCCTTTAGTCTGAGTGGTTTGGAAGTGAAATGATCTCAAATAAGTAGTGAACTGGTACATAGGGCCCATAAAGCTAGCAGGGAGTGAATCTTTCAAAAGGCAAGGCGATGTTTGGACCATGAACTTAGACATGACCCCTGCAACCACAGTGATGCTCTCTATATACTCTTCCCTCTGTATCATTTCTGCATGGTAGAAACCTTTCACATATCAACTTTTTCTCCCTAACCACCCTTTTTACTTAGTAACTCCTCTTCCCTCCTGCACCTACGCTCCTTACCCACAAACTTCTGCTGTGTACACAACACTGCATTCTTAAATCTACCCCATACCTTTATCTCCTCATTAGCTGTACTCTTCTTAACCTAATTTTACCCAATGCTTGCTCATGAAGTGTTGAGAAGAAAACCAATGAACTTGCGAAATGTAACTTTTGAGATGATGCCTTCAACTGTTTACAACAATTTTTGGTAATGAATGATACAAATTTGATTAAACTGGTCTTTAGTCTTTAATGGACATTTTTCTGCTTATCACCTCATGTCTTAACTATCCTCTCTAATTTACAAACTTTCACTTTCTTACCCACCTACAACTTTCTTTATACCCATCTACCTCTTACTCTTGCTGAATGTAACAGTAATTATTGGTCTAATATATGTTGCCCCTCTAAAAATATGCACATTTACAAGTCTACGCAGCAGCATTTCATCTGATACATAGTATGACAAACTGCTATCATGCCCTGTATTATATCTCATATACTTATTAACCCCTTTTTGTTAGCCATTTGACTGTCACGACCCCAAATCCGGAAGTGTGTGTTTGGCACAGAACATTCAAAAAAAAATTTTTTCTTATGAAATGATAATAATTTCCCAATGGTAATTACAACAAAAGTATGAAATTTGATGGAAAACTTAAGGAATTGCGCTCTCGTGAAGTTAGCAATCTCGGCAGTATATGTGCATCGGCGATTTCACCCACTTTGAGCCCTATTTTCGGCCAGTTCCGTTGTTCCAGTCGACCAAACTCATAGCTATTTCTTTAGAACTCCCTTTGTTCCATCAATTCGATACAAGAAACCACCCATTTACCAATTTCAACTACCCAATAAAGTTGTCAGAAATTGTCATTTTGACCAATTTCTCACAAATTAAAAAAGATACCAATTTCAAAATAGGGTCCAGAATAAACAAGACAGACATTCCTGGCACTAAAATAGCATTTTCTCTGTTCATTAGTCATGTCTCCAGGCCCCTCTTACATTACTCTTGCTTTCCATTTTGAATTTTTATTCTCACAAAAAATAGAAGATTTACTGTTATGCAGACTACTGCAGTATTGTAAAAATGGTATAAATAATAATAGCACACTTGCGAAAGAATATTAGACTCATCAGTTGACATGTATTGGATGTGTGGTGTTATTTGTTTACTCTTGAAACCAATCAAAATCATTTCTGTTTCTGTAATGTCTTCCATTCTATCAAATGAGACCAATAAAACGAGAATGCAACCATAAATACTATACGAAAATACACCTCCAAGTCAGCGTTTTAATCCAAAAAGTTTTTTTTTCTCATACACTGCGTGCTGCAGAATTTTTTTTATACTGTGCACACTGAACACACACATTCTCTCATATGTAGGCCTACCAGCTTTCTCCTGCTTGATTTGAAGCCGCTTGAATTTTGGCGTACTAATACGTCTGAAACACTGGCTTGTAAGACGTATAAATACGACCGTAACAGTCAAAGGGTTAATATACATATTACCTATTACCAAATCTATTTCTATACATGGTTAAATTAAGGGCCCTCCCTTCCCCCATTATTACTTACCCTTGGCACTCCATAGTTTCCTACTACACCCTCTAGAACAGTTTCTCCCATTAGCATTTAAGTCCCCTTAAGTAATTATTTTCTAATTTATTTTGACACTCCCTTAAACACTTCTATCATAACTTTTAAAATGTATCTTCTCTACATTCCTCTCTTCCCCAGGTGTGTAAGCACTTACTATTAGTCCCCATCATATCTCACCCTTATTTTAATCCACATAATTCTTGAATTTATACACTTTTTCTATAATGACTGTTTATTAATCATACCTATGGCAGAAGTCAAAATCCTTTACTATTACTGCTGCTCCTTGCTTCGCTCAGATTTTCTCAGATACACGACCTAATTCCTTTAATACCTCCCCACTGAAATTCTTCCACTCCTCCCCTACAATAACCATGATAATAAGAATAATGCATACTTTTGTTCCTATGTGAATCTTGCATCACTGACACTACAATTGGCTCTCATCTTCACCTATCTTCACTGCTGCAGTCACTGTCATGTAATGTATGTGTTTTCATTACTGCTTTCATTTTTTTTTTCCCCCATCTTTGCAACTTTGTCACTGATACTTATGTCACTGTACCTTAATGGAGTCTTGATTTGATGGTCATTCAAAAGCTTCTCTTCATGATTTTGTCAACCGAACAACCGAGCCACCCCAAATAACCCTTAGATGTAAACCCCTGCACACTGATTACAGTTGTGATGAGTGTTTACTATACTGTAGTAATATTCATACGATTAAGGCAAAACTTTTTTTCAGGTTACAACTTCCAGCAAACTGCAGTTCCTTCAAGTTTCAACTTCGGTGGATCTTTTGGCTCTTAATCCAAGAACTACATTAATTTTAGTGCCTTAAGCATACGTTATAGGCATGATCAGAGAGTCTAATAAAAATTTGGGAATGCATCAGGGTATGTCCCATTATTCAGTGATGTAGCTCCATGTCTCACCTAGAGACTTTTCAGCAGGTATTGCAGTATAGGATAAAATTTTGTTATTCTTGTATAAAACTCATCTAAGTGTGCACACGTTTCCTTAATACTGACAATAGCCTGCCATTAATCTCTGCCCCTTCCCCTATCAAAGCTTGAATGAGGTATACTATAAACCAATTAAATGTGTGCTTCTATTTTCATAATTACTGTAGTATTATCCGTTTCTTCCCTACTACTATTACCACCTGTAGGGATGTTGCCTGGGTCACTGCCTTGTTTGTCGAAGGTATTTGATTACTTTAAATGTTGAATTATATGCAAGATCTTGAGTATCATTGCTTTGAAGAACAAGTTTTACTTTTTTCTATGCAACAGCCCAGAACATCCTCTGTGGTATTTTTGGCCCCCTTGGCTTTGTTGTCCATATCTGCTGTCCCCAAACTGGAGCACAGGAATGATCTATGTACAAAAGAGCAGCCCCGCCTCTGGAGCTGACCACCATCTAATGTTGGTGTTCAGCCAGCTGAGTCACAACATTCAATACAGCCAAGCTATTGCTGTATGGCTGATGTTGCTCAGTGTAGAAGATTGGAGACCTGGAAAAATACAGGTTGTTCTGTAGGTCGGTGTGGAATGAGGTGGTACGGGCTGCTCTCTCCACAATAATCCCTGGAGTGGATTTAAATGATCCTCTCCAATGATTTGAGTTTTATTATGTACCATCCAGGATATATCTAACTTAATGAGTTCAATTTTTTTTTTTTTTTTTTTTAAATACTCCTTGGTAGGTCTGGGTTTAAGTATTAACCTTTTTACCATTAATATTTACTGTGATTTTTGTGACATATGAGCCATTCTACATTTATCATAATATATTGTTCATATAAATACAGTATGGAATGGATTCATTGAACTGTGCATGATGAATGAAAAATAAATTCATAAATTGAAGCTAGAGGGCTGATAAAGCACTGCTGCACTAAAACTGTTAATGGTGACATTATTGGGTGGGTGAATTGGGCCAATTGGATGATTTTCTTTTGCCAGTCTGGGCATTTGTAGTGGTGCACTTGTGTTTACACATTATGATCTTGCCAGTTCACCCTCTACCTGTTAAACTAATCAAAATTTGCCTTCCAAGCCTGAAGATATGCCTTGGTTGACAAAAACTGTTACAATCTTTGTTTTTTATTTGTATATAATGAAGTCTTCCCCCCCCCCCCTCCCTTCTCTCCTGATATTGGCATTCTTTCACTATTAACAGCTACTTTGTAATAATTCAGGAATAGAAAAGGTAAATGAACAGATACATTATTTGCTTCTCTGATAAAATCACAATGCACTGTTAGATGCAACTCTTAATTTTCCTAATACTAAAACTTGCATCAGTGCTATTAAAGTGGTGACAGGATATTCTTTTGAAACCAAAATAGTTTTTTGAGCAACAGTGATTGGAATATCTTTCTTATAAATTGAGTAAGTATTATGTATTAGATGTTCATCATAATGGCATAAGTTATGCCATTAGTTTCTGCAATATTTGTGGGAAAGTTGTATATGCATTGGTTTACCATTAAACACAGGTAGGAGAAAACTACGTCAAATATATTAAATGTTGGTAGCTGCTTTATATATATATATATATATATATATATATATATATATATATATATATATATATATATATATATATATATATATATATATATATATATATTTATATAATATATATATAATATATATATAATATATATATATATATATATAATATATATATAATATATATATAATATATATATATATAATATATATATATATAATATATATACATATAATATATATATATATAATATATATATATATAATATATATATATATATATATATATATATATATATATATATAATATATATATATATAATATATATATATATATATATATATATATATATATATATATATAATATATATATAATATATATATAATATATATATAATATATATATATATATATATATATAAAATTTAATTGCCACTGACATGCTCTCCTGGTGATTACGTGGCTCAGGAAATTTGTGTAGCAGCTACATGGTCTTAGTTTTGTTGTAAGGATCATCCCTGTTTCACTATGGAGGTGCACACAATGTATGTTGCCTCCAGACTTATCTAGTCCACTCACTCTGAAACCATTTTTGTTGAGCTTCTCGATTATGGCTTTATTTTTTTTTTTTTTTGTGTATGTGTGTATATTTCAAGGGTGTTGTATCATCATGAATTATTTTGAAAGGGAGTTATACTTATGAATTAAATTAGTATCTACAAAAATTAAATTACGAAACCTCCCTTTCAAGTTGGTGCACGGGTGTTTTGTGGGAAGCTTGGCACAACTTTGTGTCTGGAATTGTAACTTAATAGAAGCTCATAAATTGTGCAGTCTAGCCTTGTGCAGACTGTGCCAACTATTGATATTTTTGAAGGCCATCTGTGATAATCTTTCTTGGATTGTATTCAACTAGTTATTAATAAATTTATATTTTGAACAGGTAGACACTTCTTCACATTACAAAATGTAGATAATTGTAACCATTAATTACTTAAGAAAATGAGCATAGATGAAGTGTAGTACTCTTTTAGTCATATTTTCTTAGGTTGCTGATAAAAATGCTAGACCAAAAAAGTGTTTGAAACGAAATAATTACACTGCATTTATGTTCAATTCTCATTAAGGGTGTCTGTCGGGACCCACAGATATGATCGAAGTTTTGCTCATTGTATTATATATCTGCACTATCAGATGTGCTTTGTTCATAGTGTTGAAATACTGTCCTGTTATGTTGCTCATGTGGTTTTGTCACACTGCCCAGTGTGTTGGTGTTGTAGCATTGTCATGCTGAACAGTGCACATTCCCATTTGGAAGTGTCACAGTGGCCTTGGCCTGCAGTAGCTTGAGCTATGGGCCTTGTAAATACAATGGTTATTGTAAGTAGAAAGATATTTATATTTTTATACAAGACGCCACCCCTGCGGAGACAACTAGCGATGCTAGTCGCCGCATTGACCTCCATTAGCTGTTGCTATGGGTCAGTGATGTCCCTGCCTCGTTTGGTTGGTCTCCGACGCTCAGTACTTCCAGCACATTAGTTATGTGGATCATTAATATATTGTGACATGTATATCGTGTACATACATAGGTCTTCATCATCATAGATTGCTACCATACATTATTATGTACTGTAATAGGTATGTATGTCTATGAATCTTGTGTAAACTTTCTTCTTTTAATTGACTTTTTTTTTTATTTTTTTTTTTTTACTATTTATATGGGAACTATCTTAGTTGAAACTTATTTCAGTCATTGTAAGTAGAAATGGGCATTCTTAAGTTAAAAGTACTTAGAAATTATCATTTCAATGTGATCCACTGTGGGGGGGAAGTAACCCAACCTTTAAAAATTTGAATGTTGGCATTGTGTCATACTTAAAGCATTTGTTGAAAGATCCCAGCAATAAGGGGTGCACTTTAGGTGCTAATTTACTATTGTAGGAAAACAGTGCGTGTACTGATTGCTGAGAGACGACTGGCCATCATGGCGGGGCGTGGCAGCCCTCACGGACACGCGACTGTATTAGCGCTGCTACGGGTCGCATTATTTATTTTGTTATTCTCCACTCGTAGGATATTGACCACTCATCATTGTCGCTTGCTTACTCGTCATATCTACCATAGTGTGGTGAACTTTGATTATAGCATTTTGTTACTGTTGCCACATTCTTTTAACTTCTTTAACTCATCTTGTATTGATCATCGTCATTGGCACCTCCACCATCTCATTGTAACCTTTTTTTTTTTATGGTCTTGTTGCAGACATTGTAAGAATAAATCATGTTGCTTTAATAAATTTGAAAGCAAAAAAAAAAATTGTTTTTTTTCTGATGCATAGTAAATGTACTTAGTGCTGCTGCAGTGAGATTGTAATTATAACTGCATTTTGCCCCCCTCTGCCAGTTTTGGTGCAAACCCACCTCTTCAAGGGGGGCTCCTTGGCATGGTGAAGAGGCTCTTGGTCTGAGGAATTAGCCCTGTTGGTCTTCTTCCGCAGACCGAACCTAATTACCCCCATTCTCCCCTCCCCTATCCCATCCTCTCCATCCTCCCCTTTTTTCCATTCCTCCTCCTCCTCCTCACCCCTCCCTTTTGCCCTTCCTCTTTTTGGCCTTTGGGATTTCTCCCACAGGCGCGCTAGTTCCTAGGTAGGGGAAAGGACACCGGGGTCCATCCCATTCCGTTGAGGTTCTTGGCGGTGGCGTAGTTTGCCGTGGAATCTGGATTGCCTGGGGATGTCCCGATCCCTCTCCGGTATCCCGGAGTAGCTTTGGGTGTCTTTCGGGCGACGGGTGTATCTCTGGAAGCCACCTTTCGGATTCCGGGGGTGGTGGCCGAAGGAGGTATGCTTTGTGGCAGATATCCGGCCGCCCTCTCTTTTGTCCACCGAGGTAGCTCGGCAGATGTGAGGTTGCTATCCCGGATTGCTGGTTTACTGGCATGAAGGGTAGGGTATGGCACGGGTTCCATGCTGCATCTGCGCTACTAGCGGTGTTGAGGTCCTCTTGGGCGCGGAGGGAGATTTCCGGCCCTTTCATTCCTCCTGGGAACTATTCCTCCCTGCTCCCCCCTTTTTTTATTCTTTTTTTTATTTTTATTTTCTTTTCTCTCTTTTTGTTTCTTAAAAGCAAAAAGCAAAGGAGTAACCTAACCATGGCAGCCCTAGTCCATGAACCCACTACCCCCGGGCCCCTTCTTAATACCGCACCCCATTCTGACCCTGCCTTGTGTTTAGACCACTCTTCGGACACTCCTGATGCCCCTGTACCTCTTGCTGGTGCTGTTTCCTCACCCGCTTCAGGTACCGGGGCTTCGACTGACTCCTTCGATTTGTCTGAACTCCGCTCTCCTTTGACTATGCTTCCGGCTTCTCCCTCTACGGTGCGGCAATTTTTGAATTGCCGGCCCATTTCACGCCGGACCAACTCTGGTCCTACTCCTAAACGCTAACGTCAATCTCCTGATGATGCTCCTTCGTTACCTTCCCATTCTACTCGGAAAAGACCGACACGTCAAGCACTCCCTCTCCACGCTCAGTTTCGGACCACACAATGGACTAAATTCTTTACTTTAAGACCGACTTCTTCTTCTGCCTACCTTTCTGACCATAGTATTGGCAAAGCGCTCCTGCGTCATGTTGGTAGAGATATTTCATTTCATGCTCTCAAGAGCGGTACGCGCATCGTCACTGTCCAGAATGCTACCCAAGCTCATGATCTTTCTCTCCTTTCGAATATCGATACTACTACTATCACTATTGAAAAACATCTTTCTCTCAATTCTTGTAGTGGTACTGTCATTCTGCCCCATACCATAGTCCAACAGAATTTCCAGTCATGTGGCAATGACATTTTTGAACAGCTGGAACTCCAGGATCTCCCAATCCTCAAAGTAGACACTTGTGTCCTTCCTGCCTGGGGGCGGAGACGTTACCCTTGCAATGTGGCTCGTTTAACTTTTGACAGCCGAGAACTCCCGTCCTCTGTATATGTCGCGGGACATCGGTTACAAGTTCGAAAGGTGATACCTACACCGCAACAATGTAGAAATTGCTGGCGTTTTGGTCACCCAGCGAAATATTGCAGATCTATGGCCGAATGCCCAGTCTGTGGTGCCGACGACCATTCTAATACATCTTGCAGTCAACCTCCATCTTGCCTTAATTGTAATGAAGCTCACCCTTCGTACTTCCGCCGTTGCCAGGTCTACTTAAATGAACATGAAATCGGTTGCCTCAAAGAGGCAGAAGGTCTCCCTTATGCTATGGCAGTTACTCATCTCCGCCTCCAAGGGAGACTACCCCGTGTTTCTTATTCTCGTGTTTCCAAACATCCCCCCACTTCTGGGGTCCCATCTTCTGCAGCCTCCTCTGTTGTTACCCCTCCCATAGCCACTACGGCATCTAATCCTTTTGCTGTCCTTGGCTCTGACGTCCCGACTACAACTCAGTCTGTTCTCACATCTTCGCGTCCTTCCTCACAAGCCCCAGTATCGACAAGACCTCGTACGACACCTAATACCAATCGCCCCTCTACTTCTCAGAAGTCCAAAAAATCCACATTGCTCAAATCTTCTTTGCCCCTTCCTTCCCTTCTTCCACCTCCACACTTTACCTTTCCAGTCTCTGTACCTAGTTCTTCCCCTCTCTCTGGCTCTATTACAAGTGTGGAGATTCACCCTCCTCCTCGTACTATGCCTTCCACCCCCGTCCCCTCCCAAGTTTCTCCCTCTTCTGCCACCTCCCAGGTTTCTGCCTCTTCTGTCCCCCCCCCCCCACACTTCATCTCCAGTCCCTTACACTCTTCCCTCCCCCTCTACTTTGGTACAGTCCATTACTGTCCCAATCTTTACTCACCCTCCTCCTTCTATCTCCAATATGGTCTCCCATACATCTTTGAATTCAGAAACACTTGAAGCCATTTCAGAATATATTGCAGAGACTAAACCTTCAATGGACACTGATTCACTTCCTGTTCCTTCTCTTCCCTCTCCTCCATCTTCACAACCCCATTCTTCGCAACGCTCCGTTCCTTCGCTACTTGAACGTCTTCCAATGCCACCACACGTTGACTTTTCTAACCCCTCTAGTCCGTAGGTGCCTTTACCTACAGATTCCTGATATTTTCTTCATCGCCAATCATGGCCTATTTACAGTGGAATATCCGCGGCCTCAGGGGTAATCGGGGTGAGCTTCAGATGTTGCTTTCCAGGTTTTCCCCTGTTGGTGCTTGCTTACAAGAACCAAAATTACACTCGGCTGTTTTCCAACCTATCTCAGGCTATAATTTATTGTATTCTTCGGATCCTTTCTCAGATGGGACCTTTAATGAAAGTGCCCTTCTTCTATGCAATGATATTCCGTACTGTCAACTATTTGTCCATACCTCGCTGCATTACACTGCAGCCCGTATCCACTTGAATAAGTGGTTTACAATATGTTCTTTATATCTCTCTCCTTCTCGAGCATTTTCTATCCCAGACTTTGCCTTTCTTGTTTCATCCTTACCACCACCACTTCTGTTACTTGGTGATTTTAATGCCCACCATTTCCTCTGGGGGGGGGTCTCATTGTGACTCACGTGGCATTCAGTTGGAGGCTTTTCTCGCCTCTCACCCCCTCCATGTTTTAAATACGGGTACTCCCACCCATTTTGATCCTCGTACTCATACTCTCTCTTGCATCGATCTATCAGTCTGCTCTTCCTCCACTGCACTAGACTTAACCTGGTCTGTTCTACCAGACTTACATGACAGCGATCATTTTCCGATCATTCTTACTTCTCCTTCCTATTCACCACCTTTCCGTAGCCCTCGCTGGCAATTTGATCGGGCAAATTGGGATCTTTACTCACACCTCACTGCTTTTAGTGAGGTTCCTTCTTCATCCTCCATTGATGAGCTCCTACACATCTCGACGTCAGTTTATACCGCAGCTTCTCATTCTATACCCCAAACCTCAGGCAGGCATTCTCAGAAGTGCGTGCCTTGGTGGTCTCCTGCTTGTGCTCGTGCAGTACGTTTGAAACGTGCTGCATGGGGCAGGTACCGGTAAGCAGAAGCGTGCGATCGCTCGCCGTGTCATCCGTGAAGCTAAACGCACTTGTTGGCGAGACTGTTTCCACCATCACCTCTGCTTCTTCTATGAGTGCAGTCTGGAAAAAAGTGAGGAAATTGAGTGGTAAATACTCTCCTGACCCGGCTCCTGTTCTACGGGTCGCTGGTGTTGATGTAGCAAACCCTCTCGACGTTGCCATTGAACTTGGCACACATCTGGTCCGTATTTCCCGAGGGCTCCATCTATGCCCCTCGTTTCTTTCCTCAAAGTCTGCCAGAGAGTTAGTACCCTTGGACTTTTCTTCTCTCAGAGAAGAACAGTATAATGTGCCTTTTACACTTCAAGAACTGGAGGCAACGCTCTCAGCTTGCCGATCATCGGCAGCTGGGCCTGACGACATTCATATTCGTATGTTACAACATTTACATCGGTCAGCCCTTGTAGTCCTCTTACACCTCTTCAATCTTATTTGGGCACAAGGAGTTCTTCCCCAGCTGTGGAAATCTGCCATTGTTCTCCCTTTCCGCAAACCGGGTACTACAGGACATGATGCCTCCCACTATCGCCCCATCGCTCTTACTAGTGCAGTTTGCAAAGTGATGGAACGTCTCGTAAATCGACGTTTAATGTGGTATTTAGAGACTCACAACAGTCTCTCCGCTAGTCAATATGGCTTTCGTAAGGGTCGTTCTACCATAGACCCCTTACTACGCTTGGATACGTATGTTCGTAATGCCTTTGCGAATAATCACTCAGTTATTGCCATATTTTTTGACCTTGAGAAGGCATATGACACAACTTGGAGGTATAATATTTTGGCCCAGGCCCATTCCTTAGGCCTCCGAGGCAATCTACCATCCTTCCTTAAGAACTTTTTAACTGACAGACATTTCCGTGTTCGAGTCAATAATGTTCTTTCCCCGGACTTCGTCCAAGCTGAAGGTGTCCCTCAGGGATGTGTTCTAAGCACAACACTTTTTCTCCTTGCTATAAATGATTTGGCCTCTGTTCTTCCACCCAATATTTGGTCATCACTCTATGTTGATGACTTCGCTATTGCTTGTGCAGGCGCTGACTGTCACCTTATTGCAGTTTCTCTCCAGCATGCGGTCGACCGTGTTTCCACTTGGGCCACCACGCATGGGTTTAAATTTTCAAGTACCAAAACTCGCCAAATTACTTTCACTAGACGCTCTGTTATCTCCGATCATCCTTTGTATCTCTATGGCTCCCGTATCCCCGAACGTGATAGTCAGGTTTCTAGGCCTTCTCTTTGACCGTCGGTTATCCTTCAAACCTCACATTACCTCTCTGAAGGCAACTTGTCACAGCCAGCTAAACCTTCTTAAAACCCTTGCTCATCTTTCCTGGGGAGCTGATCGTCGAACTCTGCTTCGCCTACATTCAGCCCTCGTTTTATCGAAACTCGATTATGGTGACCAGATTTATTCCGCGGCCTCTCCTGCTACTCTCTCTAGCCTTAACTCTATCCATCACCAAGGATTACGTTTGTGCCTTGGTGCTTTTCGCTCTTCCCCTGTTGAGAGCCTCTATACAGAAGCGAATGTTCCATCCTTGTCTGATCGCCGTGATGCCCATTGCCTTCGCTACTATGTACGCTCTCACGATCTACACAATCCTTCCATTTATAGAATGGTCACCGATATTAGTAGACATTCTTTATTCGTTCGCCGCCCCTGTTTGCTCCGTCCCTTTTCTCTTCACCTACATTCATTCTTGTCTTCCCTTCAGTTGCCACCTTTATATGTTCATGTAGCATCTCACTTTTCCCTACCCCCCTGGGAAGTTCCAGCTGTTCGGGTCTGTTCTTTCTCACTCCCTTGCTCGAAAGCTCAACTGCCTACGGTGGCTTCCCGCTCTCTTTTTCTTGATCACTTCCACTCCCATTCTCATGCCACCGCTGTGTACACAGATGGCTCTAAGTCTTCAGACGGCGTCGGATTCGCAGCAGTGTTTCCGGACAGCGTCGTACAGGGGCATTTACTATCTTCAGCTAGCATTTTTACTGCTGAACTGTATGCCATTCTTGCAGCACTTATTTGTATCGCATCTATGCCTGTGTCATCATTTGTAGTAGTCTCAGACTCCCTTAGTGCTCTACAGGCTATACGAAAATTTGATACATCTCATCCCCTAGTTCTCCGTATCCAACTTTGGCTATGCCGTATACTCTAAAGATATCCAATGTTGCACATGTGTCTTAAATATTGTCGGTATATTGTTTTTTTTTGTTGGGTCCCTGGTCATGTCCGACGTACAGGGCAATGAACAGGCAGACACTGCTGCGCGGTCAGCAGTACATGACCTACCAATTTCCTATCGAGGTGTTCCATTTCTGGACTATTTTGCTGCAATAGCTACCCACCTTCGCACCCGTTGGCAACAACGTTGGTCAACTCTGCTCGGTAACAAACTTCATTCTATTAAACCGAGCATAGGTTACTGGCCGTCTTCTTGTCATCAGTGCCGAGGTTGGGAGACCACTCTCTCCTGCCTTCGCATTGGCCACACTCGTCTTACTCATGGGTATCTCATGGAGAGGCACCCTGTTCCTCTCTGTGAGCAGTGTCAAGTTCCAGTATCGATTAGCCACATTCTGTTAGACTGCCCTCTCTATCAACGAGCACGCAGAATTTACCTCCAACGTCGTCTTCGTTCTACTACTCTCTCTTTACCTTCCCTTCTTGCTGATGGACCCTCCTTTAATCCTGACTCTCTCATTGACTTCTTGACAACGACTGATTTACTCCACAAACTCTGATGATACTTTTCGCACTCCCCTCAGCCCTTTCTAGTTCAGTCTTGCTGCCCTTTACCCTTTCACCATCCACTACCCCGCTGTTATCCGTAACCTATTACTCATCCATCTCCCTTTTGCCACCTGATGCCCTCGCTTCCTTCCTGCCCTGCAGCGCTGTATAGTCCTTGTGGCTTAGCACTTCTTTTTTATTATAATAATAATAATAATAATGGTGCAAACCCATAGAAAACTGAGCCATTTACAATTGTACTGTCAGGTGCCAGGAATATGTATGGTAAGTATATTATTGAATATACAAGCTATATTACCTGAAAGGGATAGGGCCCCATATACCAAAGAGGCTCTGCATCCAAAGACTTGGATGAAATTTGAATTCCCCCAGCCCTCCTTCCTCTTCAAGGGGGGCTCCTTGGCGTGGTGAAGAGGCTCTTGGTCTGAGGAATTAGCCCTGTCGGTCTTCTTCCTCAGACCGAACCTAATTACCCCCCATTCTCCCCTCCCCTATCCCATCCTCCCCATCCTCCCCTTTTTCCATTCCTCCTCCTCCTCCTCACCCCTCCCTTTTGCCCTTCCTCTTTTAGGCCTTCGTGATTTCTCCAACAGGCGCGCTAGTTCCTAGGTAGGGGAAAGGACACCGGGGTCCATCCCATTCCGTTGAGGTTCTTGGCGGTGGCGTAGTTTGCCGTGGAATCTGGATTGCCTGGGGATGTCCCGATCCCTCTCCGGTATCCCGGAGTAGCTTTGGGTGTCTTTTGGGCGACGGGTGTATCTCTGGAAGCCACCTTTCGGATTCCGGGGGTGGTGGCTGAAGGAGGTATGCTTTGTGGCGGATATCCGGCCGCCCTCTCTTTTGTCCACCGAGGTAGCTCGGCAGATGTGAGGTTGCTATCCCGGATTGCTGGTTTACTGGCATGAAGGGTAGGGTATGGCACGGGTTCCATGCTGCATCTGCGCTACTAGCGGTGTCGAGTCCTCTTGGGCGCGGAGGGAGATTTCCGGCCCTTTCATTCCTCCTGGGAACTATTCCTCCCCGCTCCCCCCTTTTTTTATTCTTTTTTTTATTTTTATTTTCTTTTCTTCTTTCTTTTTTTTTCTTAAAAACAAAAAGCAAAGGAGTAACCTAACCATGGCAGCCCTAGTCCATGAAACCACTACCCCCGGGCCCCTTCTTGATACCGCACCCCATTCTGACCCTGCCTTGTGTTTAGACCACTCTTCGGACACTCCTGATGCCCCTGTACCTCTTGCTGGTGCTGTTTCCTCACCCGCTTCAGGTACCGGGGCTTCGACTGACTCCTTCGATTTGTCTGAACTCCGCTCTCCTTTGACTATGCTTCCGGCTTCTCCCTCTACGGTACGGCAATTTTCGAATCGCCTGCCCATTTCATGCCGGACCAACTCTGGTCCTACTCCTAAACGCCAACGTCAATCTCCTGATGATGCTCCTTCGTTACCTTCCCATTCTACTCGGAAAAGACCGACACGTCAAGCACTCCCTCTCCACGCTCAGTTTCGGACCACACAATGGACTAAATTCTTTACTTTAAGACCAACTTCTTCTTCTGCCTACCTTTCTGACCATAGTATTGGCAAAGCGCTCCTGCGTCATGTTGGCAGAGATATTTCATTTCACGCTCTCAAGAGCGGTACGCGCATCGTCACTGTCCAGAATGCTACCCAAGCTCATGATCTTTCTCTCCTTTCGAATATCGATACTACTCCTATCACTATTGAAAAACATCTTTCTCTCAATTCTTGTAGTGGTACTGTCATTCTGCCCCATACCATAGTCCAACAGAATTTCCAGTCATGTGGCAATGACATTTTTGAACAGCTGGAACTCCAGGATCTCCCAATCCTCAAAGTAGACACTTATGTCCTTCCTGCCCGGGGGCGGAGACGTTACCCTTGCAATGTGGCTCGTTTAACTTTTGACAGCCGAGAACTCCCGTCCTCTGTATATGTCGCGGGACATCGGTTACAAGTTCGAAAGGTGATACCTACACCGCAACAATGTAGAAATTGCTGGCGTTTTGGTCACCCAGCGAAATATTGCAGATCTATGGCCGAATGCCCAGTCTGTGGTGCCGACGACCATTCTAATACATCTTGCAGTCAACCTCCATCTTGCCTTAATTGTAATGAAGCTCACCCTTCGTACTCCCGCCGTTGCCAGGTCTACTTAAATGAACGTGAAATCCGTTGCCTAAAAGAGGCAGAAGGTCTCCCTTATGCTATGGCAGTTACTCATCTCCGCCTCCAAGGGAGACTACCCCGTGTTTCTTATTCTCGTGTTTCCAAACGTCCCCCCACTTCTGGGGTCCCATCTTCTGCAGCCTCCTCTGTTGTTACCCCTCCCATAGCCACTACGGCATCTAATCCTTTTGCTGTCCTTGGCTCTGACGTCCCGACTACAACTCAGTCTGTTCTCACATCTTCGCGTCCTTCCTCACAAGCCCCAGTATCGACAAGACCTCGTACGACACCTAATACCAATCGCCCCTCTACTCAGAAGTCCAAAAAATCCACATTGCTCAAATCTTCTTTGCCCCTTCCTTCCCTTCTTCCACCTCCACACTTTACCTTTCCAGTCTCTGTACCTAGTTCTTCCCCTCTCTCTGGCTCTATTACAAGTGTGGAGATTCACCCTCCTCCTCGTACTATGCCTTCCACCCCCGTCCCCTCCCAAGTTTCTCCCTCTTCTGCCACCTCCCAGGTTTCTGCCTCTTCTGTCCCCCCCCCACACTTCATCTCCAGTCCCTTACACTTTTCCCTCCCCCTCTACTTTGGTACAGTCCATTACTGTCCCAATCTTTACTCACCCTCCTCCTCCTATCTCCAATATGGTCTCCCATACATCTTTGAATTCAGAAACACTTGAAGCCATTTCAGAATATATTGCAGAGACTAAACCTTCAATGGACACTGATTCACTTCCTGTTCCTTCTCTTCCCTCTCCTCCATCTTCACAACCCCATTCTTCGCAACGCTCCGTTCCTTCGCTACTTGAACATCTTCCAATGCCACCACACGTTGACTTTTCTAACCCCTCTAGTCCGTAGGTACCTTTACCTACAGATTCCTGATATTTTCTTCATCGCCAATCATGGCCTATTTACAGTGGAATATCCGCGGCCTCAGGGGTAATCGGGGTGAGCTTCAGATGTTGCTTTCCAGGTTTTCCCCTGTTGGTGCTTGCTTACAAGAACCAAAATTACACTCGGCTGTTTTCCAACCTATCTCAGGCTATAATTTATTGTATTCTTCGGATCCTTTCTCAGATGGGACTTTTAATGAAAGTGCCCTTCTTCTACGCAATGATATTCCGTACTGTCAACTATTTGTCCATACCTCGCTGCATTACACTGCAGCCCGTATCCACTTGAATAAGTGGTTTACAATATGTTCTTTATATCTCCCTCCTTCTCGAGCATTTTCTATCCCAGACTTTGCCTTTCTTGTTTCATCCTTACCACCACCACTTCTGTTACTTGGTGATTTTAATGCCCACCATTTCCTCTGGGGGGGGTCTCATTGTGACTCGCGTGGCATTCAGTTGGAGGCTTTTCTCGCCTCTCACCCCCTCCATGTTTTAAATACGGGTACTCCCACCCATTTTGATCCTCGTACTCATACTCTCTCTTGCATCGATCTATCAGTCTGCTCTTCCTCCACTGCACTAGACTTCACCTGGTCTGTTCTACCAGACTTACATGACAGCGATCATTTTCCGATCATTCTTACTTCTCCTTCCTATTCACCACCTTTCCGTAGCCCTCGCTGGCAATTTGATCGGGCAAATTGGGATCTTTACTCACACCTCACTGCTTTTAGTGAGGTTCCTTCTTCATCCTCCATTGATGAGCTCCTACACATCTTCTCGACATCAGTTTATACCGCAGCTTCTCATTCTATACCCCAAACCTCAGGCAGGCATTCTCAGAAGTGCGTGCCTTGGTGGTCTCCTGCTTGTGCTCGTGCAGTACGTTTGAAACGTGCTGCATGGGGCAGGTACCGGTACAATAGAACCGCTGAGAGACTTGTTGATTTTAAGCAGAAGCGTGCGATCGCTCGCCGTGTCATCCGTGAAGCTAAACGCACTTGTTGGCGAGACTATGTTTCCACCATCACCTCTGCTTCTTCTATGAGTGCAGTCTGGAAAAAAGTGAGGAAATTGAGTGGTAAATACTCTCCTGACCCGGCTCCTGTTCTACGGGTCACTGGTGTTGATATAGCAAACCCTCTCGACGTTGCCATTGAACTTGGCACACATCTGGTCCGTATTTCCCGAGGGCTCCATCTATGCCCCTCGTTTCTTTCCTCAAAGTCTGCCAGAGAGTTAGTACCCTTGGACTTTTCTTCTCTCGGAGAAGAACAGTATAATGTGCCTTTTACACTTCAAGAACTGGAGGCAACGCTCTCAGCTTGCCGATCATCGGCAGCTGGGCCTGATGACATTCATATTCGTATGTTACAACATTTACATCGGTCAGCCCTTGTAGTCCTCTTACACCTCTTCAATCTTATTTGGGCACAAGGAGTTCTTCCCCAGCTGTGGAAATCTGCCATTGTTCTCCCTTTCCGCAAACCGGGTACTACAGGACATGATGCCTCCCACTATCGCCCCATCGCTCTTACTAGTGCAGTTAGCAAAGTGATGGAACGCCTCGTAAATCGACGTTTAATGTGGTATTTAGAGACTCACAACAGTCTCTCCGCTAGTCAATATGGCTTTCGTAAGGGTCGTTCTACCATAGACCCCTTACTACGCTTGGATACGTATATTCGTAATGCCTTTGCGAATAATCACTCAGTTATTGCCATATTTTTTGACCTTGAGAAGGCATATGACACAACTTGGAGGTATAATATTTTGGCCCAGGCCCATTCCTTAGGCCTCCGAGGCAATCTACCATCCTTCCTTAAGAACTTTTTAACTGACAGACATTTCCGTGTTCGAGTCAATAATGTTCTTTCCCCGGACTTCGTCCAAGCTGAAGGTGTCCCTCAGGGATGTGTTCTAAGCACAACACTTTTTCTCCTTGCTATAAATGATTTGGCCTCTGTTCTTCCACCCAATATTTGGTCATCACTCTATGTTGATGACTTCGCTATTGCTTGTGCAGGCGCTGACTGTCACCTTATTGCAGTTTCTCTCCAGCATGCGGTCGACCGTGTTTCCACTTGGGCCACCACACATGGGTTTAAATTTTCAAGTACCAAAACTCACCAAATTACTTTCACTAGACGCTCTGTTATCTCCGATCATCCTTTGTATCTCTATGGCTCCCGTATCCCCGAACGTGATACAGTCAGGTTTCTAGGCCTTCTCTTTGACCGTCGGTTATCCTGGAAACCTCACATTACCTCTCTGAAGGCAACTTGTCACAGCCGGCTAAACCTTCTTAAAACCCTTGCTCATCTTTCCTGGGGAGCTGATCGTCGAACTCTGCTTCGCCTACATTCAGCCCTCATTTTATCGAAACTCGATTATGGTGACCAGATTTATTCCGCGGCCTCTCCTGCTACTCTCTCTAGCCTTAACTCTATCCATCACCAAGGCTTACGTTTGTGCCTTGGTGCTTTTCGCTCTTCCCCTGTTGAGAGCCTCTATACAGAAGCAAATGTTCCATCCTTGTCTGATCGCCGTGATGCCCATTGCCTTCGCTACTATGTACGCTCTCACGATCTACACAATCCTTCCATTTATAGAATGGTCACCGATATTAGTAGACATTCTTTATTCGTTCGCCGCCCCTGTTTGCTCCGTCCCTTTTCTCTTCGCCTACATTCACTCTTGTCTTCCCTTCAGTTACCACCTTTATATGTTCATGTAGCATCTCACTTTTCCCTACCCCCCTGGGAAGTTCCAGCTGTTCGGGTCTGTTCTTTCTCACTCCCTTGCTCGAAAGCTCAACTGCCTACGGTGGCTTCCCGCTCTCTTTTTCTTGATCACTTCCACTCCCATTCTCATGCCACCGCTGTGTACACAGATGGCTCTAAGTCTTCAGACGGCGTCGGATTCGCAGCAGTGTTTCCGGACAGCGTCGTACGGGGGCATTTACTATCTTCAGCTAGCATTTTTACTGCTGAACTGTATGCCATTCTTGCAGCACTTATTCGTATCGCATCTATGCCTGTGTCATCATTTGTAGTAGTCTCAGACTCCCTTAGTGCTCTACAGGCTATACGAAAATTTGATACATCTCATCCCCTAGTTCTCCGTATCCAACTTTGGCTACGCCGTATCTCTACCAAACATAAAGATATTGTTTTTTGTTGGGTCCCTGGTCATGTCGACGTACAGGGCAATGAACAGGCAGACACTGCTGCGCGGTCAGCAGTACATGACCTACCAATTTCCTATCGAGGTGTTCCATTTCTGGACTATTTTGCTGCAATAGCTACCCACCTTCGCACCCGTTGGCAACAACGTTGGTCAACTCTGCTCGGTAACAAACTTCATTCTATTAAACCGAGCATAGGTTACTGGCCGTCTTCTTGTCATCAGTGCCGAGGTTGGGAGACCACTCTCTCCCGCCTTCGCATTGGCCACACTCGTCTTACTCATGGGTATCTCATGGAGAGGCACCCTGTTCCTCTCTGTGAGCAGTGTCAAGTTCCAGTATCGATTAGCCACATTCTGTTAGACTGCCCTCTCTATCAACGAGCACGCAGAATTTACCTCCAACGTCGTCTTCGTTCTACTACTCTCTCTTTACCTTCCCTTCTTGCTGATGGACCCTCCTTTAATCCTGACTCTCTTATTGACTTCTTGACACCGACTGATTTACTCCACAAACTCTGATGATACTTTTCGCACTCCCCTCAGCCCTTTCTAGTTCAGTCTCTTGCTTCCCTTTACCCTTTCACCATCCACTACCCCGCTGTTATCCGTAACCTATTACTCATCCATCTCCCTTTTGCCACCTGATGCCCTCGCTTCCTTCCTGCCCTGCAGCGCTGTATAGTCCTTGTGGCTTAGCGCTTCTTTTTGATTATAATAATAATAATAATGACCCTTATGTCTCTTCAGTGGTGGTTCCTTGCTCTTCATCTAAGGAATCGAACCTTAGTCTTCCTCAGACCAAACCTAAATGCCCCCCACTCTCCCATCCCTTCCCCTTCACTCCCCCCCCCTTCCCCTTCCTTTCCTGCATTCGGCTTTTGGGGATCTCCCCTCGGAAATTATAGCTCCTGGATTAAGAATCATTCTCTATCCCATTCCATTGAGGACCTCGGTGGTGGTGCTGTGGAATCGATCATCTAGAGATGTGGTGTACGAATGGTATATAATACCGACAAGATGAGATTAAGACACATGTGCAACATCTGGGTATCTTTATTGTAGACGTTTCGCCATCCAGTGGCTTTATCAATACAAATTCTAGGACATAACTTGAAGACAGTAGAACTATGTACAGAAGATGAGGTAATCAGTCCCTCAACCTAGGAGTTGATACCCAGATGTTGCACATGTGTCTTAATCTCATCTAGAGATGTGCCTAGATCCCCTCCAGAGTTCCAGAGAGCAGCTTTGCGAGGTGGAGGCAGGCTTCCGACTGCCCTCTTGTCTGCTGTGGTGGGTCAGTGGATACGAGGTTATCCTGGATTGCCGGTTTACTAGCATTTGTTCCATGCACTACCCTACCGGCCATGCAGAGGGCCCTCTTGGGCGTGGATGGGAATATTCAATCTTTCATTTCTCCTGTGAGCTATCCCTCCATTTTTTGAGAGCCATATACACGGAATTCCAGCCTCCCAAGCCCTTGGTGTATTATCGGGCCCTTCGTTGGACCTCTCAAAGAATCTAACTTTTGGGGAAACCACTCGTTGCCCACCTCTGGTATGTAGGTCCTGATTGATTCTTGATAAGTCTGACCACGGCTCGACTTTCAGCACTGTATGACCCTAGTGGGTTTAGAGCTTTGTTTTGATTATCATCAGCTCGACCTTGACCATGAATCTGGCTTTTCTCTCTACAGTTCCTCGATTTTCAGTCCACACATCACGGGACATCGTTAGTCCCCTGTCCAAACGACCCCAACTTGTAACAGAGGACACTGACCCAGTTACCTCTCGCGCTTCTCAAACGACCTGTTAGCCTTTACTGTTTCAAGGTACCTCATAGACAATTCTTTACCCTCCAACCGACTTCAGACCATAGTATCAGCAAGGCACTCTTTGCCTTGTTGAATGAAACATTTCGTGTTCTCAAAAGTGGCATACGCATTGTCACTCACGGTGCAAAATGCTGAGCAAGCTCGCAGTCTTTGCATTCTTCCCACAAGGAAGGTTCCTTGATGCTGGTGAGGGGCTCTAGGTCTAGGGAATTGGATCTGTACTCCAGTTCTCTGAATACCTTCCACGTATTCCCCCCCAGGTGCTGTATAATTCTACAGGTTTAGCGCTTCCCCCTTGATTATAATAATTTCCCTTCTTGCCTTCAGCAATATCAGGTCACCATTCATACACAATTACCCTCAATTCTTGCTGTGGAACTAGTCTTCCACATACAGTCGTTCAACGAAACTGGAGATGCAGACTGACATTAAGCAATTTGAGCTCCAGGATCTTCAGATTTATAAAATCAACACTTGTATACTAGGCTTCAAAATATCAAAACTCGTGTTTTCTACTTACAAGATTTGTATATTTAATGGAGTCTGTTGATGACATTGTCTTGATCATTAAGTTTGTAACTTGCTCTATCAAAATGGGCCCAGTCCCTCGACCCATTATGTACCTCTAATCTTTTGAATACCGCTGACAGGATGGGTATGGGGTGCATAATAAACATATTAAACTATGCTACCTGTCGACGGGCAGAGACGCTATCCAGCGCTGTACGACTCCAGTGGGTTTAGCTTTCTTTTATTATAGTAATGTAGTAAAATTAACTTTCGACTGCCGAGAACTTCCACCTGTTTATATAGCAGGACAGTGCTTATAAGCACATAAGAATTGATCCTACGCCACAACGTAGAAATTGCTGGCACTTTGGCCACCCAGGCGCTGTTGACATGTAGGTTTAGCGCTTCTTTTTTATTATAATAATTTGGCCACCGAGCAAACTACTGCAAGTCAATGGAAGAATGCCCAGTCTGTGGTTCAGCTGACTAGTAATCCGTCCTGCAGCCAGCCTCCCACTTGCCTTTACTGCAGAGGCGCACCTTGCTTATTCTCGCCGTTGCCCGATCTGAGGCACAGGAGCGTCGTAAGGGGGCGGCCCGCCCCCATTTAGGGCTCTATAGTGTCACCCCCGTTTAGGGGGTGACACTATAGAGCCTCTAAAGATGACACTAATGCCCAAAACGGTGCTGCACTAACATAATAGAAGAATCCTTCATTTCTATATAGCCTATTATGTATTAACAAAGTACAAATAAGCCAATATAGGGAAAATCATCGATTTTGATGATGTGATAGATGATTTTGCATAACTGAAGACAAGAAAATGTAAGATCAGATACACTGAGATGTTACCTGTACTCAAGGTCAAATTGGAAATAGTGTTTTTCTGATATTGCACCCCTCAAGGAAGGTTCCTTGATGTTGGTGAGGGGCTCTTGATTTAGGGAATTGGATCTGTGCTCCAGTTCCCCGAATTAAGCCTGAATGCCTTCCACATCCCCGCCCCAGGCGCTGTATAATCCTCCGGGTTTAGCGCTTCCCCCTTGATTATAATAATCTGATATTGCACCCCTCACGGAAGGTTCCTTGATGTTGGTGAGGGGCTCTTGATTTAGGGAATTGGATCTGTGCTCCAGTTCCCCGAATTAAGCCTAAATGCCTTCCACATCCCCCCCCAGGCGCTGTATAATCCTACGGGTTTAGCGCTTCCCCCTTGATTATAATAATAATAATAATCTGATATTGCAATGGTTCTCTCTATTTTTTCATTTTTTTTTTTGTGTTGGTATTGTTGAAGATGAATAAATGTAGGATTTGTTGGCTATACTCAAAGTGGTATTTGAGTTTGTTCCCTCAATAAAAAGAATGCAGATGTAATATATACAGACTTTGCAAAAGCCTTCGACAAGTGTGACCATGGCGTAATAGCGCACAAAATGCGTGCTAAAGGAATAACAGGAAAAGTCGGTCGATGGATCTATAATTTCCTCACTAACACAACACAGAGAGTAGTCGTCAACAGAGTAAAGTCCGAGGCAGCTACGTTGAAAAGCTCTGTTCCACAAGGCATATTATTATTATTATTATAATCAAGGGGGAAGCGCTAAACGCGGAGGATTATACAGCGCCTGGGGGGGGATGTGGAAGGCATTCAGGCTTAATTCGGGGAACTGGAGCACAGATCCAATTCCCTAAATCAAGAGCCCCTCACCAACATCAAGGAACCTTCCTTGAGGGGTCCACAAGGCATAGTACTCGCTCCCATCTTGTTCCTCATCCAGATATCCGACATAGACAAGGATGTCAGCCACAGCACCGTGTCTTCCTTTGCAGATGACACCCGAATCTGCATGACAGTGTCTTCCATGGCAGACACTGCAATGCTCCAGGCGGACATCAACTTGTTCCTCATCCTCATATCCGACATAGACAAGGATGTCAGCCACAGCACCGTGTCTTCCTTTGCAGATGACACCCGAATCTGCATGACAGTGTCTTCCGTTGCAGACACTGCAATGCTCCAGGCGGACATCAACCGAATCTTTCAGTGGGCTGCAGAAAACAATATGAAGTTCAACGATGCAGATATGGTAAACACGAGGAAATTAAATCTTCATCAGAGTACAAAACAAATTCTGGCCACAAAATAGAGCGAAACACCAACGTCAAAGACCTGGGAGTGATCATGTCGGAGGATCTCACCTTCAAGGACCATAACATTGTATCAATCGCATCTGCTAGAAAAATGACAGGATGGATAATGAGAACCTTCAAAACTAGGGAGGCCAAGCCCATGATGACACTCTTCAGGTCACTTGTTCTATCTAGGCTGGAATATTGCTGCACACTAACAGCACCTTTCAAGGCAGGTGAAATTGCTGACCTAGAAAATGTACAGAGAACCTTCACGGCGCGCATAACGGAGATAAAACACTTCAATTACTGGGAGCGCTTGAGGTTCCTAAAACTGTATTCCCTGGAACGCAGGCGGGAGAGATACATGATTATATACACCTGGAAAATCCTAGAGGGACTAGAGGCTTAGCGCTTCTTTTTGATTATAATAATAATAATAGAGGGACTAGTACTGAACTTGCACACGAAAATCACTCACTACGAAAGCAAAAGACTTGGCAGACGATGCAACATCCCCCCAATGAAAAGCAGGGGTGTCACTAGCACGTTAAGAGACCATACAATAAGTGTCATTGGCCCGAGACTGTTCAACTGCCTCCCAGCATACATAAGGGGGATTACCAACAGACCCCTGGCAGTCTTCAAGCTGGCACTGGACAAGCACCTAAAGTCGGTTCCTGACCAGCCGGGCTGTGGCTCGTACGTTGGTTTGCGTGCAGCCAGCAGCAACAGCCTGGTTGATCAGGCTCTGATCCACCAGGAGGCCTGGTCACAGACCGGGCCGCGGGGGCGTTGATCCCCGGAACTCTCTCCAGGTAAACTCCAGGTAAAGTTGAGAAGTATTCTCCTATTCGGTTTATGGCCCTTAAACGTTCACGTTGTTAAACATTTGTCACTGGTCATGCAGTAGTGACGTAACTGGAGTTTACTTCCCCCATCCCCCCGCCCTTGAATTTCATGGGGGTGACACCAAAGATGCTGCCCCGGGTGACACCAACTCTAGCGACGCCTCTGCTAAGGAAAAGGGCGATCAGCTGTCTTAAAAAAAAAAAAAGTTTCTCATAGGCCATGGCAGTTCCCCCCCCCCCCTTCAAGGGAGGTTTCTTGAAACTTGATGCCTCTAGCACTCCCCACAGCCCTTTCTACCTGTAAATACCTTTGTAACTTGTCATGATTGTGACCAGACCTACCTGGAGTTCATTACCTTTGTAAATTGTGAGTTCATTACCTTTGTAAATTGTGAGTTCATTACCTCTGTAACTTGCTCAGCTATCAAAACTTTGGAGTCCAGTCCCTGGACCAATTATGTACCTCTGTAATCTTTTGACTACCGCCCACAGGATGGGTATGGGGTGCATAATAAACATATTAAACTAACTACCTCAATTTCTTGCTCCCCTCAAGGGAGGTTCCTTGACGCTGGTGAGGGGCTCTTGATCTAGTGAATTGGATCTGTACTCCGGTTCCCTCAATTGAGGAACCTACCCTCCGCCCCCACATGCGCTGTATAATCCTACGGGTTTCGTGCTCCCCATAATTATAATACTAATCAATCTCTTGGATATTACCCCATTCCTCCATTTCCCCCCAAACTCTTCTAGAGTCACAACCAAAGCTTGGTCTTGGAGCCGAACAGGATGCCTTAAGCTGTATTGATAACTTAGTCACACAGGACACTTTCACAAATTATTTACGTGATGGTTCCGTACACCAATCCACTGGTGCAGCTGGTAGTCTTGCTGTTGTCATACATAGTGATGGCTCTCATAAAGAAATTGGAGCACGCATCAATAACTGGGCCTCTACCCTTCAAACAGAACTGTTTGCCATACTCCTTGTACTCAAATGTATCCATGTATCTAAGGTTGACACTTTAATTGTAACTGATTCTCTGTCATCCATAAATGCTCTCAACTCATTAAGTATAAACTGTGGCATGCTTGTGTCAGAAGCCAGACACAGGTATGGTAAGATTGTGGACAGTGGAGTCAGGGTGCACATGCTGTGGATTCCATCTCACATTGGTCTGCAGATGCATGATAGAACTGATAAATTGGCTAAGCTGTATGCTTTCAAAGAGGGGGTAGATTACAATCTTGGATTGTCAGTTCGCAGTTTGAAAACAATAATACGAAAAGAACTTAAATTGAACTTTATTGACTTAAGACTTAGGGAAATTGACGCAAGTCAGTCCATCTATCATCATTCCATCATGCAGGAGGAGCCACATGTCTATGGCGCATCCAACAAAATAAGCAGACTCTTGGATGTCACTACTGCCCAGCTCCGGCTGGGTTACAAGTATCTTTGGCAGGTTAAATCACCACCACCAGATGTAGACCAAACGAAATGTAAACTTTGCCAGATGGACTATTGTCACACCCTGCGTCATTATGTACTGGAGTGCTATAAAATTAATGAATTTAGAGACAACTCACTACGAAATGTTCAAGAAATGGCAAAGTATTTTATCCACACTGGTATATTTCTGGAGAAATGCCCTGACTTTGCTCCCTGTAAATAAGCATTACCACGTGTTTGTCTGTGCGCGCACTCGTGTACTCACCTAGTTGTGGTTGCAGGGGTCGATTCATAGCTCCTGACCCCGAGAGTGTGCGCGATCGTGTGGGTGTATGACCCACTTAATATTTATATTTATAACTCATTACAATTGTGACCGGGTGTGGACATGTCAGTGGCTCATTACTTTGTAATTTGTTCATGATTGTAACCATGTATATAAGTATAGATGATTCATTACCTTTGTAACTTGCCATGATTGTGACCAGATCTACCTGGAGTTCATTACCTTTGTAAATAGTTCAGCTATCATAACTTTGGGGTCCAGTCCCTGGACCCATTATGTACCTCTGTACTCTTTTGACTACCGCCCACGGGATGGGTATAAGAACAAAAGAACATAAAAAAGGAGGAACACGGCAACAGGCCTGTTGGCCCATACTAGGCAGGTCTTTCACAATCCATCTCACTAACAGAATATTTGCTCAGCCCAGTTTTCAATTCTACCCAAGCAATAAGCTTTGATAATTCTATTTACTCATGTGCAAGTCCCACTCAAATCCAACCCCTCTCATGTATTTATCCAACCAAAATTTGAAACTACCCAAAGTCCTAGCCTCAATAACCCAACTAGGTAGACTGTTCCACTCATCAACTACCCTATTTCCAAACCAATACTTTCCTATATCCTTTTTAAATCTAAACTTGTCTAATTTGAATCCATTACTGCGAGTTCTCTCTTGGAGAGATATCCTCAAGACCTTATTAATATCCCCTTTATTAATACCTATCTTCCACTTATACACTTCGATCTTGTCTCCCTCATTCTTCGTCTAACAAGTGAATGTAATTTAAGGGACTTCAATCTTTCTTCATAAGGAAGATTTCTAATATTATGTATTAATTTAGTCATTCTACGCTGAATGTTTTCTAACGGATTTATGTCCATTCTGTAATATGGAGACCAGAACTGAGCTGCATAATCTAGGAGAGGCCTTACTAATGATGTATAAAGCTGTAATATAACCTCTGAACTTCTGTTGCTTACCTTTATGATCATTTTACATACATTAGTACAAGTTCTTTATTTAATTGGCACCCCTGTCTAATATATAAATATATATATATATATATATATATATATATATATATATATATATATATATATATATATATATATATATATATATATATATATATATATATATATATATATATATATATATATATATATATATATGCAAAACAACCACTGTGAAAGAATAGAGAAGTTCCAAGCGCTTTCGTGACTACTCGCATTAACAAGGAACATTGTTCCTTGATGTGAGTAGTCACGAAAGCGCTTGGAACTTCTCTATTTTTTCACAATGGCTGTTTTGCATATTCGGAAATCACTTGTTTACTGTGATCTTATTGTGTATATATATATATATATATATATATATATATATATATATATATATATATATATATATATATATATATATATATATATATATATATATTGTTCCTAAATAAAAAAATATAATCCTCTATCAAAAAAAGGAAATTGAAGATGGGAATGTTATGTAGTGACCATAGTACCAGGGCAAAAAAAACAAGATTATAAGCAATAATGAAAAGCTTATATGCAAATTTATTTATACAAATGTGCTCTTCTCAGAAAGTCAGTTCATTTAGGCACAGGTACATATAAGTACAATTATTATACATAGTGCACATTACCTAGTCCCTTGATGATAGTTAAGAGCTCTTCATCCAAGGAAGTGTAGCTACCCTTCCCTTCCCTTCCTTGTATCCGACACGATTATTTTTCATCGTCTGTCCCTAAGTTTAATAATTCACAATATACTGATGTAATTAAAATTTACTTCAAAATTCGCGGGGAAGAACTGAGTCAAAATAAGTCAAATGAGAAACATAACTCTCTGCCTTACAACAATAATTTTGAAATGCAAAAATGAATTTATCTATAATTACACCTTGTATATATACGATATTATATGTGCTAAAACTGTAAAGATATGGTTTATGGTGGTATTATAGATATTATTAATAATAATAACGTGAACTTTAATACTATGTCATGGCGGCGTTGTTAAAGGTTTGTTATAGTCTGGAATTACTTCATTTATCTCTATTTCCTCTCCATTTAATGAGCCAAGATAAGTCACATTTTTTTTCCAAACACATGAATAGTCAAATATTAAATATAATGCGAGGTTACAGTAATTTAGAAGTTCTGTGAGGAGAAATAAGGGTGATAATTGAGTGTGAAGGTTTGTTTACATCTGTGTGGGACTTTGTCAGTGAGTTGGGCTGATGGCCAAGAATTTGTCTTTGTGACTGTGAGTGGTGCATGATGGTGTGTTTGTGGCGTAGTTGGTGTGTGGTGGTGATGGGAGGCATAGACCTGCACACTTGTGCACCTGGGAAGTGAGGGAGACCTAGGCTGGTATAGGGGACAGGAGCTGTGTACTTGCGAGTGTTCAAGAATAATTCCTTCACTGTGACTCTCCTCAAGAACGCTACTTATAGGCTTAAAAAAAAAAAAACCCTTAAGGGTGATCCCTTCAGAGGCTCATAATTCAAGTAATTGGATGTAACCCATTCCTTGGATCAGACCTAATTGTCTCCCAGTCCTTATGAGCTGCATAATCTCCAACTGGTTTAGCGTTTCACCGGTTATAATAATAATAATCATATACTACTTGCACATTATCTGCAATGTAAATAAGTCATTATGATATAATACATTTTCCTAGGCTAAGCCTATACAGTTGAATACTTATATATGCCTACAACATCTGTGTCTTCTGAATCTTTGTACAAATATATATTGCTGCAAAAATTTGTAGATTCCCTCATCCCCCCAAAAAAACTTACTTTACCCTAATACTATTATTAACTTGGGCATAAAACTCTGATTGCAAACCTATAACAGAAAATCAGCACAATAAAAGCAATAAACACCACCTTGATATTCCAAGTGTACCACTGAAAGTCACTAAGTCTTCGATATAATGGACTGATAAGAGAAGGGAAGTGAGTGGCTGATAATGGCAGTTGTGATGGATGCAGAAGACAAGTACTTTCGTCGTCGTAGTAAAAATAACTAACAATCCTATAACCAGTGGAATCTGTCCATTTTCTAATTGAGTGACAGTAGATTTTGTCTCGCATTTCCCAAGTCCATTATATAAAGGTCCTTTATGTCTAGGGTTTACTGCTAGTTACTGTGCACAAATAAATATCAAAAAGTATGGAGCAGCTTACTTTAAGAATGTAAAACTGTTTAATGGTTTAGGCACTTCTTTGAATATAATAATAATAATAATAATAATTGTATTGTACATTAGTTTTCAATTTCCAGCCTTGCAACCCATTGTTTAGTTAACAGTATTTATACTGCCTTATTCTTATATCCACTGTATATATAGTATAGCTACAGTATTTATCTACTAAGTAGCTCTATGTAATATTAGTATTAGTTATGCCTAAAATAGCATCCATTGAGTCACAGAATGTTCCACCAGTGTTAGAGAATTATTTAGGTATAAGGCTCACAGACTTGGTAAAATATTGCGATGAGTTATCCAACTTCATAAATGCATTAATTTCTGTTGAGTGTACCTGGTAAAGTGTATGGTAGAGTTATAATTGAAAGAATTAAGAGTAAGACGGAGAATAGGATAGCAGATGAACAAGGAGGCTTTAGGAAAGGTAGGGGGTGTGTGGACCAGGTGTTTACAGTGAAACATATAAGTGAACAGTATTTAGATAAGGCTAAAGAGGTCTTTGTGGCATTTATGGATTTGGAAAAGGCGTATGACAGGGTGGATAGGGGGGCAATGTGGCAGATGTTGCAAGTGTATGGTGTAGGAGGTAGGTTACTGAAAGCAGTGAAGAGTTTTTACGAGGATAGTGAGGCTCAAGTTAGAGTATGTAGGAAAGAGGGAAATTTTTTCCCAGTAAAAGTAGGCCTTAGACAAGGATGTGTGATGTCACCGTGGTTGTTTAATATATTTATAGATGGGGTTGTAAGAGAAGTAAATGCGAGGGTCTTGGCAAGAGGCGTGGAGTTAAAAGATAAAGAATCACACACAAAGTGGGAGTTGTCACAGCTGCTCTTTGCTGATGACACTGTGCTCTTGGGAGATTCTGAAGAGAAGTTGCAGAGATTGGTGGATGAATTTGGTAGGGTGTGCAAAAGAAGAAAATTAAAGGTGAATACAGGAAAGAGTAAGGTTATGAGGATAACAAAAAGATTAGGTGATGAAAGATTGAATATCAGATTGGAGGGAGAGAGTATGGAGGAGGTGAACGTATTCAGATATTTGGGAGTGGACGTGTCAGCGGATGGGTCTATGAAAGATGAGGTGAATCATAGAATTGATGAGGGAAAAAGAGTGAGTGGTGCACTTAGGAGTCTGTGGAGACAAAGAACTTTGTCCTTGGAGGCAAAGAGGGGAATGTATGAGAGTATAGTTTTACCAACGCTCTTATATGGGTGTGAAGCGTGGGTGATGAATGTTGCAGCGAGGAGAAGGCTGGAGGCAGTGGAGATGTCATGTCTGAGGGCAATGTGTGGTGTGAATATAATGCAGAGAATTCGTAGTTTGGAAGTTAGGAGGAGGTGCGGGATTACCAAAACTGTTGTCCAGAGGGCTGAGGAAGGGTTGTTGAGGTGGTTCGGACATGTAGAGAGAATGGAGCGAAACAGAATGACTTCAAGAGTGTATCAGTCTGTAGTGGAAGGAAGGCGGGGTAGGGGTCGGCCTAGGAAGGGTTGGAGGGAGGGGGTAAAGGAGGTTTTGTGTGCGAGGGGCTTGGACTTCCAGCAGGCATGCGTGAGCGTGTTTGATAGGAGTGAATGGAGACAAATGGTTTTTAATACTTGACGTGCTGTTGGAGTGTGAGCAAAGTAACATTTATGAAGGGATTCAGGGAAACCGGCAGGCCGGACTTGAGTCCTGGAGATGGGAAGTACAGTGCCTGCACTCTGAAGGAGGGGTGTTAATGTTGCAGTTTAAAAACTGTAGTGTAAAGCACCCTTCTGGCAAGACAGTGATGGAGTGAATGATGGTGAAAGTTTTTCTTTTTCGGGCCACCCTGCCTTGGTGGGAATCGGCCGGTGTGATAATAAAAAATTAAATTTATGTACACTTTAGGTTAATGTTACATTGAAGTTTTTCAGAGGGAGTGCCACGATGCTGGTGAAGGGCTCTTGATCCAAGGAATTGGTGAAATTCCCCCCTGTGTACTTTCCTGTGTTCTAGTTATTGGATGAATTAATACGCTACACAATGTTGGGACTTTATTGACAGATGTATCCAAGTACAATATAATTGGTAGCTGTGTCAGAGACACAGCCAAAAGTGGGATAAGTGGTAGTTACAAGTAACAGAACAGAAGAGATAGGGTCAGCATCAAAAAATCAGAGCAAAGCAGGGTCAGATGGCCCAGCTGCCTAAATGCTATTCTTGGTGGGAATATCTGTTTTTAGGTGCACAGGCAAGAAATACAATGACAGCTTTACACTGATAAATCCTGATTATCTCCCATAACCTTTTCATAGAACATTTATAGAGAACTTTCATGCCTTAATTCCTCCCCCAAGAACATTATTAGAGAACCTTGTGGCTTTAGTAAGGTCACCTTATATGGTGGGGAAGATTCCATGGATTGTATTTGGATAAAAACTGTGTCTCAAGCACGTTTCATGGACAAAGATCCCACCAATGATTTTTCTGTAATGAGGATATTTCAATTGTCAGAATTTCAGTACTGTTTGATCTTGATAGGCTTCATGTTTTCTCTTGAATATCCATGCATTAACCCCTCTTCTGGAGCCCTTTTTTTTTTTAGGAACCATTTATGGTTAAATTCCTCTGTAGTAAGGTGAGATTTGTTTGTATTTTTAACCTGGTGGGTTAACTACTCAAGATAACCCAATAAAGTCAGTGCGTCATCAAGAACTGTCGGTCTTGTTTCCATTGTTTTTTTTTTAATCTTATCCCCCAAGATGCAACCCATAACAGTCGACTAACACCCAAGTACATACCTATTTACTGCTAGGAGAACTAGGACAGCAGGTGTAAGGAAACATGCCCAACATTTCCACCTGTGCCAGGCATCAAACCAGGGAAACTTTGTATGTGAACTGAGTGTACTGTCAATGGTGCCATGGGACAAGTAATGTTTGCTGAAAGATGGAAACTTAATTATTGGAGTATATGCTTGCTTTAAGCATGGATCATGTGTTTCATAATTGTCAGTAGACTTTCCAGCATTACAAAAAATCTTCTAAGTGAATAAACTCGGTGCTAAAGCTGAGTGTTGTTCTTCATGTGTCGGATTACCAAAAGATGAAAATTACGAAAATGAATTGTTGGGAAACTCACTATAGAAACAGTGTTGGAATTCTGGAGTGACTAAATAAAATTTTGTGACACCACCACCACAGTACTTCATCAGTGTTTTTGAGTTTGTGTAAATTTATTGATAAAGGTAGTGTTGGCATCAGTACCCCAAGCCATGGGATCACTGTGGCAGGTTAGTAATTGTCAGGCACAAAAATTACGTTAATTGTCAGTTGTTTAATCTGTCACCGGGGTATTTATGTATACTAAGGATTGGCTTTGTGTGTAAGAAATCCTTAAACACTTAGATGGGAGAATTGGCATCAAGTTTCACCTTTATTATATGTCACCTGGCAGGTCAGGTAATTTTTTAGGATGGTCACATATTCTTGAGTTTTATTGTTTTAAGCCATAGTTCCCTTAATTCCCAAAAGATTGTTAGTTTTATGGTGCATAGCAAGTTTATCGCATTACAGGAATGTCATAGTAATTCTTGGTTATAAGACCATGACCAGGTTAACATTGAGCTGTCAGGCCATGATAGAAATTGTATTGAATTCTTAGTCCATGGAATGGATAGCACCAAGTGCTCAGGTCTTAGTATGGTATTGACCTGTCAGGTATGGTTGAGATAGTATCTGGCTATAATTTAAATTATCTATGGGTACTTGTCTTCAGTACAGATGATTTAGATATAACACCTCATGTCAGGCATAGTAGCTACTAAGCATTCAAGTTAGGTATGCTATTGTGAATGAAATTATAAAATCTGAATTTTTTATTTTATTCAGGATAAAGGAACTGTCACCTTCGAGGAAAAATGGCCGGCGATGCGACCGACCGTATTAAAGCTGTTAAGGCAGGAATGTGTGAGCCGTGCAGAGTGGCAAGACCTCTTTTGGGCAGTTCACAAGGTTTGCCTTTGGGATGAGAAGGGCCCACCAAAGGTTCAGAAGGCATTACAAGATGATATACTAGACTTCATCACGCATGCTCAGGCTGTAAGGAAAGCAGTGCTGTAATCAAAGCTTTCAAACTATGTTCCTCGGACATATTAATATCTCATTTAATGTGTATCTTACTCAGTTGTCTAATGAAGGCACAGTAGTCAGTTGATTTAACATGGTTCAGGTGGATATTGCTGAAATGAAAGTCATAATTTAAATGATAATACCTGAGTGCTTTACTTGCATGCTTCATTCAGAGTTTTAAGTTTAAGTGAAAATTAAATCTACTTTCACTTTACTTTCCACTCTAATGAAATAATATACAGAACTGTATTTCATTGTTGTGCTAGAGGTGGGGCATATAATCAGATTATTTACTATTTAATATTATTATGGTGTTGGATAGCGTGTTCTGGATCAGCATGAGGACCAAGCACTCCTGAAGGCATATATCAGTGAGTGGCGGAAGTTCTTCCAACAATGCAATTATCTTCCGCTGCCTTTCAACCAGCTTGAGTCTGCCTTGGCAGGCAAGACTACTACCTCAGTCTCCAAGAAAGTCCAAAATGATGATTCAATAGTTAGAAAGGTGAGATGCATTTATTTGGCCATTTATCTTTCAGCATCTCTAATGCTCTCTGTCACTTTGATTTTTTTTTTTTTAAGTTCCTTGCCAATTGATTCTGTATCCATGGCTCTCACCAATTTAAGTACTTAGCATAGCCTCAGGCACATCACAACTTGAATAATCACAACCTTTAGTTTAGTGTGGTGTTTGTCTAATCTTGACTCTCTTATTTCTTAATTATTGTCTTCATGATAGTGGGGTTGAACATACCACTGTCATTAATTTTCCTTGCTTCGTACTGAAAAATGTCGTTTCACTGTTGGTCTCTCTTGGCTTCATTTACATTCCATTGTCTTGCCTCTTCTCTTCTTTTCCCCCTACATCTGTTTCCCTTTTACAGCACTTCATATCACATTGACTTTATTATTTGCTGAAATTAAATAAATGCACTGTGCACTAAGTTTTGATAAAGCTTTTCCCCTTTTATTATATGTTGATACCTGTACTTGTATGTCCTTCAGTAATATGTTTCATAGATACTTCTCTGGATCAATGCTTTGTTGATACACTTCTCTGGACCATTGTTTTGTTTATCCACCTCTCTGGGCCAGTGTTTTGCTGGTACAGTACACACCTCTGCAATAATTCTCTTTAAGGCAACAATTTTTTTTAGTTATTTATTGCATGTATAGTTAAGGTGTTATGTGAGTATTTTTTTTTGGGGTGGGGAGGGAGGGGACAGGGTTCTGTGTATGTCTGGCTTAAAAATGGCATATCTAACATTTTTATTTGTAATAATTTTCATGTTGAAGCTTTCCTTGTTGGGAGACATTATTTTGTGGTATGTATGTATGTATTAAACTGTCTGTATAATATATACTGTATACCTTCTTTTAGTGTAAATAATTTACACTGACGTGTTTCTATTTCATTTTTTTGCAGTTAATGTTGGACAGCTGGAATGCAAGCATTTTCAGCAACATAAAGCAGAGGTTACAAGACTCAGCTATGAAACTGGTTCATGCTGAAAGAAATGGAGAGGCATTTGACTCCCAGTTAGTCATTGGTGTCAGAGAATCCTATGTTAATCTGTGTTCCAATTCTGGTGATAAATTACAAATTTATAGAGAAAATTTTGAAAAGGTAAACTGTTCATTTTTAATCCCTTCTTATTTACATCACTGATTTTCTCCATTTGCTATTTGCTTCATATTACCATGTACGTACTCACTTTTAACTTGGCATTTTAACGAAAACTTTTATGTAGAAATTAAGCTGAGAAATAGATTATCATTACAAGGCAATAAGATTAGGAGTATTGGACATTTTTGTATGTGAAATATTTACTAAAGCAAACCAAAAGGAAATTAATAAATTTCAAGTACACTATTTTCACATTATCAGGAGTTATAAACACATTAGGTTACCTTCAAGTAGGGTGACGATGCTAGCGAAGGATTTTTTCTTCAAAGAATTAGAACTACTCTTCCCTTGGGTCATACAGTGCCTGGGGAATGGGAGGTAATCACCTCCCATTCCTCAGGCACTGTATGACCCTTATGAGATTAGCACTTCCCCATGAATATAATGATAGGGCATCATGCTGTTGAGTTATACAGTTGGATTACAGTAGCTAGCATATAGGGCAATATAAACAAGGGTTAATGTATTAGATTTTTTAATGTGGTATATTGAGAGAAATGTTGCATTGATAAAATTGTGAAAGAAACTTTTGTATTTATGTAATTGTATGTACCTCAAGCTGGGCTTGGAGAGTAAAACTCTCAACACCAGTCAGGGGTAATTAATGAGAAGTCATTGACAGAAAACAGCTGTCTTGTACAGTATTCATATATAGACTAGTATGCCATTTGGAAATTCTTTGTAGTAGAATTTTTTGTATTAGTAATGTTATTCTAAAATGATCTCAGGAGACAGTAGTGATAGAAAAGTACAATAGATATAATTTAATAAGGTAAGAAAATATGTACATGTACTTAATTATTGGCGATATCCAATTTTAGAATGCACACTAGACAAATGAATGTTGCAGACAAACAATTTCATAGAAAATGCACCACTATCTAGTCTCATAAAAGCAGTCATTTTTCAATGACCACATGAGTGTTTTTATTAATAATCGTTTCTCCCACAGGCATATATAGAAGCAACTAAAGCATTTTACCGTGTCAAAGCACCTCAGTACCTAGAGGCCAATGGTGTACAAAATTACATGAAATACGCAGAACTCAAATTGAGAGAAGAGGAGCAGCGTGGAGAAAAATATTTAGAGTCATTTAGTGGGTCATTACAGAATGTAAGTTTATCAATTCTTAATTTCAATAAAATCTTTTTAATTTTTCCTTTTTGTCATAAGTAGATCAAACAAAAATACAAGCTCTATCAATACGTAAGTCACTAGAAATAGAGTACAGAGTTTGTCTTGGTTACCAAAGTTCTTTAAATCTTACATATAGCTACCATGTTATCATGTACTCATTTTTCTGATGACAAAATGCTGCTGCCTACATATTTCTCTTATGTTTCAGTTAAATGAATGCTGTGTTGAAGTGTTAGTGACAACCTTCCGTGATACCATCTTGGCAGAGTGTTCGCAGATGATCAAAAACAACGAGACAGATAGTCAGTATCTCTGTGTGTCAGTGTTGGCTGTTCTTGGATGGGTAAAGTGACTAGTTCACACTTAATTTGTATTGAAGTAGTAGAATAAGAGCCACAGTATCTTGGCTGGGACAATTCACAATTAACCCACTAGTTGGAGATGGAAATTAGGTGATGTTTCAGTCCACCCTGCACCTTTTCCAAATCACAACTGAATGATCCAGGTTGCATTATTAAGGGTGTAAAGCACCCTTCTGGCAAGACAGTGATGGAGTGAATGATGGTGAAAGTTTTTCTTTTTTGGGCCACCCTGCCTTGGTGGGAATTGGCCAGTGTGTTAATAAAAAAATAATAATAACTTCCATTTTTCTTTTTGTGGGTTAGTTGTAAATTATCTTATATTATTCCCAAATTAAATTTTTTTTTTCTTAACGGGAAGCAGGAATTGGTTTGTGACTAGATTGGCTTTACATCTAATTTGCATATTATAACATGGTTATATTTTTATATTTGTTTGTTATTAGGACAACTTTCTGCTAATCTGTGAATGCAAGTTGGCATTGAATCTGATAAAATGTAAGCTGGAAGTGTTAAGTTTTTGTATACAAAATAAATCACAAATTCAAGTAGCCTGGTCCAGGGAGACTTCTATGCTAAGAAACGAAGAAATTTTCTAGTGGTAATTTTTAAATATGATATGCTGTATCTCAGTACATTTTGGTTTCGTTATGTTTCTGGTGTAGGTGAGTATATATTGGAAATTTTTTTATTTATGTATACTTCAGTGGTTTATGAAAATACATAAAAATGGTAGGAAACAACTGATACGGCAAAAAAAAATACAGAAAAAAGTTTTGGTTTGTTTTAAGGATCTTTCTTTCAACGCACCAGCTGTATCCCACTGAGGTGGGGTGGCCCAAAAGGACAAACGAAAGTTTCTCCTTTTAAATTTAGTAATATATACAGGAGAAGGGGTTACTAGCCCCTTGCTCCCGGCATTTTAGTTGCCTCTTACGACACACATAGCTTACGGAGGAAGAATTCTGTTCTACTTTCCCATGGAAATAAGAGGAAATAAACAAGAACAAGAACTAGAAAGAAAGTAAAAGAAAACCCAGAGGGGTATGTATATATATGCTTGTACATGTATGTGTAGTGTGACCTAAGTGTAAGTAGAAGTAGCAAGATATACCTGAAATCTTGCATGTTTATGAGACAGAAAAAAGGACACCAGCAATCCTACCATCATGTAAAACAATTACAGGCTTCCGTTTTACACTCACTTGGCAGGACGATAGTACCTCCCTGGGCGGTTGCTGTCTACCAACCTACTACCTAGGTGTTTTAAGGATATTAATATAAATTTAAAGTGCCAAGAATAATCAGTTTTGTATAACAAAAATTATGGTAATGCCTGAGGGTTATAAGGAGGATGCAAGCAAAAGAATTTTGGGTTGGAACTGGCTTTTTCAATGTGTGTTGACAAAAAATTCCCAGTTTCTTTACTGCCTTGCAGAATTGCAGCTTATGTTCAAATTGATGGATCGTGTGCCGGATGGAATTCAACCCATGTTGGATGCTCTAGAAGAACACATTGCCTCCGCTGGTCTAGCGGACATGGTGGCTGCTGCAGATACCATAACACAAGTGAGCATTGTACTATTATATCTTAGTCTTTTCCTATCATGGATGTCTTGTATTCCCTCACCACTCTATTCCCTTTAAAGGGTGGCAGGGTGGCTTCATTTATCTCCAAAAGGTAACGTATTTATTTTTGAAAAGGTGACTTACAATATTTATGTTTTGAAAAGATGGCTTTATCTATCCCTGTTAGGTTAGATTTATCCTTGAAAGAATAGCTTTATTTATTCCTAAAGGGATAATTTTATTTATTCCTAAAGGGGTAACTTTATTTATCCCTCAAGGGGTAGCTTTATTTATCCTTATAAAGGTATCTATAGTTAATCTTGAAAAGGTAGCTTTGTTTAAACTCCTCTCTTGTCATTTCAAGTGCCTCCAACTTCAGGTACTCCTTGAAGGAGTATGCGTTCTGACATTTACTTATTCAAGAGAGGAAATGCCAGCTGCTGTTGGTTACATCAATCACCAGCTTACAGATATATCAGCTGGGAAAAAATGATGGCAAGTTGCATTTGCTTCTAATATTTCTGAGCAGAATAAGGCAAAGAAAAATAAAGTATGATAATAGCTTTCCATTTTATGGACTGTTGAAGTTGGCAAAAAATTGACAGGCTCTTGGCAATGTTGTTAAGATTCTCCCAAGAAGTATTTGTGTTTTCTTGTTTCTGTGACAGAAGACCTTTTTTTTTTGTGTGTGTGTGTGTGTCAGTATTTAACACTACATACACTTGTTTCTTATTATACTAGATGCATTTCAAGGCATTTTAGTACTCAGAATAGAAAATGCTTAACCTGACATAGCCCCACATTGAGCATTCAATACAATATAAATTTGTGCAGATATTTGTTTTTCCTTACTTCTTTCAATTCCTTTTGTCTTTTAACACTGTGTACAAGAAAATCATGTGATATTACAGTTGATTCAGGGTGTGATACCTGTAGACATTGGAAATAAGTCATGTTGTTTGATTTATGTTGTCCTTGGATAAAAATATTCAAATACTGTTATGTACTTTTTGTGCCCATAAAATCTGGAACAAAATAGAAGGACATCGAGAGAGTATATATCTGTAGTGGGGGGAAGGCGGGGTAGGGGTCAGCTTAGGAAATGTTGGAGGGAGGGGATACAGAAGGTTTAGTGTGTGTGAGGAGCTTGGACTTCCAGCAAGCATGCATGAGCGTGTTAGATAGGAGTGAATGGAGGCAGATGGTTTTTAGGCCTTGATGTGCTGTTGGAGTGTGAGTAGGGTAACATTTATGAAGGGATTCAGGGAAACCGGCAGGCTGGACTTGAGTCTTGGAGATGGGAAGTACAGTGTCTGCACTCTGAAGGAGGGGTGTTAATGTTGCAGTTTTATAATTGTAGTGTGGACACGCCTCTGGCAAGACGGTGATGGAGTGAATGATGCTGAAAGTTTCATTTTTTGGGCCACCCTACCTTGGTGGGAGATGGTCGATGTGTTAATAAAAAAGAAAATCTGTATGCTCTCAGGAGACTATGTGCAAAGAAATCCATATACGTGTATATCATAATTGATTCAGGGGATGCTACTTCTTAATTCTTGGTTATTCATAAGGTATCCTGGGTTAAAAATATACATACATGGTAATGTGCTTTTTATATGCCCTAAAGACAATTTTAAAAAAATATATGTATGCTGTGTACATACAACTAAATAAAAAAAATATACGTAGATGCAAAGTGGAATGTCACACATCTTGTGTACATGTCGTGCTGAGTCAGTGTTATTCGTAATGCAGTATGTGGACCTACCTGACCCTATATTTTTCTTTTCTAGAGATGACTAGATGAGAGAACACCCAGAGAGTTGAACTGAGATATAAATAGCAGTTGGCAGCAAATTTTAGCCCACCAAAAATTAACATTCATGTATGTCATGCATAAAACAAACTCCTGCATATGTACATCATACATAGATTAACCCTTAAACTGTCCAAACATAGACCTACATTCATGCGCGTAGCTCTCCGACCTTAATTTTCTCCATTTGAAAGCATGTAAAAAACGTAGATCTACATTCAGAGCACTATGTACATGAACGTAGATCTACGTTTGGACAGTTCAGGGGTTAAGGGTTAATACTTGAATGTTTTAAATATTTGTGAGGAAGATTTTGCTTGTAGCCCTTTCACAAGGCTGGGAAGTTCCCGGAGAATAAAGTCTTTACCCATTCACTACCCAGACCACCAATCTGAAACTTGTCTACACTGCCCAAATATTTAAAAAAAAAATTTCTTTTTTACCTATGAAATGTTAGAGAATCTTTTTCTGAAGATAATTAAACAAAATGTATGAAATTTGATGGAAAATTGATGAAATTACACTTTTGTGAATTTTGCTGTGTCAGCGATATTCACACAAAAAAATAGAAGATTTATTGTTATGCAATATTGTAATAATTATATAAATAATATCAGCGCATTCATGAATGAGTATTAGACCCACCGTTTGAACGTATATTGGATGAGTGACGTGATTTGTTTACTCTTGAATATTAGCAAAAATCGAACATTTCTTCCTCAGTTTCAAGCCATTTTCATTCCTGAAACCAGTCAAAATCATCTCTGTTTTTGTAATATATATTCAATTCTATCAAATGAGACCAAGAAACTGAGAATACAGTAATAAAAACCATACAAAAATACACCACAAATTGCTGTTTTAAACCAAAAACATGGTTGCAATTTTTTTTTCTCCTGCAATGTGTGCTGCAGGATTTTTTTTATATGGTGCATACTTACTCCATAGACCCATTCTCTCATATGTAGGCCCAAATTTACCACTCACAGTGTATCTGAGTCAGCTGAGCTCATGGTATAGTACTATGGCACAGCCAGTGACCTCAAAGCTGTAGTACTACGGCACAGCCAATGAAGTCGTTAAATATGCACACATTAATATGCTGTATTATTAACTGCTGTATGAGCACATTAAGTTTACACAAAGGAAAGTTCTTAAAAACAGCTGTGCTAATTAACATTTGATGCATGATGGAAAAAAATACAGCTGCAGCATTAGTGTTAGTTGAATACTATTTAAGAGAGAATTAACAATGGTTAGAGGCAGGTGTAATATCTAAAAGATTGGGATTAAAAGCAGCTATGGTCATAAAGAGCAGTTAGAAGACTGAATAGAAATGTCTTTACATATACCAAGACATGAATGATACCTAGAATGGAAGAATACTCATTATTTCATATTTTCAGGACTCGGAGCAGTATGTAGAAAAGCTTCTAGATCTATTTCAAAGATTTAGTAAATTGGTGACTGAAGCATTTAATGAAGATCCACGGTTCCTCACAGCGAGAGACAAGGCCTATAAACAGGTTGTCAATGATACACAAGTCTTCAAATTAGAATTACCAAGTAAAACGGTATGTTCTTGATTTTTAGTGATGTTGAAATGCTGAGTAATAAACATGTTTGTGTTTTATTTTAATATTAAAGTGTTATCCTCTGAATGAGAAAAGAATATGAATTGTGGATTGCTAGCAACTATTCATGGCAATACTTATAAACTTCAGGTGTTACACAGTATGCTTTATGTACTCTACATAATTTTAACTGTACTTTAAGTGCTGCATAACCCCTAATATGTATAATTTCCCTAAGATATATAATAATTCATTTCTACCTTCTGGCGATGGTAATATATATTTGCCTAAAACTGTATCACTGCAAATTTTTCAAAGATTATGCTTCAGCAAACACTACAACACACACTTTAAACACAGCATTACAATTTTCATTTATTTTTTACTGTCTTGTAAATAATATTGGTATACTAACTGTCATTATACAATATTGTCTATTGTTATATCATGTTTCAGAAATGAATCCCAGTGATAGTGATTGATTTGTTGGTGAAACATTGATTGTACTTCATCAAATGAGCTAAGAAGTTGCAAGTCTTTCCTACCTGCTATGAATTATATTTATTCAATTTCAATCATCTTTACATTAATTTTTCATATTGTGTTGAAATGATTATTGTTGGTTTTTATTCTGCAGACTTCATCTAACTATAGATCAGGTTGTGTTATAGAAAACTTTTCGTATTTAGTGTACCGTCTAGGAAAGTGCCTTGATACCTTGATCCAAGGAATTGGAGCTACTCTTCCTTTGGATCAAACCTGATTACCTACCATTCCCAATGTGTTGTATAACCTTTATAGATATATCACTTCCTCATGAATTTAGTAATACTGTAACCACACAATGTGATCTTGAAATTTATCTTCATATTTCTTTGCTCAGGCATCTCCTTACTCACAAAATTATAATAACGCGATGGCAAACAAATCAGGGAATGAGTGGGGTTTGAACCAATGGCAAGTGAGTCCTAAAATTCACAGGCCAGTGCATTAACCACTCAGCCAGATGACTCTAATCAAATTCATCCAGCTAGGAGTATTTCTGTACATACACCATAAGGAAGTTAGCATGGGTCCCACTGAGACCACAGATGCCAGCCATTTGCCAGTCACCCAAGGCCTACCCTGGTTCCTGACCTTGAGCATATAAGATGCAAGGTGATTTTCATGCTAGGTAGTAAAGTTAATTTTGTAACATAGTATATTCTCTGTAATTGTTATCAATTTTATAACAGTGGTAATGCCTTTAAAAGCTCTATATTCACTTACAGAAAGGCATTGGCATCAAGACCCAGCCTGAATCCAAATGTCCAGAATTACTTGCAAACTACTGTGATATGTTGCTTAGAAAGACGCCACTTAGCAAAAAGCTCACTGCAGATGAGATTGAAAGCAAATTAAAAGATGTGGTAAGTACTGTATTTTGTAATACTTTAGGTAAATAAAGATGTCTTTTGATGTTTGTAATATTTAGTGTTCTCCATGGGGAAATGGAAAAGAATCCTTCCTCCATAAGCCATGTGTGTTGTAAGAGGTGACTAAAATGCCAGGAGCATTTTTCTGTATAAATTACTGAAGGTAAAAAGAAGAAAAAACTTTTGATTCTTCTTTTTTGGGTCACCCTGCCTTGATGGGAGACAGTGTGTTAAAAATATATTTAGTATTGTATAAAATAGCATTAAATTACTGGGTTCATTTCTTTTTCTAAATGTAGTAGTATAAGAGTGGAGGCTTGATTAACTTCTAGATGCTACAGATATCTTTGTTGGCAACTCGTAATTTAGACATTATTATGCAGTTGCTGGTGCTAAAGTATGTGAGCAACAAGGATGTTTTTATGCGGTACCACAAAGCACATCTCACCCGCCGCCTCATCCTTGACACTTCTGCAGACTCTGAGAAAGAAGAAAATATGGTAGAATGGTAAGTAGAAAAAAATGGTGTGATTTGACTTTGCATGGTAGTATGCAGTAGGACACTTGGTCTAGGCCATGGTAGGGTAACACTGCAGTGGGGAAAGTCAAGGGGAAACTTTCTTCCTCTGATCTTGATGGTGCTCTATGTTTTCCTTACTTCCATGTTATTTTTCCAGTCTGTTTTTTTTACTTTTCTTGTGCATGCCTGCCTTTATCTGCCTTTTCTTTTCGATTTTTTTCATTTGCAAGTGGCATTCCCAGTGTAGCTTTGAGCTGAAAGTTGGCCTGCCTGTGTGGCCTGGATGACCATTACCTGGTGGGACCTCTAGGGTCAAATCTGATATTTCTAAGAGATGAATTGTCTGTTTTTTTCCCCTAATTTTTTTTTTTAAGTAATAATTTTGTCTCATCATTGTAGTTAGGGCAAATACTTTAAAAGAGTGATGCCTTCGTTAGTAAATAAGGCATTATAAAAAAAGACAGATAAACAGAGTCTCTTGAGTAATGAGGAATCTTATAATAGAATGTTAACTCATGGGCAAATGTAGGTAGGTATAGGGTAAAGAAATATATTACAGTACTGTACATGCTGACATTGTTATAGTAACATCTAATGTAATATGGTAGCGTAATGGCCTGTAGGTATGGATTTGGCAATATGGGGAGCAAATATTTATTTTTAGTGTTAGATAAATAAAAAATGTGAACATGGAACCGAGATCAGTTTCTAAGATTATAAAACAATTTCCCACACACAATATAGGTTACGAGAGGTTGGCATGCCTGCAGACTATGTGAACAAGCTAGCAAGAATGTTCCAAGATATTAAAGTATCAGAAGATCTCAATCAACAGTTCAAGGAGACAATCAGAACGACTACCAAGTCTAGTGTAGCAGGTAAGAACTTTGCACGTATGATGCTTTATTTGCCTCATATCTGTAATTTAATCAAATTGAGGAGGAGGAGTATGGAAGAAGTGAATGTTTTCAGATACTTGGGAGTTGACGTGTCGGCGGATGGATTTATGAAGGATGAGGTTAATCATAGAATTGATGAGGGAAAAAAGGTGAGTGGTGCGTTGAGGTATATGTGGAGACAAAAAACGTTATCTATGGAGGCAAAGAAGGGAATGTATGAAAGTATAGTAGTACCAACACTCTTATATGGGTGTGAAGCTTGGGTGGTAAATGCAGCAGCGAGGAGACGGTTGGAGGCAGTGGAGATGTCCTGTCTAAGGGAATGTGTGGTGTAAATATTATGCAGAAAATTCGGAGTGTGGAAATTAGGATAAGGTGTGGAGTTAATAAAAGTATTAGTCAGAGGGCTGAAGAGGGGTTGTTGAGGTGGTTTGGTCATTTAGAGAGAATGGATCAAAGTAGAATGACATGGAGAGCGTATAAATCTGTAGGGGAAGGAAGGCGGGGTAGGGGTTGTCCTCGAAAAGGTTGGAAGGAAGGGGTAAGGGAGGTTTTGTGGCCGAGGGGTTTGGACTTCCAGCAGGCATGCACGAGCGTGTTCGATAGGAGTGAATGGAGACGAATGGTATTTGGGACCTGACGATCTGTTGGAGTGTGAGCAGGGTAACATTTAGTGAAGGGATTCAGGGAAACCGGTTGTTTTTATATAGCCAGACTTGAGTCCTGGAAATGGGAAGTACAATGCCTGCACTCTAAAGGAGGGGTTCAGGATATTAGCAGTTTGGAGGGATATGTTGTGTATCTTTGTACATATATGCTTCTAAACTGTTGTGTTCTGAGCACCTCTGCAAAAACAGTGATTATGTGTGATTGAGGTGAAAGTGTTGAATGATGAAAGTATTTTCTTTTTGGGGATTTTCTTTCTTTTTGGGTCAGTCTGCCTTGGTTTATAAATTTGGTTTATAAATTCATCTTTACTACCAAGATATTTTAATATTATAATGTTTAGATCTTAGATATTGAGGAAATTTTATATAATACAATGTACAGTACAGTATATTGTTTTACTAGATTTTTTTTACAGATAATCTTAATATAAAAATATTAAATGCTGGAGCCTGGGCTAGAGGAAGTGATCGGGTGGCTGTTAGTTTACCAATGGAGCTGGAGGACTTCATCCCAGAGGTTGAAGACTTCTACCGTAAGAAGCACTCAGGACGCAAGCTTCAGTGGCATCATCATATGTCCAATGGCACAGTAGGTGCCCACTTCTCATGTTTACTTTTTGGTTTTGAACTATTTACTCATCTGTATTCAGCTAGTATTTCATATTTATTTAAATCAAATGATCATTAGAAGTGTAATGTCCATGCTCTTCTGAAGTGTGTGATTAGGAAATTTTTTTTTATCATCTTACCATAATGGGGAAACTGCAAATGTGATAAAAAAAATTAACAACTTGTGGTGTTCCCAAGGTTTTGCTGTTATTAAACCTTTTTCACGTGGCATGTGAAACATAAGTATAGTATCAGCTATTACTGGCAATGTTTGCTAACTTTTGTATAGGTCATTGTGTGAATGTTGAAATTAGTTTATCAGACATGTATAAGAAAAGCCTAAATATAAGTCTGGTTTCCATGTATATCTTTTATATTTTCTATCCATAAATATTTGTGTCTGCCTGCCTGCTTTATGATGTAGTTCTTTACACATGAGATTCAAGTTCATATATAGAAGACAACTTTACACCTGTAACTTTTAAAATTAATCATTACAAATTATGTCAGTAATGACTAACCGTAGTCACTGATTAACAGCATAATGCTTGGTACAAGTGCTTTGTGCCCTAAGTGGTTTAGCACGTCCACTTGAGTATGATAAAATATTGGCACCAACATGACTGGTGAAGGTGAATGTGAATAATTTTTGACATCCACTGCTGATGCTCACTCTTCTTTCTTTTCCGTCATCACAGATAACCTTTTCCAATAATATGGGAAGATTTGACTTGGATGTCACCACCTTCCAAATGGCTGTCATGTTTGCGTGGAATCAGCGGACACACGACAAGATATCTTTTGACAACCTTCGACTTGCCACTGAGCTGCCAGATCCTGAATTGCGACGGACACTCTGGGTATATTTCCTCTTTTGATACTAGCTTGATATAATTCTCTCCTCTCCCTCTCGTTACCAAATTTAATTCACGTTGATTCTTAAGCATGGTATAAAAACGACATGGAAAATGGTAATGCTAGTGTGTGAAATGAGAAAATAAGAGTAAGATAAACCACTAAACATGTATGATGAATGCCTTAGCTACAGAAGTCTTCAGAGCAATAAGAAAAACAAAAAAGTGTTGTACAGAAGTGTTGAAGAAAGCAAGATAATATAAAAGGGAAACAAAAAAGAAAGCAAGAACAGCATATAATTTTCAAATATATGTAAGAAATTTTAATGAGTGTTGATTGATAATTAGCCACATTATATTAATGTGTAGATGATAGAGCATAAAATTTATTATTTGAATATTGATGATTTAATGAATCTGATTTACACAAGTAAACATGGTGAAATATCATGATTGCGTTAAAAATCAATGTATAGTGATGGTAGTGTTTGCTGAAATGGGATCAACTTCATTTTTTTTTTTTAACAAGTCGGCCGTCTCCCACCGAGGCAGGGTGACCCAAAAAAGAAAAAAAATCCCCAAAAAGAAAATACTTTCATCATCATTCAACACTTTCACCTCACTCACACATAATCACTGTTTTTGTGGAAGTGATCAGAACACAACAGTTTAGAAGCATATACCTATAAAGATACACAACATATCCCTCCAAACTGCTAATATCCCGAACCTCTCCTTTAGAGTGCAGGCATTGTACTTCCCATTTCCAGGACTCAAGTCCGGCTATATAAAAATAACTGGTTTCCCTGAATCCCTTCACTAAATATTGCCCTGCTCACACTCCAAGAGATCGTCAGGAAAAATATAAACTCTCCCACCCCCTTCAGCTTTGTTTCACTTAAAGCCAGGACATCCAGCTTCTTCTCATTCATAACATTCACAATCCTCTCTTTCTTATCATTTGCACAACATCCACACACATTCAGACTTCCCACTTTGACAATTTTCTTCTTATTCTTTTTAGTAATTATTACAGGAAAAGGGGTTACTAGCCCATTGTTCCCGGCATTTTAGTTGACTTACAACATGCATGGCTTACGGAGGAAAGATTCTTATTCCACTTCCCTATGGATATAAAAGGAAAAGTAATAAGACCAAGAACTATTAAGATAAAATCAAAGAAAACTCAGATGAGTGTGTATAAATAAACATGTACATGTATGTGTAGTGTGACCTAAGTGTAAGTAGAAGTAGCAAGACGTACCTGTAATCTTGCATATTTATGAGACACACAAAAGACACCAGCAATCCTACCATCATGTAAAACAATTACAGGCTTTCATTTCACACTCACTTGGCAGGACGGTAGTACCTCCCTGGGTGGTTGCTGTCTACCAGCCTACTACCTACAATCAACTTCATTATGTTCATTAAATCTTATAAGAGGAATATTTTAAGTGATATCTGTTTTAGATTTTTCATTTGGTGTATCAAAGCAGATATGCTATGTGTGTATTATGTCTGTTTTTATACATATTTGGAGTGAAAAAAGCACAGCTATGCTCAAGGTGTTTTGTGTTTAGTACTACTTAGTTTATTATAAAATTGTTTTATCTTTTCTCCTGTTAATCAACAAGATAATGTTGTGTGTTTATAGTCATCATAACTTATACTTTTTGACTGTAAGTTAATCTATAGCATGTCTTTAGACGGTTTATTCTTTACCTATATTTTTTTTCAGGTGTGGACACCACACTACACTTGCATATTCCAGTTTTTCATCATGTGTTTTTGTCAACAAAATTTTTTTTTTATGGAATTTCACTGTCCATGTAGGGATGTCTCCATGTGATAGATGCACTTCTGGTCCATGTTGCATAAATCAAACCTAATACATTATGACATGTAAAACATTGGGATACTTATTAGGCTTTGCAAATTCCACATTTCTTTATTAATGCCTGCAAAATATATGATTACTACACATGCACCAAATTGTCATATATAAAAGAGAAATTAATTTGGTCCAAAAACAACCAAGAAGAAAGTGATAATCCCTAGTCCCAACTTTGCATCAGGACAGTCCAACTTCGTCTGGCTGGGTGCCCATTTTCTTCTTAGTGCAAAAAAAGTTAAATTGAAAACCAGATTAGATTTCCCATGCCCAAATCTAATTGTTGTTTTTCCTGTTGTTTTGTAAGTGTCAGTATAAAAAGAGTTTAAAGTAAGAATAAGGTTGTCTTATAAAGCAAAACTGCATAAAGTGAGACAAACATATCTGAAGGCTATTTTGAAGTGTGTCAGTGTAGTATATGAGCTTTTTGCTACAGCCATTTTGTGATCTGATGGTAATTTTTTGTCTTAATTGTTCATAGATCTTCATCTCTGTCATTCATAAGCATTTTATTACAATTTACATTCTTTATGTTGCACATTTTTGTTTGTAGGAAGTGCACAGCATGACTGGTCAGAGACCAGTTTCTGTTAGCAGACAGTGGATCAAGCCTTCACCAGTCTTGTGCTAAATGATTTGCACAGGTTTAGCAATTCAAATAATAATAATTCTTGGCCCAAACTCTAACTTTCTATTGCTTGATGTAAAATGGTTTCATCATACTGTAGTTACATTTGAACCTCGGTATGGAGTCCATTTTCACTTTCATTCATAGGGTCATTCCACTTTTTTTTTTACCACCCTTATGTTGAAAAGTTTTTGGATATCCCTGTGGTTCAGTTGGGTGTGTAGGTTTCACTCAGGCTCCTTTTTTTTTTCTTTTGGGGGGAGTAAAGAGCCTATCCTTGCCTATTGTGTTTTATGTGTATGAGTATTTCATATAGTTAAAAGAGACATGTATAGCAAAAGGAGATCTTTCATTATTTTGATGTTTCAATTACAAGAAGCTTTACCTAGGAAAAATACAAAATATCAGTGTATAGTGCCAAAAGGCAGTCACATCAGGTGCTAGGCTAGTGTAAGGTCAGATGTAAGTGACATGTCCTTTCAGGTGTAAGTGGCATGTCTTTTCAGGTGTAAGTGACATGTCCTTTCAGGTGTAAGTGACATGTCCTTTCAGGTGTAAGTGACATGTCCTTTCAGGTGTGACATGTCCTTTCAGGTGTAAGTGACATGGCCTTTCAGGTGTAAGTGACATGTCCTTTTAGGTGTAAATGACATGTCCTTTCAGGTGTGACATGTCCTTTCAGGTGTAAGTGACATGTCCTTTCAGGTGTAAGTGACACGTCCTTTCAGGTGTAAGTGACACGTCCTTTCAGGTGTAAGTGACACGTTCTTTCAGGTGGGGTGGGCATGCATGGCAGACTGACAGAGACACACAGACAGACAGACAGACAGAGACAGACAGACACACACAGACACACACACAGACACACACACACACAGACACACACACAGACACACACACACAGACACACACACACAGACACACACACACAGACACACACACACAGACACACACACACAGACACACACACAGACACACACACACACAGACACAGACACACACACACACAGACACAGACACACACACACAGACACACACACACAGACACACAGACATGCACACACAGACACACAGACACACACACACACACACAGACATGCACACACAGAGACACACACACAGACACACACACAGACACACACACACAGACACACACACACAGACACACACACACACAGACACACACACACAGACACACACACACAGACACACACACACAGACACACACATATTTTTTGTTTTTTTTCAACAAGTCGGCCGTCTCCCACCAAGGCAGGGTGACCCAAAAAAGAAAGAAAATCCCCAAAAAGAAAATACTTTCATCATCATTCAACACTTTCACCACACTCACACATTATCACTGTTTTTGCAGAGGTGCTCAGAATACAACAGTTTAGAAGCATACACATATAAAGATACACAACATATCCCTCCAAACTGCCAATATCCCAAACCCCTCCTTTAAAGTGCAGGCATTGTACTTCCCATTTCCAGGACTCAAGTCCGACTATATGAAAATAACCGGTTTCCCTGAATCCCTTCACTAAATATTACCCTGCTCACACTCCAACAGATCGTCAGGTCCCAAGTACCATTCGTCTCCATTCACTCCTATCTAACACGCTCACGCACGCTTGCTGGAAGTCCAAGCCCCTTGCCCACAAAACCTCCTTTACCCCCTCTCTCCAACCCTTTTGAGGACGACCCCTACCTCGCCTTCCTTCCCCTATAGATTTATATGCTTTCCATGTCATTCTACTTTGATCCATTCTCTCTAAATGACCAAACCACCTCAACAACCCCTCTTCTGCCCTCTGACTTATACTTTTATTAACTCCACACCTTTTCCTAATTTCCACACTCCGAATTTTCTGCATAATATTTACACCACACATTGCCCTTAGACAGGACATCTCCACTGCCTCCAACCGTCTCCTCGCTGCTGCATTTACCACCCAAGCTTCACACCCATATAAGAGTGTTGGTACTACTATACTTTCATACATTCCCTTCTTTGCCTCAATAGATAATGTTTTTTGACTCCACATATACCTCAATGCACCACTCACCTTTTTTCCCTCATCAATTCTATGATTAACCTCATCCTTCATAAATCCATCCGCCGACACGTCAACTCCCAAGTATCTGAAAACATTTACTTCTTCCATACTCCTCCTCCCCAATTTGATATCCAATTTTTCTTTATCTAAATCATTTGATACCTTCATCACCTTACTCTTTTCTATGTTCACTTTCAACTTTCTACCTTTACACACATTCCCAAACTCATTTATTTATTTATTTAGCTACATTAATTAAAATAAATTTTTGAATACACAGAAAAAAATAGTGTGCTGAAAGTTCTATAGTGACTGATTAGTATGACAGGAGTAAGCTAGGATCTATAGCAAGCCAACAAAACATTGTTTCTTTTTGAGTATTCTATGCTTTTTTCACAATCATTTAATTTAATGATGTGCCAGAGTATCTGTATGAGAGGTATCTGCTGATTTTATTTGTATCAGTATTGGGTAATTTTTATGGTCTCGGTACAAGCTAATTTTGATGTTATTGGTATGAGCCTAAAATTTAGTACAGTGGACCCCCGGTTAATGATTTTAATCCGTGCAAGAGGGATAATTGTTATGCGAAATAATCGTTATGCGAATGAATTTTCCCCATAAGAAATAATGGAAATAAAATTAATCCGTGCAAGACGCCCAAAAGTATGAAAAAAAATTTTTTTTACCACATGAAATGTTAATTTTAATACACACAAACTGAAAAAGGCATGCACAATTACATGACACTTACTTTTATTGAAGATCTGGTGATGATTGATGGGATGGGAGGAGGGGAGAGCATTATCTTCTTACTGTTTAGAAGGGGAATCCCCTTCCATTACGACTTGAGGTAGCAAGTCCTTTTCCGGGGTTACTTCCCTTCTTCTTTTAATGCCACTAGGACCAGCTTGAGAGTCACTGGACCTCTGTCGCACAACAAATCTGTCCATAGAGCTCTGTACCTCCCGTTCCTTTACGATTTGTCTAAAATGGGCCACAACATTGTCATTGAAATAGTCACCAGCACAGCTTGCAACAGCTGTGTCAGGGTGATTTTCATCTATAAAGGTTTGCAGTTCAACCCACTGTGCACACATTTCCTTAATCTTTGAAGTAGGCACAATGGATTCCACAACTGGCATAGGCTTCTCAGGGTTAGCCCCAAACCCTTCAAAATCTTTCTTAATTTCCATACTAATTCTCACCCTTTTTACCACAGGGTTGGCACTAGAAGCTTTCTTGGGGCCCATGGTCACTTATTTTCCAGAAACAGCACCGAAAACACTGTAATAATACGAAATATTCCGAGTGTATGCTTGGATGTTACCGCGGAGGCTGGCTGGTAAACAATGGGACGGGCGGCACATGTGAGGGCACATTGGACGCGTCTCGGACGAAAATCGGTGAGCGGGTTTTTAATCGGTATGCGCGGCAAAAATTTTGCGATAAAAGTAAGCGGTATGCGGAAAAATCGCTATGTGATGCCATCGTTATGCGGGGGTCCACTGTATTAGTATCATTATAGGTAAAAATTTGGTATCATCCCATCCCTAACTTGATAGAAGTCATTTACATGGAAAATATTAGATGTCTGAGATAATTTTTATCATATCAAAATCAAGGTTTTAATTTTGTATATGCTGTTTGCAGTATTTGAAATTTCTTCCTTTTGTGTTTCCTTTCAGTCTTTGGTAGCATTTCCCAAAATGAAAAGGCAAGTTCTCAGTATGTCTGGGGAGGTGACGTCTCCGAAGGATTTCACAGAAAACACACTCTTCTGGGTTAACCAGGAGTTTGCTCCTATGTGAGTAGAGCTTAAGGTTTTGTGATCCACTGATTCCTTCAATCCTAACTTAATAATTATTAAAAAGTAACTAATGAAAATGGATGGTTCATATCTTGGTGATTAGATAACTAATTTTGATTTATAGATTTTTTACTCAAACCCTGACAAAGATGGTCTTCTCATGTATAGGGAACTTAAGCATTATGGCCATTCATGCAAAATTTCAACTAGTTTAGACTTTTTTTAGGATATAATGCCTATAAGTGTAATGACTATCCCAGACTTCAGCAATGGAATGAATGGATCAGTCCTGCACCTGTTGTGTGGAAATGTTCATGATCATAATACCAATAACAGTGTCCGAACAATTGAATCAGGTCTAGTAAATACCCATACAACAGACCAGGGTGCCTTACCTGTCCTCGGGAAATTTGGAAAAAATCAAATATTTTTGCTAATTTGAGGCTGATTTAAAGTTACTTTTGGTCCTCTATTCTATTTTATCAATGATACCAACAAACAGCCAATAAAACCATCTTAGGAAATACCTTAGAGACCATTTTCAATCAAATACAGGGTCAGATTTAAGCTTTTCCCCATCATGTATCACATGGAGCAGGATTTGTTTATATGTACTACAGTAGAATCCCCGTATCCACAGATTTGGTTTCCATGGTTTCAGTTATCCACGGTTTACTGTGGCCTGAAAATAACCCTTAATTTTGCTAAATAATGACACCAAAGCACAAAAGTAGTGATAGTGACAGTTCTTCAAAGTCTAAGAGAAGCTATGAAGTGCTTCCCATCAGTGAAAAAGTGCTAATTCTTCACTTATTGTGTATAATTTATCAATTAAACTTTATCATAGGTATGTATGTAAACAAAAAATGACATATATATATAGGGTTCGTTACTATCCACGGTTTCAGGTATCCATGGCAGGGCTTGGAATGTATCTCCTGCAGATACGGGAGGACTGTTGTATGTGCACACACCGCACAGACCTATTCTCTCATATATTGGACAAAATTTATCACTCAGCATTTTGTGAGAGAGTTGAGCTCAAGACATAGAGATATGTTAGGGACCCTGGTGGCAAAAACAAAGTCATATGATAGACAGGAAAAGCATTAATAACATAGGTGTACCTCTTTGATCTGGAGCTAGGAAGTATCTGTTAGAGAGGATGTATTCTCATTTTCTTGGTCTCATTTGATAGAATGGAAGATATATTACAGAAATAGAGATGATTTTGATTGGTTTAATGATGAAAAGTACCCTGAAATTGAGCTCAAAGTAGCAGAAATGTTCGATTTTTGTCGATGCTCAAGAGTAAACAAATCACGCCATGCGTTCAGTACATGTTAGCTGGTGAGTCTGATATTCTTTCACAAGTGCATTGATATCATTTATACCATTTTTACAATAATGCAGTAGTCTGCATAACAGTAAATCTTCTATTTTTCTGAAAATAAAAATTCAAAATGGAAAGCAAGAGTAATGTAAGAGGGGCCTGGAGCCATGACTAATGAACAGAAAATTTTTTATTTTAGTGCCAGGAATGTCTGTCTTGTTTATTCTGGACCCTGTTTTGAAATTGGCCAGATTGCCAATTTTTGACCACTTCATTGGGTAATTGAAATCGGTAAATGGGTGGTTTCTTGTACTCATTCAATAGAACAAATGGAGTGAAATAACTATGATTTTAGTCGACTGGAACATTGGAATTGGCCGAAAATGAGGCTCAAAGTGGGCAAAATTGCCAATGCTAACTTCGCGAGAGCATAATTCTGTAAGTTTTCCTTCAAATTTCATACTTTTGGTGTCATTACCATCGGGAAAAGATTCTCTATCATTTCACAAGAAAAAATAATTTTTTTTTTTTTTCGACCCTGAGAACGAGTTCAGGATAGGGGGTCTCGACCCTGAAAGGGAAAATCCAGTGGCCACAGGCAGTATTTTACCTTAGTCAAACATTCTTGGCCATGGCTGACCAAGTACAGTTAATTATTTTGGTTTTCTTTTTCTGTCTCATAAACACGCTAAGATAACAGGGATATCTTGCTACTCCTACTTACACTTTGGTCACACTTCACAGACACGCACATGCATATATATATATACATACATCTAGGTTTTCCTCCTTTTTCTAAATAGCTCTTGTTCTTTTTTATTTCTTCTATTGTCCATGGGGAAGTGGAAAAGAATCTTTCCTCCGTAAGCCATGCGTGTCGTATGAGGCGACTAAAATGCCGGGAGCAATGGGCTAGTAACCCCTTCTCCTGTATACAATTACTAAAAAAGAGAAGAAGAAAAACTTTATAAAACTGGGTTGCTTAAATGTGCGTGGATGTAGTGCGGATGACAAGAAACAGATGATTGCTGATGTTATGAATGAAAAGAAGTTGGATGTCCTGGCCCTAAGCGAAACAAAGCTGAAGGGGGTAGGAGAGTTTCAGTGGGGGGAAATAAATGGGATTAAATCTGGAGTATCTGAGAGAGTTAGAGCAAAGGAAGGGGTAGCAGTAATGTTAAATGATCAGTTATGGAAGGAGAAAAGAGAATATGAATGTGTAAATTCAAGAATTATGTGGATTAAAGTAAAGGTTGGATGCGAGAAGTGGGTCATAATAAGCGTGTATGCACCTGGAGAAGAGAGGAATGCAGAGGAGAGAGAGAGATTTTGGGAGATGTTAAGTGAATGTATAGGAGCCTTTGAACCAAGTGAGAGAGTAATTGTGGTAGGGGACTTGAATGCTAAAGTAGGAGAAACTTTTAGAGAGGGTGTGGTAGGTAAGTTTGGGGTGCCAGGTGTAAATGATAATGGGAGCCCTTTGATTGAACTTTGTATAGAAAGGGGTTTAGTTATAGGTAATACATATTTTAAGAAAAAGAGGATAAATAAGTATACACGATATGATGTAGGGCGAAATGACAGTAGTTTGTTGGATTATGTATTGGTAGATAAAAGACTGTTGAGTAGACTTCAGGATGTACATGTTTATAGAGGGGCCACAGATATATCAGATCACTTTCTAGTTGTAGCTACACTGAGAGTAAAAGGTAGATGGGATACAAGGAGAATAGAAGCATCAGGGAAGAGAGAGGTGAAGGTTTATAAACTAAAAGAGGAGGCAGTTAGGGTAAGATATAAACAGCTATTGGAGGATAGATGGGCTAATGAGAGCATAGGCAATGGGGTCGAAGAGGTATGGGGTAGGTTTAAAAATGTAGTGTTAGAGTGTTCAGCAGAAGTTTGTGGTTACAGGAAAGTGGGTGCAGGAGGGAAGAGGAGCGATTGGTGGAATGATGATGTAAAGAGAGTAGTAAGGGAGAAAAAGTTAGCATATGAGAAGTTTTTACAAAGTAGAAGTGATGCAAGGAGGGAAGAGTATATGGAGAAAAAGAGAGAAGTTAAGAGAGTGGTGAAGCAATGTAAAAAGAGAGCAAATGAGAGAGTGGGTGAGATGTTATCAACAAATTTTGTTGAAAATAAGAAAAAGTTTTGGAGTGAGATTAACAAGTTAAGAAAGCCTAGAGAACAAATGGATTTGTCAGTTAAAAATAGGAGAGGAGAGTTATTAAATGGAGAGTTAGAGGTATTGGGAAGATGGAGGGAATATTTTGAGGAATTGTTAAATGTTGATGAAGATAGGGAAGCTGTGATTTCGTGTATAGGGCAAGGAGGAATAACATCTTGTAGGAGTGAGGAAGAGCCAGTTGTGAGTGTGGGGGAAGTTCGTGAGGCAGTAGGTAAAATGAAAGGGGGCAAGGCAGCCGGAATTGATGGGATAAAGATAGAAATGTTAAAAGCAGGTGGGGATATAGTTTTGGAGTGGTTGGTGCAATTATTTAATAAATGTATGGAAGAGGGTAAGGTACCTAGGGATTGGCAGAGAGCATGCATAGTTCCTTTGTATAAAGGCAAAGGGGATAAAAGAGAGTGCAAAAATTATAGGGGGATAAGTCTGTTGAGTGTACCTGGTAAAGTGTATGGTAGAGTTATAATTGAAAGAATTAAGAGTAAGACGGAGAATAGGATAGCAGATGAACAAGGAGGCTTTAGGAAAGGTAGGGGGTGTGTGGACCAGGTGTTTACAGTGAAACATATAAGTGAACAGTATTTAGATAAGGCTAAAGAGGTCTTTGTGGCATTTATGGATTTGGAAAAGGCGTATGACAGGGTGGATAGGGGGGCAATGTGGCAGATGTTGCAAGTGTATGGTGTAGGAGGTAGGTTACTGAAAGCAGTGAAGAGTTTTTACGAGGATAGTGAGGCTCAAGTTAGAGTATGTAGGAAAGAGGGAAATTTTTTCCCAGTAAAAGTAGGCCTTAGACAAGGATGTGTGATGTCACCGTGGTTGTTTAATATATTTATAGATGGGGTTGTAAGAGAAGTAAATGCGAGGGTCTTGGCAAGAGGCGTGGAGTTAAAAGATAAAGAATCACACACAAAGTGGGAGTTGTCACAGCTGCTCTTTGCTGATGACACTGTGCTCTTGGGAGATTCTGAAGAGAAGTTGCAGAGATTGGTGGATGAATTTGGTAGGGTGTGCAAAAGAAGAAAATTAAAGGTGAATACAGGAAAGAGTAAGGTTATGAGGATAACAAAAAGATTAGGTGATGAAAGATTGAATATCAGATTGGAGGGAGAGAGTATGGAGGAGGTGAACGTATTCAGATATTTGGGAGTGGACGTGTCAGCGGATGGGTCTATGAAAGATGAGGTGAATCATAGAATTGATGAGGGAAAAAGAGTGAGTGGTGCACTTAGGAGTCTGTGGAGACAAAGAACTTTGTCCTTGGAGGCAAAGAGGGGAATGTATGAGAGTATAGTTTTACCAACGCTCTTATATGGGTGTGAAGCGTGGGTGATGAATGTTGCAGCGAGGAGAAGGCTGGAGGCAGTGGAGATGTCGTGTCTGAGGGCAATGTGTGGTGTGAATATAATGCAGAGAATTCGTAGTTTGGAAGTTAGGAGGAGGTGTGGGATTACCAAAACTGTTGTCCAGAGGGCTGAGGAAGGGTTGTTGAGGTGGTTCGGACATGTAGAGAGAATGGAGCGAAACAGAATGACTTCAAGAGTGTATCAGTCTGTAGTGGAAGGAAGGCGGGGTAGGGGTCGGCCTAGGAAGGGTTGGAGGGAGGGGGTAAAGGAGGTTTTGTGTGCGAGGGGCTTGGACTTCCAGCAGGCATGTGTGAGCGTGTTTGATAGGAGTGAATGGAGACAAATGGTTTTTAATACTTGACGTGCTGTTGGAGTGTGAGCAAAGTAACATTTATGAAGGGATTCAGGGAAACCGGCAGGCCGGACTTGAGTCCTGGAGATGGGAAGTACAGTGCCTGCACTCTGAAGGAGGGGTGTTAATGTTGCAGTTTAAAAACTGTAGTGTAAAGCACCCTTCTGGCAAGACAGTGATGGAGTGAATGATGGTGAAAGTTTTTCTTTTTCGGGCCACCCTGCCTTGGTGGGAATCGGCCAGTGTGATAATAATAAATAATAATAAAAATAATATATAATTTACTTGTACTCATCTTTGGTCCCAGTCATACTGAGACAATGTAGTAGTTTGCTTTTAATGTACAAGAATTGATAAGAGAAGTGTGGATTCTTTTATGGAAGGTGGTTCGTAAGAAGGGTTTGCAGTTTAACTAGAATATGGCTAACTTTTAAACAGAAGCATAATTTTTGTTAAGGTGTGAGTGATTTATTATTTTTTTAGAAGTCACTGATCTGCTAGTCTTTTGATGATAATGAACTTTATTAATTCTTAAAAGTAGCCATTATGTCTGATGTATTAACATTTTTCACTCTATGTATTGTAATCTTATTTCAACAGTAAAAATGGGAAGCCTCAGAAAAGGGGAAAAGTAAATCTTATTGGGCGACTACAGCTGAGCACTGAGAAGAGCAAAGAGGAGGACAATGAGGGCATTGTACAGCTGAGAATACTGCGCACCCAGGTCAGCGTTTTTGCATCACTTTTTGATGTTGTGTACCCTCGTTGCTTAGTAGCAAATGTGTGTGCTATGCTTTCACTATTGTATACCCTCATTGCTTAGTACCAAATACCTGCACTACCCTGTCACTATTGTGCACCCTCATTCCTTAGTAACAAATACTTCTACCACACTTTTACCATTGTGTACCCTCATTGTTAGTAGCAAATACCTGTGGTGCAAAGAACAAGTGGAGGTGCCTTGTAGTCTTAGTGTTCTTGTAAAAAAAATGCAAGAAATATGCCTGAAAATCTTAAGTCTATTCTTTTGTATTAGCGTAAATTTATAATCTTCCAAAATACAGTACAGATAATGAAAACGCGAGATTTGTAGAAAAAAGTGTATACCACTATATTTATAAGAAGCTTATAACTTATGTTGGTCATTCTGCACAAGGAGTGGTGGAAGGCTCAATCTATCTAATAAGAGTGAAAGAGACTCACTATCTAACTGAACCTGAGGGAAACTTATGTTTTTGTATGTAGTGTTAGTGTTTAAAGAGAAATCATAGAATAAAGATGTATATACTTAAAACTGCATGAGCAGGTAGAAAACAGTATAAAGGAAAATTGGCCCAAAGCCTTTTTAGGACATTGTAAAGTATGAGAAAACAACACAGTAAATATGTGATATATTCCTGTGCCAAGAGAATTAATATTTTTAAGAATATGGAATGAGTTCATTGTATTGCATAAAACACTTCAACAGGTGTGAGTTAATCATTGCAAGTGTTCATTCTTTGTGGACTGAGCCTTCACCACCTTGCACTGAATAATATATAGGTTTAATTTACTTTGCTTCTTTCAGTATTTATTGAGGGGAATTTAATTTATTGTAGAGGTTCTGCAACCTTATCCTGCTTTATTTACTTGGAAACAATGTATGATTTAATAAGTAGAAGAGTTGGCTAACAATATATATATATATGTATACTGTATTCATAAATTTCCATATAGAATCATGCTCACAATGTAGTTGCAAGGAAAAGAGGTTGGATGTAAAGGAATGTTAGGATCATTGAAAGTATGGTATTACATAATAAGATTTTTAGTTGTTATAACTTAGAGGTAAGCTTTATAGACTTCTTAATTAGTATTTTCTGTAGTTTTATACAAACTGTAGTATAAAATCAAATGAGTAAATACTGATACATGTATTATGTTTGAAGAAATGTGTAGTATAAGATAAAAATAGCCAGGTTGTTAGTTTACTCAGATATGACACAAATGTTAAATGTTTGTTTAGTGCAAATGTACTTTTGATCCACAGGAAGCAATAGTGAAGATATTGAAGATGAGGAAGAAGATCTCTAATGCACAGCTGCAGACAGAACTAGTGGAGATGCTCAAAAACATGTTCCTGCCTAGTAAGAAACTAATTAAAGAGCAACTCGAGTGGCTCATAGAACACAAGTACATGAAACGCGATGATGATAACATCAACATATTCATATACATGGCCTAACCGAATCATAATGAACCACATCAGAGGAAAACCGTCTACGAGTGCAACCTCCTGGCACATCTTGCAGCTGTACATATATCCGAGTCTCTTGTGGCCAAGTGGTTGTTGCAATGACTGCTGCCTGCTTACTGTCTGGTGGCTGTTACTGTATAAATAATAGTTTATTAAGATTCATCACTCCTATTGGCCAGATAGTTAAATATTTGTTTCTTCTACCAAGCAAGCGGCCAGTGGTGGGTGTCGTGGGGCTTGTGCAGGCACGGGTCAACAGTCTAGATAGTACTATACTAGGAGCCAAAGTCAGGAGTGCTGCCATTTGCTCTACTACCAGTTGATCAGCAATTAATACTAGTGTCATAAATGAATGCCAAAGTTTTATTTAATATTTCATTGACACCAATAATATCACTTTCCAACCCTCAAAAGTGAAGCTAGTTAAAAATTTTAAGAACAGAATTAAAAAAAAAATTATTTCTAATTTCCACGAAGAAAACCTGGACATTATAGGATTTCCAAGCTACTGTCTAACAAACATGTATAAATAATTGGATGCAGTAATACTACTTCATTAGTTTTTACAGTTGAATTTAAGGGCTAAGAGCTGTTGTCTTACCTCGGCTCATTTCAAAGGCCAGCCCTATCTTAAGTGCACTACCATCCCTCCTTCCAGGATGTAGTCCACAACAGCTACCTTACACCTAGGTATTTATTTACTTTTAGGTAAACGGGTGGCAGGTGGAGAGACTTACCCATGCCTCTTGCCATACTTGGGAATCAAGCCCAGGTTCCTTTGGTTGTGAGCTTAGCTCTCTACTATTGAGCTACAAATGATTCTTTAATCAGGGTGAGTTACTTATAATCCTGTCAGGTTAACTGGGTCTTGAAATTGTTGGATGCATCCAGTATTGTGGTATAAAAGAAGTAACTGAGATAGTTTCTAATATAAAGAGATTCTCCTTTGGAGATAAAGTTACATCACTGTCAGTTGTAGTACTTACTTTCATTAGTCAGCTGAATTGAGTGTTATATTTAGTTAAGTATTAAAATTCCATAACGTTTAAAGTCTCTCCAGCTGAGGCTCATGATGCATGTGGATAGAGCAGGGCAAGGTTAGGGAACAAAAGCTCAATCAAAATGGCAGCAGACTTCATTGTGATTCCCAGCTCTGCATACACATGACTATTGTGCCCTCATTTGTGCCTGCAGCATTCTGTGGGACCTCAGGTAGCTCAGAGATTAATAAATTGTGTGGCTAACTTGTGATACAAATACATATATATTCTGTAAATAAAGTAAATATTATAGTAATATTAAAGGTAGTATTTCTGAGCTGGGTTGTATTGATTTTTCTGGAAATCCTAGTTGTCACCTTTTCATAATTTGCAATAATAGTACTTTTTATAGCATCCTTATCTATTTTTTGTTTTATAGTTACATCAGAAGACCACTGTAATAAATTTATGAAAAGGTATAGTGAAAGTAAAAATGCATGCCAAATATATAACCTGAAATAGTCTCGCATAAAAAAATTATACACAAGAGTTGGGCTGGCTATTCCCTGCCACTATGCCCAAAAACCCATATGCCATGAATCTTATTTCATTCTTTCTCGTGGATATACTAGATAACGATTGTTCTATGAGGTTTATAGTAAGTGAAAAATGTCTGCTGCTGGTGGCACAGTATTGTAGCAGTGGCAAGATGGTAATTAATGACTAATGTGGATACTAGCTTGGATTCTGAACTATCATGATGTGTGATGTTTACATTGGTGCCTCAATCATGTTTGAAAATTTCTTGTTCAATATGAATATAGAGCATTCTGCTCTAGCTGTAGTTTTAATACCAAAAGTTTTTACCTATAGGAAATTTTTCTTTACCAGTTTTGCAAAGCTTTGAAATATATTAGCTGTATGGTAGCTAGTAGAAAAAGCTAAATCTTTTCTAAGAAGTTACTTCTGGCAAGTGATTTACACAAAATTTCCCAATAAGAATTACCATTATGTTTTGGTTACTACAGTACTATAAATCACAGTTGCATATGTTATCTGTATGTTGTCCAGAACAGGGTGATATAACACTGATCAGATTTTTTTTAAAGTATTTAAACCCAGTTTTAAATTATTCTTATACAGTATGTATTTAAAAAATTTTGCAATAAGCAAAATCTCTGCAAAGGTGTATTTATTTCATGAGCATACTGTCGAGACATGCAATCTGGCCAAGTAGTACCACTGTCGTATCACCATGAAAAATTGCCTTACCTGTGCCCTTGGCACTCATAATGTAAATATTATTGTAATTACTACTGTATTACCTATAAAAATGTCAACTGTCCAGAATGGCAAAATATGGAAATCAAGTGATTTTTTTTATTGGTATGTTATGTGACTAGAACAATTAGGATGATGCAGCATCATGTGTCCCTGTGTGATCTCAATAAACATCCTTTTTTTTTTTTCCCTCATACTCCTTACGAGTTATCTTGGACCATCAGTTATAATAGTTTGAGGTCATGATATAACTTGACTTTGTATGGTATGTGCAGAAGGAAAGTAATTTTCTTTTGAGGTGTAATTAAATGTTTGTGGAATTTTCACAGGTCTTGATCTGCTAGTCTTTTGATAAAAATGAATTTTATTTATACTTCAAAATATCTTACATAAAACAATGCCTGCTATTTTGAAAGCTGAATGCCATTTTCCCTGATACACATTTATGACTGCTGCAACACTTTTCTCTCCCTTTGAGATGCACAATAGCCAGTGCAGTACATCATTTGAGATATATTTTGGTTCATGATGCTTCTGGGACAAGTCTTAAGAAGATTAAATCTCACCTATTACATAAAGTAAGTCAAACTTGAGGTTTTTGTAAATTGTGTTGGCTTATTAACAGAATCTTAGGTGTGGAATAATTAATTATGTATTCCTTCCGTGTGACTGGTTACCCATGAAGTACGGTACTTCTATGAGGAAAGTAAATGCAAGGCCCTATTTTCAAATGATGCTTCCTTAGTTATTCTTAAATTTTAGTAAATAATTTCCCATGGGTTTCTTCTTATCTATAATATTCTTACAGTGACCCATGGTTTATCTATTTCTTGTCTAATCTTTCTGTGTTTACAGTATTTGTTCCTAGATAAAAGAAGACATGAAAAAAATTTTTTTTAGTATTTTTAGCAATTTATGTTTTCTAAGCCTTTCATTCATTGTTTCAAGAATAATAAACTTGGTAAACATTGTATAAAAGTAAACAATTAAACCATTAATATATTCTTGATGACCTTTATCAACTGGAATATTAATGTTAGTGCCTTGGACTTCTTGATATCCCACACTAAACAAGTCTTATGACAGTTGAATATCAAAAACACTCAAGTACCAAAAGGGAGTTGACAGGAAAAAATATGTAGACTCCATGCTTTCTTAATTGGCACCAATTTTCTACACCATCTGTGACTTTCCTCCTTTTTTTTGAACTATCCTCTCCTTGACACTTCCACCTCTATCCTTATACCATCGCTCTCCATGAATATAATAATGTAGTACATTATACAGTATAATGTGATTTCTCAAGGTAAAGGGTGCCTGTATCTGTTGCCAGTAACACCGCAAGTGTACAATTTTTAAATGTTTAATGTAATCAATTTAGTTCTCTTTAACCCTTTCACTATTGTTCATACAGATCTACGTCAGTGGGATCAGTGTTGCAGACATAGATTTACATCTTAACCATGGTGCCCTCAAATATGCTGAGCTGAAAATTTTCGCCTAGACATGAGAGAATGAGCCTGTATGGTGGGTGTGCACAGTATAAAAAAAAATCCTGGCCCATGCAGTGTGTGATGGGAACAGTTAACCTCTGACTTTGGGTTAAAACAACAACTTTGAGGCATTTTCTAGGGTGGTTTTCATGGTTTTATTAACTTTCTTGGTGCCAATGGATAGACCAGAAGATAGTGAAATGGAGATGATTTTGGTTGGTTTCAGACCAGAAGTACCTGAAATAATGGTGGAAATATTCAATATTTCAATTTTTTTGGTCTGTTTTATGGGTTTTTACCACGTCTGCTGTAACTACTAGGATGGCTTAAACCATTACCAAGCAATCTTGGTCATATTTTATTAGCCAAAAAATGAAGAAAACTTGACTTTTTTGTGAAATGGAGTTAAAATGGAGGGCAATGATTAATGAACAGGGGAAAGGTTGCTTTAGTGTTTGTTTTGGAATTTGTTGAACTTTGAGCAAAATTAGCTATATTATAAAATTTTTGGCACTTTATAGTGGAATGGGCGAGTCTTGGGCTTAATGGTGAGGAAGGCATACTAGTAAAATAGCCAGGAATTTTCGATTTGAGTACTAGAATTGCCTAAAGTGAGCCTCAAAGTGGGTGAAATCACAGGTGAGTAAAGTGCTTCTAACTTCAAAATTTGCACCTGCGTAATTCTGTAAATTTTACATCAATTTTTTATGTCATTATCTTCAGAAAAAGATTCTCTACCATTTTAGAAGATAATTTTTTTTTGTGACACTGACAGGATTTTTAATTTTAGAGGTAGCAACAGTGAAAGGGTTAACTAGCCTCTAATATTTACATTATAGATATTTGAAAATTATAGCTGAATGAATGAATTAGTAACACTATTATAGTCTTCCAATATTGGTTCATATTCTTATCATTCAGTAGTCTACCATTAATGGTTCATATTGCTACAGGAAAAACACTGCAGGAATGGTGGGGATATTGCAGTTTGGAGAGGCACCTGAGCTGTAGTGTCAGTACACCTCTGGCAAGACATTGATGGAGTGAGTGATGGTGAGTGTGTTTCTTCTTTTTTGGGTCACTCTACCGTGGTGGGAGACAGTCAGTGTATTAAAAAAATGATACAGGTTTCATTTGGTAAAATGAAATTAGTTTCTTATTGTATCCCTTAGTGCAAATAACTGCTTAATGTTTCAGAACATATGGGTGGCATACTGATCTTTCCTTATCAAGAGTCCCTCAGTGGCATAAAGGAACCTTTCTTGAGGAGTCCATGTTTATAAACCTGAATGAGCATTTGTGAGCACAATAATAATTCATGTTTAAATAGCAGTGTTGCAGAATATATGTAACTACCCTGTAAACTGTCAAAGTGATTGGAAAAAACATTTTCTATTAAAATAAGTTTTGATTTCCTCTGCTACAGGTACCTGTAACATCTTGCTGGCCTACCTGCTACAGCATCCTCAGTTTTATTTTTGCATGAATGTACAGGGGAATCAAATAATTACACCATAGGTTTATTGATGCAATATGTTTCATAACAGGTTTATAATTAACTTTCAACACTTGGATGGCTTGCTTAGCCTAATCTGTAGCCTTTAATGGAGATAGTGACCAGCATACTCCTCTTACAATTCTCCATCTATGCCTGGTTGTGGGCTAAAATTTATTTATTAGCAGATTGGGAGTCTCGAGTTTTGCACACCATGTTATAGTACTTGTACATATCAGTTTTAACAAATTTTAAAATATGACTGACTGGCTACAGATTTCTAGTCACTCTTCTCATTTAAATGGCAGACTTGCATAATATCATACTGAAATTTGAAGAAGTGACACATTATGCAGACCAAGTTTTTAATGGGACAACATTTTGATCTGTTATCTAATCACAGATTTTTAATTCTCAAATTAATTTTATACAAATGTATATTCATGGGGAAGTGCTAAAAAACCCCTCCAGGGTCATGCAGCACCTGGGGAATGGGATTATTAGTACATACAGGAGGGCCTTGCTTATATAGCAGGTTAGGTTCTGGGCTACTGTTGTAAAGTAAAAATTGCTGTAAAGTGAATCATAGCCTTTTTTTCACTTTCAAATGCATGTAAAAGCCTGATAAAATGTTTACACTATCATATATTAAGTGAGCAATAGAGCTAGGCCTAAAAAAATGCATATATGGTACACACATTACTTAACTTAAAATATTTTCATCCTTAGCTTATAGTGAGTGGTGAATATATTTATTGTAGGAAGTCTGAATAAATGAAGAATGGGTGTAATTGAAAACCACTGCATTAGCGAAACACTGTAAAGTGAAGTGCTATACTATATATTTATATGAAGCGCTAATCCCACATAGGTCATTCAGTGCATGGAAGGCAGTGGCGGAGGCTCAATCCTCCACCTACTAATCATGCAATAGATGCATTACTCTTGCAGTCAGCCAAGCTGTAACATACAGTCATATAGATACAAAAATTATATACACACTAAGTGACCACTTTATTAGGTACACCTGTATATTTGCTTGTTAATGCAAATATCTAATCAGTGAATCACATGGCAGCACCTCAGTGCCTAAAAGCATACATACATGATCAAGAGGTTCAGTTATTCATGCCAAACATCAGAATGGGAAACAAATGTGATCTAAATAACTCTGACCATGGAATGATTGTTGGTGCCAGATGGGGTGGTTTTAGCACCTTTGGGATGTGGTGGAAGGGGAGATTCGCAGAATGAATGTGCAGCCAACAAATCTGTAGCAACGGTGTGGTGCTATCATGTCAATATGGACCAAAATCTCTTAAGGAATGTTTCCAGCACCTTGTTGAATCCATGCCAAGAAGTATTCAGACTGTTCATGGGGCATAGCATGGGGGTGGGGGATATGGCATACCAACAAAGAGGGTGTGCATAATTAAATAGCTACTGAGTGTATATACAGTTGTCCCTTGAGTTACAATAATTTTAAGTTCTGATTTACCTTCATAAAGGAATTTAGTTTTGAGTTCCAGTGAAAAATTTGAGATACAATATGTATATAACAGTCAACATGCATGGGTGGGCCTCTGGTCAGAGACAACATAGGGTGAAGGTCTTAAATGTAGTGATGGTGGAGGGTTTGTTGGAGGTGAGTGGGTGGGAGTAAGGGAAGATGGTAGGGAGGAAGGCAGGCAGACATGTGAGGGAGACTGTATGTGTACCAAGACATCGGCAGTGGGAGGCTGTGATAACAGGAATATAAGTTTTAAGTCTACAATTCTTTACCAGTCTCTGCCTGCCTACCTGCCTGCCCAAATCTGTTCTGCCCTTCCAGCTTTACTTTGCTCTATATGCCCCAGCCTGCCCTGCCTGCTCTGTCTTGCTCTATATGCCTCAGTTTGCCCTGCCTGCTATATCTTGCTCTAGATACCCCAGCCTGCTCTACAATGCTCTACATTTCCCAGCCCTTCCTGCCTGTTTTTCCTTGCTCAAACTACCCTGTCTCCTGTGGTCTGCCTGCCTACCTATCTAAAATGGAGTGATGGTGGAGGGTGTGTTGGAGGTGAGCAGGAGGGAAAGGGGTAGTGGGAGACTATGCACACCAAATAAGGGCATTAGAAGACTGCGACAACAAAAATGTAAATATTAAGTCTGTCCTGCTTCTGCCTTCTCCTGCCTGCTTTGTCTATATATACATGTCAATAACAACACTGTGACTAGCCAAGGATTCGAACCCATGTCGTTTTGGCCCGCCTCATGGTGAGCGAAAATCACACGATGCTCTAACCCACAGGACCATGCAGTCCTACCAGAATCAAGCACCCAACAGAGCTAGGTGTTTTACCTTGATCCGAGGACACATGTGGCACCCACACCACCATATGTCCTCGGATCAAGTAAAACACCTAGATCTGCTGGGTGCTTGATTCTTGTAGGACTGCATGGTCCTGTGGGTTTGAGCATATAGAGTATGAGAGTATAGTTATACCAACATTCTTATATGGGTGTGAAGCATGGATGGTGAATGTTGAAACAAGGAGAAGACTGGAGGCAGTGGAGATGTCATGTCTGAGGGCAATGTGTGGTGTGAATATAATGCAGAGAATTCTTAGTCTGGAAATTAGGAGGAGGTGTGGAATTACTAAAACTATTATCCAGAGGGCTGAGGAGGGGTTGTTGAGGTGATTAGGACATGTAGACTGGATGAAACAAAATAGAATGACTTCGAGAATGTATAAATCTGTAGTGGAGGGAAGGCGGGGTAGGGGTCAGCCTAGGAAAGGTTGGAAGGAGGGGGTAAAGGAGGTTTTGTGTGCGAGGGGCTTGGACTTCCAGCAAGCATGCATAAGCGTATTTGATAGGAGTGAATGGGGACAAAGGGTTTTTAATACTTGATGTGCTGTTGGAGTGTGAGCAAACATTTATGAAGGGATTAGGGAAACCAGCATGTCGGACTTGAGTCCTGAAGTTGGGAAGTACAGTGTCTGCAATCTGAAGGAGGGGTGTTAATGTTGCAGTTTTATAACTAGTGTAAGCACGCTTCTGGCAAGACAGTGGAGTGAATGATGAAGAAAATTTTTCTTTTTCGGGCCACCCCGCCTTGGTGGGAATCAACCGATGTGTTAATATAATATCAAAATATAATAATATATGTAATATATGCCTTTTCATCCACTTCTTCGAGGCTATGGGTTCTGCAATTTACACCAGAGATGGACCCCTTTTATGTATGTATACAGAGGTCCCTCGTTGTTCGTAATTACTCCGTTCCTGGAGCCGTTACTATAAACGAAATTTACAATTTACGAATCAATTTTCCCCATAAGAAATAATGTAAATACAATTAATCCGTTCCTGACACCCAGAAGCATTAAAACAAAAAATTTTTTAACATGAAATATACATGTAGTACATAAACAATACAATGGGAAATGATGAATGAAACATTAACAGCATAACACTTACCTTTATTGGAGATTCTTCTTAGTGTATGGGAGACTGGAGGAGGAGAGAGAGTGGATTGTTTATAGTCTGGAAGGGGAATCCCCTTCCATCAACACCTCGGGTACCATTTGCTTTTCTGGGGTTGCTTCTCTTCTGTTTCTTAATGCCACAAGGACCACCTTGAGAGTCACTGGAGTCCTGTCTCACAAAATAACTGTGGAGAGAGCTCTGTTTCTGGCGTCTCTTTAACACTTCCCTAAAATGGCCCAAGACTTTGTCACTGTACATGTTGCCAACCTGGCTTGCAACAACCTTGTTAGGGTGATGTTTCTCCATAAAGCTTTCCATCTTACCCCACATAGTAAAAATCTCTTTAATTTCTGAAGAAGGCACCTTCTTCCATCTCTCTTCCTCCTCCTCTGCAGCAAGATTCTGAGCTGCGATGTGTTGCTCTTCCTGCTGAAGCTCTTGCAGCTCCTCAGTGGTGAGCTCTTCATTGTGGTCTTCCACCAATTCTTCCACATCCTCCAAACTCACATCCAACCCCATGGAACTCCCCAGTGCCACAATTGATTTTACAACAGACATAGGCTCATTAGGGTCAGTCCCAAATCCTTCAAAATCCCTCTTGTCGACACAATCTGGCCACAATTTTCTCCAGGCAGAGTTCAAAGTCCTGGTAGTCACTCCCTCCCAAGCCATACCTATAAGGGTTATGCAGTGGAGGATGCTGAAGTGTTCTCTCCAAAATTCCCTTAGGGTCAAGTGAGTGTCTGTGGTCACAGTCAAGCACCTGTGAAACATTGCTTTTGTGTAGAGTTTTTTAAAGTTTGCAATAACCTGCTGGTCCATGGGTTGGAGGAGAGGAGTGGTATTCGGGGGCAAGAACTTTACTGTGATGAACCCAAACTCCTCGAAAATTAAGTCATCCAAGTTTGGAGGATGAGCAGGCGCATTGTCCATTACTAGCACGCACTTGAGATCCAATTTCTTTTCCAGGAGATACTCCTTCACACTAGGGCCAAACACTTCATTGAACCACTCTACGAAAATTTCCCTCGTGACCCATGCCTTACTATTAGATTTCCAAAACACACACAATTTACTCTTCATAACATTGTTTTTCCTGAACACTCTGGGATTTTCAGAATGGTACACTAGTAATGGCTTCACTTTGAAATCCCCACTAGCATTAGCACAGAACATTAGCGTCAGCCTGTCTTTCATAGGCTTATGTCCTGGCATTGCCTTTTCCTCTTGTGTAATGAAGGTCCTCTTTGGCATTTTCTTCCAAAAGAGGCCTGTTTCGTCACAATTGAACACTTGTTCAGGTTTCAGTCCTTCAGCCTCTATGTACTCCTGGAATTCATGCACATATTTTTCAGCCGCCTTGTGGTCCGAACTGGCAGCTTCACCATGCCTTACCACACTGTGTATGCCAGTACGGTTCTTAAATCTCTCAAACCAGCCTTTGCTGGCCTTAAATCCACTCACTTCACCACTATTTGCAGGCAATTTCTTTACCAAATCTTCATGCAACTGCCTAGCCTTTTCACAAATAAACGAAGTCATAAGAGTATCTCCTGCTAATTGTTTCTCATTTATCCACACCAATAATAACTTCTCAACCTCTTCCAGTACTGGTGATCTCATTTTTGTCAGCATAGTTACTCCCTTTGCAACAACAGCATCCTTTATTTCATTTTTCTTGGCCACTATGGAACATAAGGTTGTGTAGGGTTTCTTATACATTCTGGACAGTTCTGCCACACTTGTACCACTTTCATATTGTTCAATGATGGTTTTCTTAAGTTCAATCGTATTTCTCACCTTCTTTACCACAGGCTTGGCACTAGGAGCTTTCTTTGGAGCCATGGTAGCTTATTTAGTACTTGCAAGCACTAAAATAAATGGAATATTATGAAATATTTTGCTGGAGCACGCGAGGGGACCTTCGCTCACTGGTAAACAATGCCAGACTGGCTGCCGCCCTGGCCCAAGCCGTGCGTACGCGTCCCGGACGAACTACGACTCGCGAGTCAACCTATGAAAAGCGAGTCCATGTTTATACAAAAATACCCCTATGATTGGCGAATTTTACGATTGCCGGGAACTACGAAAAGCGGGGGACCACTGTATATGTATGTATGTATGTATATGTACAGTATATATGTATGTATTTTTTTTAACACTAGCCATCTCTCACCGAGGCAGGGTGACCCCCTCCCCCCAAAAAAAAAGAAACACTTTCACCATCATTCACACATAATCACTGTCTTTGCAGAGGTGTGTAGATACTACAGTTAAGATGCCCCTTTAAACTACAAATATCCCCACCCCTCCACCAGAGTGCAGGTATTGTACTTCCCACCTCCAGGACTGAAGCCTGGCTAACTGATTTCTCTGAAACCCTTCACAAATGTTACCTTACACTCCAACAACTCAAGTCCCAAAAACCATTTGCTTCCACTCACTCCTATCTAATAAATATCCAAAAAATATATATTTATTTATTTATATGTATATCTTTATATGTATATGCTTCTAAACTGTTGTCTTCTGGGCACCTCTGCAAAAACAGTGATTATGTACGAGTGAGGTGAATGTGTTGAATGATGAAAGTATTTTCTTTTTGGGGATTTTCTTTCTGGGTCACCCTGCCCAGGTGGGAGATGGCCGACTTGTTAAAAAAAAAAATTGGATCACCCCTGCCTCGGTGGGAGATGGCCAGCATGTTGAAGAAAAGTAAAAATATATACAGTGGACCCCCGCATAACGATTACCTCCGAATGTGACCAATTATGTAAGTGTATTTATGTAAGTGCGTTCGTACGTGTATGTTTGGGGGTCTGAAATGGACTAATCTACTTCACAATATTTCTTATGGGAACAAATTCGGTCGGTACTGGCACCTGAACATACTTCTGGAGTGAAAAAATATTGTTAACCGGGGGTCCACTGTACAGTGTATTTTTTTAAGATGTTGGCTGTTTCCCACCAGGGCAGGGTGACCCAAAAAAGAAACACTTTCACCATCATTTACACATAATCAATGTCTTTGCAGAGGCACCCAGATACGACAGTTCAGATGTCACTCCAAACCTGCAATATCCCAAACCCCTCCTTCAAAGTGCAGGCATTGTACTTCCCACCTCCAGGACTCAAGTCCAGCTAACCTTCCTGAATCCCTGTATATATATTTATTAGATAGGAGTGGAGGCAAATGGTTTTTGGGACTTGATGAGTTGTTGGAGTATGAGTAAGGTAACATTTGTGAAGGCTTTCAAGAAAATCGGTTAGCCGAGCTTCAGCCCTGCACTCTGAAGGAGGGGTGGGGATATTTGCAGTTTGAAGGGCATCTTAACTGGAGTATCTGCATTCCTCTGCAAAAACAGAGATAGTATGAATAATGGTGAAAGTGTTTTTTTTGGAGTCACTATCTTAGCTGGAGACAGCCAGTGTTAAAAAATATAAAATACACATACATACAAGCATGCATATATCCTGTATAACTTGATGATCTTAATATAAAAGCTTGATCTGCAAAGAGTCCTGTCTTTACTATATTCTTCAAAATTAGTCATTTCAGTTATCAATGAAAATTTACAGGAAATGTTTGGGTAGGGTTAATGTCACCATTTTGCATTTGAAGTCACTGAAATGCAGCTGTTTTAATATCCCAATGGAATATTTTATTGTGCACATTTTCATCCATAGCCATACTATTAAACTGAAGTCCTGAAACTTGTCTGCCACCTTTTGCACACTGACAACTCAGTGCTAAATATAGTCAGGGTTAATATGCTGTGTGTAGACCTTTTGTGATTTATACTGATAAAACTGCAGCCTTCACATTTAAGGATGGCAGGACTGCATGTTATATTGTAATGCAATGTTTTGAGCCACGATATCAAATCTGTATGGATTATTTACAGATATATTGTGAAATTATTCAAATAAAATAATGGTATTCTGAAACACCAGAATAGGAAAATTTAACTGTTTATAGTTCTTTTCTTATACTTTTGTGAGAATATATATTTAAATGCAATGGTGAAAATTTGTGGATAAAAGTATCAATGTGAACATGGCAAATCCCATGTAGGCAGTGATCATGGTGGTAGGTCAGTGTATGCTCGAGCAACTTCATCAGCTGCCTGATTCAAGTTTAATACCAGAGTTTGTCAAGACAGCTAGTGATGTATATGACTTTCAAAACCACAAAGAGTAAAAATGTTTTTAGTCCCACAGAAAAGCCACACAATGCTTAGTATAGCACAGGGTTTAAAAAAGAGAATGGTATCTAAGGACTACTGTTATCAGGATTTTAGGAATTTAAAATATTTTTAAATATGCTAATGCTTCTGAATGTCTCAAGTGCAATTAATCAATTTAAGTAGTACTGTATTATGGAGGAGTTACTATGGGCTTGTATGTTACTTAAAATAACTTATTAATGGAATGAACAAATAGGAAAAGTTAATGTGATACAAAGATAAAACACTCCTGCCAGACCACACACCCATTCCTCATGAGACCTGTGTTACTGCTGTCCCCATCTTGTATGCTGTGATGTTATTTTAAATAAATAAATGATTACTTAATTACTTCTTTCTGCCTTATACTTAGTATGGAAATTTACCTAAATAGCTCTGTACTGACATTTCCTGGTGTCTAAGAGAGTAATATAAGATAGTACTATTATATTTGCCATTAAAGGAATTTCACTAAAAAAAGTGTTCAACACTTTGCTATAGAATGGCTAGCAGCAGTGATGATGACACAATACTAATGTTTCTTAATGCAACAGCCGTTTGCCACTGAGGTAGGGTGACCATCCCCCCCCCCCATAAAAAAAAAACACGCTTCCACCATCACTCATTCAGTGCTAATATTAGGAGAATATTATAATGTAGTCATAAAAAAAAAGCCCTACCTGTATATCATTCAGCCCCAATATTAGGAACAGTATTTAGTGATACTCATTGTTTAAATTTATTTGAAAAATAACATTTGCAATTGTTTTCTACAAATTATGTGTCAGCAGAGGAACAATTTTTTAAAATTTACTGAAAAAACTTAAGTATTAGTTAAATTGGTGTTAATGTTACCTTTTTCTTATATTCTTTTACCGTCTTTTAACCTCATCAGTTATGAGTCTCCATCGTCTTGCTTTTCCCACTTTTTCTTCTCCAAGTGTTTGAGCAACTCGTTCCTTTCTTGCCTCTCTGCTTTTCTGAGTTTTTTCAAATGCTTTCGTTTCTTCTTCTCTTCCTCATCAGGATCTCTAATCAATTAAAAAATTGTTAAGGTTAATGAAGGGGTTATTTCCTCTCTTTTACAATTAAACTCATCATTGTTTCATCAGTACTTACACACCAAAACTTTTTCTGTTTTCACAGCTGTATTACCCTTGTGGGTTTAGCACTTTCATTTCTTTACCTATCCTTTTAGTACATAATAAATCTGTAGTATTTGTAGTTCAAATAAAATTAAAATGTCAGAAGTTTACCTCTCAGAATTCAACTTATCCTGTTTTGAAGATATTTTAAGTAATATTCATAAAATTTTGAGAAATCTCTAAGGAAATTCAGGTAGTCAAATTCATCAGGCAAGCATATGGACAACTCAGTATTGTTATTGGGGAAAGCACAAATCCTGTAGGGATCAAATAGTGCCTGGGGAATGGAAGGCAAATAGGCTTGATCAAAGAGATGGACAGGTTAAATTCCTTGGATCAAGAGCCTTTCACTGGCATCAACTAGCCTCCCTCGGGTGGAATCAACTTGGCAAAATAACATTAGAAGTTCTATGCATTCTGCTTCACATAATTATCCTTTCATATATCCTCACTATATCACCTATGACAACTCTGCCACTGCTCATTATACATCCTATGTTTACAATCTTATATACTTGTCAAAATTTCTACTACTTTATAGCAGTAAAACTTATGCATTCCTTATATTATCATTATTTTTTTTCTTTTCACACACCAGTAGCCTCCCACAAAGACAGGGTTACCCCAAAAAAGAAAACACTTTCACCATCATTCATTCAATTATTGCCCTGCCAGAGGTACAGTAACATCACAATACAGATGGCTCTCCGAACTGCAATATCCTCACCACTCCAATGGAGTGCAAGAACTGTACTTCCCACCTCTAAGACTCATGTCTAGGTAACTGGTTTCCCAAAATTTCTTCATAAATGTTATCTTGTTCATGCTCCAATGGCATGTCAGGCCATGAAAACTACTTTAGTCTAATTACTCCTATTTAACATGCTCACACAAGCCTGTCAGATGTCCAAACCCCTGGCATTAACCCTTTCAGGGTCCGTCCCGTAGATCTACGGCTTTACGGTGAGTGTCCAAACCGTAGATCTACGCCATGAGCTCAGCTCACTCTGATAAACTGTGAGTGGTACATTTGGGCCTAGATATGAGAGAATACATCTATGTGGTATGTGTGCACCACATAAAACAGATCCTGCAGCACACTGTGTATAATGAGAGAAAAAAACTGAGACCGTGATTTTCGATTAACCCTTTGACTGTTTCAGGCCCCTCTCTGAAACTGTCATTCTATGTCGCTCAATTTTTGAAAAAAAAAAAATTATTTTTTCTTATGAAATGATAGAGAATCTTTTCCCGATGGTAATGACACCAAAAGTTCAAAATTTGGTCGAAAACTCGTGGAATTATGCTCCCGCGAAGTTAGCGGTCTCGGCGACATATGCGTATCGGCGATTTCGCCGACTTTGAGCCCTATTTTCAGCCAATTCCATTGTTCCAGTTGACCAAACTCATAGCTATTTCTTTAGAACTCCATTTTATCTATCAGCTGAGTACAAGAAACCTCCCATTTACTAATTTGGACTACCCAATATGGTGGTCAGAAATTGGCAATTTGGCCAATTTCACGCAAAATAAAAAAGATGCCAATTTCAAAATAGGGTCCAGAATAAACAAGGTAGACATTCGTGGCACTAAAATAACAGATGCTCTGTTCATTAGTCACATCTCTAGGCCCCTCTTATATTATTATTGCTTTCTATTTTGATTTTTTATTCATACAAAAAAAATACAAAATTTACTGTTATGCAGACGACTGCATTATTGTAAAAATGGTATAAATAATATCAGTGCACTAGTGAAAGAATATTAGACTCCCCAGTTGACGTGTATTGGACGTGTGGTGTGATTTATTTACTCTTGAACATTGGTAAAAATCGAACATTTCCGCTACTTTGAGCTCAGTTTCAAGGTCGTTTTCATCGTAAAAGTAATGAAAATCATCTCTGTTTCTGTAATATGTTTTCCATTTTATCACCTAAGACCATGAAAACGCGAATACAACGATAAATACTATACGAAAATACACATCAAAGTCGGCGTTTTATTCCAAAAAAACGATCAGAGTTTTTTATTTCTCATTACGTAATGTGTGCTGCAGGATTTTTTTTACGTGGTGCACACTGACCACACAGACCCATTCTCTCACATGTGGGCCTACCAGCTTTCTCCCACTTGATTTGAAGCCGCTAGAATTATTGAGTATATATACGTCAAAAACATTGGCTCGTAAGACGTATTTATACGTCGAAAACAGTCAAAGGGTTAAAACAGCGACTTTGCAGTGTTTTTTCGTATGTTTTTTATAGTTGTATTTGTGATTTCTTAGTCTCATTTGATAGAATGGAAGACATATCATAGAAATAGATATAATTTTGAAAGGTGTTAGCACTGGAAATGGCTTCAAACTGAGCTCAAAGTGGCAGAAATGTTAAATTTTTGCAGATGTTCAAGAGTAAACAAACGACCTCACACGTCTTATACATGCCAGCTGGTGGGTCTAATATACATTCACAAATGTGGTGATGATATTTATACAATTATTACAATATTGCATAACAGTGAATCTTCTATTTTTTGGTGTGAATAAAAATTCATTATTTGAATAAAAATTCAAAATGGAATTTATTTGTAAAGCCTCAAAACATAACTAATGAACAGAGGAAATGTTAGTTTAGTGCCAGGAATACCTACATTGTTTATTCTGGACCCTATTTTGAAATTGGAATATTTTGAACTTTGTGTTAAATTGGCCAAATTAACAATTTCCGATCACTTTATTTCATAAAACAGCCTTTATCCACTCCTTCTAACCTTTCCTAGGATTACCCCTACCCTCCTTTACTCTCAGATTTATCCACTCCACCCTCTGAATAATACCTTTGGTAATTCCACATCTGATCTCCAAGCTTGGAATTCTCTGTATAAAAGTCACGCCACACATTGTCTTCAAACACATCTCCACTGCCTCCTTGCTGTAATGTTTAAAACCAATGCTTCAAACCCATATGACAGTATTGGTACCACTATACCCTAGTACATTCCTAGTATGATTAGAGGGGAAGCACTAAACCCACAAGGGTCATACAGCACCTAGGGAATGGGGATAATTAGATTCAATCCAAGGAAAGAACAGGTCTAATTCCTTGGATCATGGGCCCCCCCTCACAACCTCAGGGCACCTCCTTCGAGGAGTTCTTTCATGTATGACTGGCAATACACTTAATATATAACCAGTGTTAGGAACCTATTTACTTCTGAAATACATCACTCTTATGCCAGCATACTACAGCACTGTACATTCATTTATCACATTTCTCATAATAATTTTACAATAAAAAGAAATTTTCTCACTCATAAAAATGCCATTCAATTTTTACAACACCATCTGATATAAAACTTTTCTTGTGGCAAACTAACAATCATTAAAACCTTACCTGCCCTCTAAGATGAGCCGTTTACGCTTGTTAATGTTCCGACGCTCATCAAAGTCAGTTTGTTCAAGCCTGATTTCTTGTTCTCGTCGAGATACATTAACTTGCTTCATGATCTTGCGCACCATAGCTTCATCCACCTGTAAATACAATATGTTATTAACATATTCATGTGAAAGCATTACACCCAAAAGGGTCGTAAAGTGTCACACAACAGAGATGAGAAATGGGAGAAAGGAAGTGGCACAGATGCTGAGATGGCAACACCAACAGAAAGGAACACGATGAGATCACAGGTGATGTAGCAAAGTAGAGGCAGAAAGTCTGCACTAAGAATGGGACTGTGAAGAAAGATGTTGCAGTAGTGGCAGTGTCAACAGTGGCAGCATCAGTGACTCTCATCAGCAGCAATGCCAGTATCAGTGGCACTTGCAGTATCCACAGTTGCAGCACATGGTGAAGTCTGGTTGTCACAATACAAGATTAGTCACAGGTTAAAAGTAGCAACAAACTTTGATAAATTGGAATGGCCCTGCTATTTAGCCTGTAAAAAAAAAGGGAAGGGTGGGGGTATCTAGGGATGATCTGAAGAAAGGCAGGTGTTCTCTGAATCCTTATATCAAGTGCCTTTCATGATGACAAGGAACCCCTTTAAAAGGTGCTAACACAACATAATTCTGTACGAAGAGGTATTCTGTTTTTTTTTTTATCTTATCAGTTATTAAAAGTAATAACAACAAAGAATTCCTCAAGCTTCTTTAACTACTTATTAGCGCTGTATAGCCCTTGTGGTTTAGCGCTTCTTTTTTATTATAATAATAATAACTTAACTACTTATTACATTTCATAGGTTGGTAGACAGCAACCACCCAGGGAAGTACTACCGTCCTGCCAGATGACTGTGAAACAAAAACCTGTAACTGTTTTGCATGATGGTAGGATTGCTGGTTTCTTTTTCTGTCTCATAAACACGCTAAGATAACAGGGATATCTTGCTACTCCTACTTACACTTTGGTCACACTTCACAGACACGCACATGCATATATATATATACATACATCTAGGTTTTTCTCCTTTTTCTAAATAGCTCTTGTTCTTTTTTATTTCTTCTATTGTCCATGGGGAAGTGGAAAAGAATCTTTCCTCCGTAAGCCATGCGTGTCGTATGAGGCGACTAAAATGCCGGGAGCAATGGGCTAGTAACCCCTTCTCCTGTATACAATTACTAAAAAAGAGAAGAAGAAAAACTTTATAAAACTGGGTTGCTTAAATGTGCGTGGATGTAGTGCGGATGACAAGAAACAGATGATTGCTGATGTTATGAATGAAAAGAAGTTGGATGTCCTGGCCCTAAGCGAAACAAAGCTGAAGGGGGTAGGAGAGTTTCAGTGGGGGGAAATAAATGGGATTAAATCTGGAGTATCTGAGAGAGTTAGAGCAAAGGAAGGGGTAGCAGTAATGTTAAATGATCAGTTATGGAAGGAGAAAAGAGAATATGAATGTGTAAATTCAAGAATTATGTGGATTAAAGTAAAGGTTGGATGCGAGAAGTGGGTCATAATAAGCGTGTATGCACCTGGAGAAGAGAGGAATGCAGAGGAGAGAGAGAGATTTTGGGAGATGTTAAGTGAATGTATAGGAGCCTTTGAACCAAGTGAGAGAGTAATTGTGGTAGGGGACTTGAATGCTAAAGTAGGAGAAACTTTTAGAGAGGGTGTGGTAGGTAAGTTTGGGGTGCCAGGTGTAAATGATAATGGGAGCCCTTTGATTGAACTTTGTATAGAAAGGGGTTTAGTTATAGGTAATACATATTTTAAGAAAAAGAGGATAAATAAGTATACACGATATGATGTAGGGCGAAATGACAGTAGTTTGTTGGATTATGTATTGGTAGATAAAAGACTGTTGAGTAGACTTCAGGATGTACATGTTTATAGAGGGGCCACAGATATATCAGATCACTTTCTAGTTGTAGCTACACTGAGAGTAAAAGGTAGATGGGATACAAGGAGAATAGAAGCATCAGGGAAGAGAGAGGTGAAGGTTTATAAACTAAAAGAGGAGGCAGTTAGGGTAAGATATAAACAGCTATTGGAGGATAGATGGGCTAATGAGAGCATAGGCAATGGGGTCGAAGAGGTATGGGGTAGGTTTAAAAATGTAGTGTTAGAGTGTTCAGCAGAAGTTTGTGGTTACAGGAAAGTGGGTGCAGGAGGGAAGAGGAGCGATTGGTGGAATGATGATGTAAAGAGAGTAGTAAGGGAGAAAAAGTTAGCATATGAGAAGTTTTTACAAAGTAGAAGTGATGCAAGGAGGGAAGAGTATATGGAGAAAAAGAGAGAAGTTAAGAGAGTGGTGAAGCAATGTAAAAAGAGAGCAAATGAGAGAGTGGGTGAGATGTTATCAACAAATTTTGTTGAAAATAAGAAAAAGTTTTGGAGTGAGATTAACAAGTTAAGAAAGCCTAGAGAACAAATGGATTTGTCAGTTAAAAATAGGAGAGGAGAGTTATTAAATGGAGAGGTAGAGGTATTGGGAAGATGGAAGGAATATTTTGAGGAATTGTTAAATGTTGATGAAGATAGGGAAGCTGTGATTTCGTGTATAGGGCAAGGAGGAATAACATCTTGTAGGAGTGAGGAAGAGCCAGTTGTGAGTGTGGGGGAAGTTCGTGAGGCAGTAGGTAAAATGAAAGGGGGTAAGGCAGCCGGGATTGATGGGATAAAGGTAGAAATGTTAAAAGCAGGTGGGGATATAGTTTTGGAGTGGTTGGTGCAATTATTTAATAAATGTATGGAAGAGGGTAAGGTACCTAGGGATTGGCAGAGAGCATGCATAGTTCCTTTGTATAAAGGCAAAGGGGATAAAAGAGAGTGCAAAAATTATAGGGGGATAAGTCTGTTGAGTGTACCTGGTAAAGTGTATGGTAGAGTTATAATTGAAAGAATTAAGAGTAAGACGGAGAATAGGATAGCAGATGAACAAGGAGGCTTTAGGAAAGGTAGGGGGTGTGTGGACCAGGTGTTTACAGTGAAACATATAAGTGAACAGTATTTAGATAAGGCTAAAGAGGTCTTTGTGGCATTTATGGATTTGGAAAAGGCGTATGACAGGGTGGATAGGGGGGCAATGTGGCAGATGTTGCAAGTGTATGGTGTAGGAGGTAGGTTACTGAAAGCAGTGAAGAGTTTTTACGAGGATAGTGAGGCTCAAGTTAGAGTATGTAGGAAAGAGGGAAATTTTTTCCCAGTAAAAGTAGGCCTTAGACAAGGATGTGTGATGTCACCGTGGTTGTTTAATATATTTATAGATGGGGTTGTAAGAGAAGTAAATGCGAGGGTCTTGGCAAGAGGCGTGGAGTTAAAAGATAAAGAATCACACACAAAGTGGGAGTTGTCACAGCTGCTCTTTGCCGATGACACTGTGCTCTTGGGAGATTCTGAAGAGAAGTTGCAGAGATTGGTGGATGAATTTGGTAGGGTGTGCAAAAGAAGAAAATTAAAGGTGAATACAGGAAAGAGTAAGGTTATGAGGATAACAAAAAGATTAGGTGATGAAAGATTGAATATCAGATTGGAGGGAGAGAGTATGGAGGAGGTGAACGTATTCAGATATTTGGGAGTGGACGTGTCAGCGGATGGGTCTATGAAAGATGAGGTGAATCATAGAATTGATGAGGGAAAAAGAGTGAGTGGTGCACTTAGGAGTCTGTGGAGACAAAGAACTTTGTCCTTGGAGGCAAAGAGGGGAATGTATGAGAGTATAGTTTTACCAACGCTCTTATATGGGTGTGAAGCGTGGGTGATGAATGTTGCAGCGAGGAGAAGGCTGGAGGCAGTGGAGATGTCATGTCTGAGGGCAATGTGTGGTGTGAATATAATGCAGAGAATTCGTAGTTTGGAAGTTAGGAGGAGGTGCGGGATTACCAAAACTGTTGTCCAGAGGGCTGAGGAAGGGTTGTTGAGGTGGTTCGGACATGTAGAGAGAATGGAGCGAAACAGAATGACTTCAAGAGTGTATCAGTCTGTAGTGGAAGGAAGGCGGGGTAGGGGTCGGCCTAGGAAGGGTTGGAGGGAGGGGGTAAAGGAGGTTTTGTGTGCGAGGGGCTTGGACTTCCAGCAGGCATGCGTGAGCGTGTTTGATAGGAGTGAATGGAGACAAATGGTTTTTAATACTTGACGTGCTGTTGGAGTGTGAGCAAAGTAACATTTATGAAGGGATTCAGGGAAACCGGCAGGCCGGACTTGAGTCCTGGAGATGGGAAGTACAGTGCCTGCACTCTGAAGGAGGGGTGTTAATGTTGCAGTTTAAAAACTGTAGTGTAAAGCACCCTTCTGGCAAGACAGTGATGGAGTGAATGATGGTGAAAGTTTTTCTTTTTCGGGCCACCCTGCCTTGGTGGGAATCGGCCGGTATGATAATAATAAAATAATAAATGCTCAATTTTTCCTAACTCTTCTGTGTCTAATGTTCTGTAAGTTATTCAGAATTTAAATACAGCCCCAAAAATTATTTCAAATTTCATTACTATTGCCCATTCTACTTACTTTCAACTCAGTCATTTTCCTTCGTGTCTCTGACTCAATAGCTAGCAAAATCTTGATTTCATGTGGAGTGATGAAGGAAAGAGCCTGACCAGCCCTGCCTGCTCGAGCTGTTCGACCAACTCGATGGATGTAGTTCTTGGGAAGGTTAGGAATGGCATGATTGATTACCAGCTCCACCTTGAAAAATAAAATTATGCAGTATTAACAACATAAGCAAAAGCACTAGGAAAGAAAAATAAGAAAATGACAAAAATAAAAGCTGGCCAAGATAGAAAAAAAACAACTTTCTGAAACTACTTAGAAAAGATACAAAAATAGACTATAATAACACAGAATTTTTAAGAAAGGAAGCTTGGAAAGACAATCATGTACCTAGTGGACCTCAGGTAATGTATGACCCCCAAAAGGTTTACCTCTTCCCCATGAATATAATATGCATTTTTAACACCAGCCATCTCCCACTGATATTATCATTATATTTAGGGAGAAGTGTTAAACCCATAGGGGTCATACAGTATCTGGGAAACAGGAAGCAATCAGGTTTAATCCAAGGAAGAGGAGGACAAGAAGTGAAGGATAGCTTAGCATCAAAACACTATTGAAAAGGATCAATGCTATAACATGGTTATTGGAGAATTCTGCTGAAGAATGATATAATGGGAGATAATCAGAGATTTTTGATGCACCACAAGTGTTCACAAGTTTATTATATTAAAATTCTAGTATAATGTTGCCATTCCGAGGGTCATTTGAATTGTAATGTCTGTATCCTTCTGGCAAGGTAGCTATTGAATGTTATTATTAATACAATCAAAATTTAGTGCTAAACTCACTAGGGTCATATAGCAGCTATTGAATGAATGGTGATTTTTTTTAAAAAGAAGTACAAAAATAAATAAATTATTCTGAGTAACTCTTTTCAATACAAACCAAAGGAATATCCAGCCCTCTACTTGCAACATCAGTGGCAATGAGAACCTTCACTTGTGATGACTTGAATCGTGCTAAGGCAGACAGTCTCTCTTTCTGGGAGAGCATGGAGTGAAGAGCCACACACTCTATACTTAAGGAGTTCAGCAACATGCTCAGTACCTGCCAAGAAACACAAACCAAGACATGGCATAACCTCAAAATAGTCAATTCAAGTGTTAGTCATGGAACTGATTTTTTTATTACCTCTCTTGCCATCAGTGTTTATGGAAACGTAAACTTTCAACGTAAACCATGACAAGTATTATTATTATTACTGGGAAGCACTAAACCTATAGAGGTCAAACAGTACCTGGAGAGTGGGAGGTAATCTAGTTTCATCCAAGGAAAGTGAGAATGGCTTAATTTCCTTGGATGAAGATCCCTTTGCCAGCATCAAGGCATCCCCTTGAAAGGATTATTACCCTGTACATTAACAAGTATGAACTAAACCTGTATGAGTTGCACAAAGTCTGAGGAATGGGAAGAGTGGGAGGCAATCTGGCTTGATTGAAGGGAAGGACAGCTCCAAATCATTGCAACAAGAACACTTCAGTAGCATCAGAGCACCTTCCCTACCTACCTTGGAAATGATCATGGAAAGTAAAATCCTCAATGACAAGGTATTACTTTATTATTATAATTACTATTATTATTATATTACAATAAGGAGTGAGTACTAAACCCAAAGACGTCAAATAGTCCATAGGAGGCAATCAGGCTCAGTCCAAGGGCAGGATAATTCCATTTTCTTGGATCAAGAGTCCTCTAACCACCGTCAGGGCACCTCCCTGAGGTGTCTATGAAAAGGTAAATATGACTTCTAGCTAAAATTGGGCAGAATTTTATTTTACTACCAGAGATTTGCATTCAGTTTTCTGTTTAGGTAATAAGTACATAAATGCTTACGTAGCATCCCAGTCACCCCCACACTTATTTTAGATGAAGAATTACTCTTTATCAACTACAGAAACTTTTGCTCCAGTTAGTAAGTTTGTTCAGGTATACACAAATGCAGTTACATAGATTATCATACATAACAGCATAAGTGTAGAGAACCTAGGATAACCCAAAAAAGTCAGAGTGATTTATTTCCATTGGGGTCTTTACAGAGCATACTTGATATTTTACAGCTGAATCAAACTATAACTTCTATTTTCCAGAGAGGGAGGGACCAATGGGAAGGACATGGGGTGCCTTAATACTAGTGAAGGGTTCTGGATCTATGAGATTAGAGCTACCTTCCCTTTCCTCAAATCAAACCTATTTATCTCCCTTTCCCAAAGGTGCTGTATGACCTCCTATGGGTTTAGCACTTCCATAATGAACATAATAATAATAATAATAATAATATACTACTATGAGAATATCACCATCATTAAAACATAATTTATTACTGTGCTCTCACTATACAAAACTGGGCCAAACATTAGATATAACATTGATTTATTAACAAAGAAATTATAACATTTTTATTTCATCCACAGCATTTATTTCATATTCTTGCATCCTTCTATTTGACACTGTGGGACTATATATCTTGAAAGCTCTAACACTGGTAAAAGAATGGCCTTTTATTACTGGAGAAATATAAAGTGTATTGTATTTTTTTTTTTTTTTGGGAATTTTGTTATTCTATGGTTCCTTAGAATTTATGAAGTAATTTTCTCATGTTCAGTTTTTGTATACTGTACCTGTGTATTCTTGCATGTATCAGTAAAAATCATTATTAAACCCCTTGGTTTCTGTTCAGTTTGTTGAAGAACCATAGCAATCATGGTGGCATCTTTCACAATGGGATTGACTAAAGCATAGCGCTCGTCCAGCTGTTGCACCGTTGCCTGTTTATTTCCTGATGACTGCCAAAGAAATACCTAGAAATATACAAATCCTTTTAACCCTTAAACGGTCCAAAGAGATTGACGTTCAAATTCGTAGTGCTACAAAAGTAGATCTACTTTTTTTTACATATTTTCAAATATAACAAAAAAAAAATGTAGATAAAAGTTTTTTTACACGTTTTCAAATGTAAAACAAAAAGGAAGATCTACATTTTTTTACATACTTTCAGATGTTGAAAAAACGTATACAGTGGACCCCCGGTTAACGATATTTTTTCATTCCAGAAGTATGTTCAGGTGCCAGTACTGACCGAATTTGTTCCCATAAGGAATATTGTGAAGTAGATTAGTCCATTTCAGAGCCCCAAACATACATGTACAAACGCACTTACATAAATACACTTACATAATTGGTCGCATTCGGAGGTGATCGTTATGCGGGGGTCCACTGTATATACATTTGGACCATTTAAGGGTTAAGATGTTTAAAAAATTCAATAGAGAAAAAAATAAATGAAGTCCTGCTGCTACCTGTGCATACACTTCTCTTAACATGTATCTCCAGCCCCACACACTCATCCACAACAGTAAGGGAGTGGTGAACCTATGCAGAGTATCGTGTCAGATACAGTGTGAGAGAGGATGGGTGTGAATAGAAGTGCAAGAGAGAAGGAAAGTGAGAGGGAGGTTAGGAAATGGGAGTCAGAAGGAATGAAGGAAAAGGGAAGAAAGAGGAACTGATGTGAGTACTATACAGTGGTACCTCGGGATACGAACAGCTCAAAACACGAACAATTATGTAAGTGTATTTATGTAAGTGCTTTTGTAAGTGTATATTTGGGGTCTGAAACGGATTAATCTAATTTACATTATTCCTCATGGGAACAAATTCTTTTGCTATCAGTACTCAAACAGCCTTCTGGAAAGAAATAAGTTCGTATCCCGAGGTACCACTGTATAATGCTTTTTTTTATTTCAGTTTTAAATAGTATAAATGAAATTAGGCACAGAATATCGTAGCTAAGGAATGCATCTTGGATTATAACATTTTTTTTTTTCAACACGTTGGCCGCTTCCCACCAAGGCAGGGTGACCCCCCCAAAAAAAAAAAAGAAAAACCCAAAAAGAAAGAATAAACTTTCATCAACATTCAACACTTTCACCATCACTCATACATAATCACTGTCTTTTCAGAGGCCCCCAGATATGACAGTTTAAATATCACTCCAAACAGCAAATATCCCAGACCCCTCCTTTAAAGTGCAGGCAATGTACTTACCACCTCCAGGACTCAAGTCTGGCTAACCAGTTTCCCTGAATCCCTTCACAAAATATTACTCCAACAGCTCGTCAAATTCCAAAAACCATTCGTCTCCACTCCCTCCTATTTAACATGCCTGCTGTATGTCCAAGCCCCTTGCACACAAGCCCTCTTTTACCCCCTCCTACCATCCTTTCCTAAGACTACTATATCAATATCAATTTCATTCTTCATAATTTACTTTTATTCTTTCTTTAATAAATTTCCAGTAAATTTATCTCAACATACATTTTTCATTTTCTTTTACCATATTTTTTATTATACAATACAGTAAGTGTTTATGAATGATAAAGGAAAATTATGTAAACAAAGGTTACCTCAGATGATGCAAGTTCTTTCATTCTCTCTAGCCTGTCCGTGATGGTTGCAGAGAACAGAAGTGTTTGTCTCTTCTCTGGCAGTGACGACCAGATAGTGTGTAGCTGAGAGTCGAACCTGCCATCCATTAAGCGGTCAGCTTCATCTAAGACTAAGAATTTTATCCTGAAAGAAAGAAAGAAGTCTTATATAAACATACCATTTAAATCTTAAATATTTCTCCAGATGGATAGTTATTCCATGGGCAAATAGAAAGTAATCACTACATTTGTGTAATATAACTTGGTATTGTACCGATTTATAAGCAATTTTCTATATGAAGTTTTATAACACTCCAGCTGTGTCTCACCAAGGTAGGGTGACCTGACAAAGAAGAAAATACTTTCACCATCCCACATTCAATCACTGTCTTACCAGAAGCATGCTGATATTACAGTTCAGATGACCCTCCAAACCATAACATACATGCATTGTACTTCTCACCTGCAGGAGTCAAGTCTGGTTGACCAGTTTCCCTTAATTCTTCCATAAATGTTACCCTGCTCACACTCCAACAGCATGTCAATTCATAAAAACCACTTGCCTCCACTCACTCCTGTCTAACACACCCATGCAAGCCTGTTGGATGTCCAAGCCCCTAACACTCCAACCCTCCTTTACCCTCTCCTTCCATCCTTTCTGAGGAAGACCCCTACCCCTCCTTCCCTCCACCTCAGATTTGTATGTCCTAGTCATCCCATTTTTTTTCCCATCCTCTCTAAATGTCCAAACCACTTCAACAACCCCTCCTCGGCTCTCTGAATAATACTTTTGTTAACACCTCTCGCTAATCTCCAAACTCCAAATACTCTGCATGATAGTCACACCACACAATGCCCTCAAACATGGCATCTCTACTGCCTCCAGATTTCTCCCTGCACCATTCAAAAGTCATGCCTCACACCCATACAACAATGCAAGTACCACTATACTATAAAAAGAAATGTCCCCACTGAAATTGCTGGAGTGCATTTTGGTTATTTAATGTCTTTCTTAAAGAATGCATGCATGTATGTATGTATATAAGTATGTATGTAATTTGTATGTACATACATATGTATGTATGTAGTTAGTCTGTGACCTAGCCTGAATGAACTTGTCATTTTAGAGACGTTTTAACACTTGAAAAATATAAATAAAAATATAAATAAAGGTAGGGAAGTTTTTATTGCATTTATGGATTTAGAAAAGGCATATGATACAGTGGATAGAGGAGCAATGTGGCAGATGTTGCAAGTATATGGAATAGGTGGTAAGTTATTAAATGCTGTAAAGAGTTTTTATGAGGATAGTGAGGCTCAGGTTAGGGTGTGTAGAAGAGAGGGAGACTACTTCCCGGTAAAAGTAGGTCTTAGACAGGGATGTGTAATGTCACCATGGTTGTTTAATATATTTATAGATGGGGTTGTAAAGGAAGTAAATGCTAGGGTGTTCGGGAGAGGGGTGGGATTAAATTTTGGAGAATCAAATTCAAAATGGGAATTGACACAGTTACTTTTTGCTGATGATACTGTGCTTATGGGAGATTCTAAAGAAAAATTGCAAAGGTTAGTGGATGAGTTTGGGAATGTGTGTAAAGGTAGAAAGTTGAAAGTGAACATAGAAAAGAGTGAGGTGATGAGGGTGTCAAATGATTTAGATAAAGAAAAATTGGATATCAAATTGGGGAGGAGGAGTATGGAAGAAGTGAATGTTTTCACATACTACTTGGGAGTTGATGTGTCGGCGGATGGATTTATGAAGGATGAGGTTAATCATAGAATTGATGAGGGAAAAAAGGTGAGTGGTGCGTTGAGGTATATGTGGAGTCAAAAAACGTTATCTATGGAGGCAAAGAAGGGAATGTATGAAAGTATAGTAGTACCAACACTCTTATATGGGTGTGAAGCTTGGGTGGTAAATGCAGCAGCGAGGAGACGGTTGGAGGCAGTGGAGATGTCCTGTTTAAGGGCAATGTGTGGTGTAAATATTATGCAGAAAATTCGGAGTGTGGAAATTAGGAGAAGGTGTGGAGTTAATAAAAGTATTAGTCAGAGGGCAGAAGAGGGGTTGTTGAGGTGGTTTGGTCATTTAGAGAGAATGGATCAAAGTAGAATGATATGGAAAGCATATAAATCTATAGGGGAAGGAAGGCGGGGTAGGGGTCGTCCTCGAAAGGGTTGGAGAGAGGGGGTAAAGGAGGTTTTGTGGGCAAGGGGCTTGGACTTCCAGCAAGCGTGTGTGAGCGTGTTAGATAGGAGTGAATGGAGACGAATGGTACTTGGGACCTGATGATCTGTTGGAGTGTGAGCAGGGTAATATTTAGTGAAGGGATTCAGGGAAACCGGTTATTTTCATATAGTCGGACTTGAGTCCTGGAAATGGGAAGTACAATGCCTGCACTTTAAAGGAGGGGTTTGGGATATTGGCAGTTTGGAGGGATATGTTGTGTATCTTTATATGTGTATACTTCTAAACTGTTGTATTCTGAGCACCTCTGCAAAAACAGTGATAATGTGCGAGTGTGGTGAAAGTGTTGAATGATGATGAAAGTATTTTCTTTTTGGGGATTTTCTTTCTTTTTTGGGTCACCCTGCCTCGGTGGGAGACGGCCGACTTGTTGAAAAAAAAAAAAAAAATTAAATAAATAAATACAAAGCCAATGTTTTCAAGGTCCCTCCAATTACAACCATAAAACAGCTATTACCCACCCACCCACTCCTGTGCTCTAAGGTAGACATTACAAAATACATATGTGTAAGTTTTACCGTTTAAGTGTAAATTCTGGAGATGTTTCCAATATATCTGCCAGCCGCCCAGGTGTGGATACAACTACATGTGGAGACCGATTCAGTTCTGCACCCTGCGCTACAATATCCAGGCCTCCCACGACCACACTTAATCGTAGTGATACCGGAGCTCCAAGAGCCCGGAACTGGTCAGCTATCTTCAGGATAAAATTGTTAATTCATTGAGAAGTTAAACGAATTTTGTTTAAAGATGCAGTTAAAATGAGTTTATAGTATCAACTTCTAAGCAATTATACAAGGTACTGTATGTACTACTACAGGGTACAGTACATATCTGATGTGCATAATCATTTTAAATGTGTGTGTATGTACATGTGAGTGCACAAGCATATGCACACACACTTGCACACATGCACCCACACACACTCACTTGTGCCTGCACACACACTATGTACTGAAGATGTACCTAAAATACATAATCATTTAAATGCATAATAAAATGCAGTACAATATTGTCAAATAAATTCCTGTATATTTTTATTTGAGGATTTACCAATCCAATAAATTTATGACAGATGAGTGAAAAAATGAATGTAAATGGAAAATAAAAAAAAGGGAACAATTCATAGGGTATGACTACTCTTTACACTTTGGACATACCTGAAAAGCAAGTTCTCGTGTAGGTGTCAGAACAAGCGCATAAATGCCATAAGGGTCAATTGATAATCTTTGTAGTATGGGAATAACAAAAGCAAGAGTTTTCCCCGAACCAGTCTTTGCCGCTCCAATGACATCTTTGCCCTCAAGTGCAGGCTGAATGCAGTGGTACTGAATGGGGGTTGGTTGGTGAATCTCTGGTAGGTAATAAAAAGTGCAATTTTGAAAATGAATTTATATTTATAATTCACATAATAAATGACATTTTTATTTTGCCTATTATCTCCTAAATAAGTAATTTCTACAACAAACAACTATTTTTTCCAGGAAATGGATAACATGGTTGTATTTTTAAAATAAAATGTTAATGGATTTATCCTGGGGAATAAGTATGCAATGATCAGCTCTTTAATTAGAAGCATTAAGTTTGGCTTCAATGACTTTGACAATGAAAAAAATGAGAAAGTGACAATATTTATGGGACTAATTGCCTGCACAATGATTACACCTGTTATGATTTTTTAAAGCAACTGAAGTGATAATACTGACAGGAGACTAATATTATAATTGTGGCTCAAATGATGAGCTAATATATCAATTTAGGGGAAGGGGATATGATTACATTCATGGGGAGAACTAAACCCATAGGGGTCATACTGCACCTGGGGAAACAAGAGGCAATTAGGTTCAAGGGGAGTACAGGTGGAATTCCTTAGATCAAGAGACCCTCACCAGCATCAAGGAATCTCCCTTGAGGGATAGGGAAATTAGATATACATACACTAGATATCTCTCTTTCACTGCAAAAACAATTTTCATTACATGGAAATTGTGAAAAATTACATTAAATGGCTTTTCTTAAAGTACATATTGTAGACAGTATGCCTACCCAACTTTCACATACCTCCCACTAGGGAAAAATTACTGGCCTATAGCCTGGTTTCAGCAGTGCTCGGCAGAGGACAGGCACCTAGGGCGGTCCTTGCCTTGAGCACCTGTCCTCACTTACAGCCCAGACGTTTACTGTACAACATCAGCGCTCTTCCCCGGTAACTTGGCTCCGGGCTACCCTACTCACGTCTGCCTGGTGTACCCACATAGCCAATAAAACTTTAGTCTACGTGTCTATATAACCTGAATGCTACCACGCCAGCACATTTCATGGATATCTATGCAAAACACCAGCATTACAATATTATGCAAATCATTTTTATCATGCTTAAAACCAAGACAAAATAAAAAATAGCAAATACTTAATATAAAAATTATAATTTGCATAAAAGTAAATGAAACTAAAATTATCAGCAGCATTCCATCAAATATTTATGAGGGTATCTTCAATACTATTATTATAATAATTATAGGAAAGCAATACCCAAAGGCATCATACATTACTTGGGGAATGAGGCAATCAGGAAAGATCCAAGGAATGAGCCGGTAGCTCCATTTTCTTGCATCAAAACTTTATCAGTAACATGGCACGTTCCTTGAAGATGGCACCTTCCTTGAAGATGGCACCTTCCTTGAAGAGGGCACCTTCCTTGAAGATGGTACCTTCCTTAAAGATGGTGCCTTCCTTGAAGATGGCACCTTCCTTGAAGATGGCACCTTCCTTGAAGATGGCACCTCCCTTGAAAATGGCACCTTCCTTGAAGATGGCACCTTCCTTGAAGATGCCACCTTCCTTGAAGATGGCACCTTCCTTAAAGATGGCACCTTCCTTGAAGAGGGCACCTTTCTTGAAGATGGCACCTTCCTTGAAGATGGCACCTTCCTTGAAGATGGCACCTTCCTTGAAGATGGCACCTTCCTTGACAATAGCACCTTCCTTGAAGATGGCACCTTCCTTGAAGATGGCACCTTCCTTGAAGATGGCACCTTCCTTGAAGATGGCACCTTCCTTGAAGATGGCACCTTCCTTGAAGATGGCACCTTCCTTGAAGATGGCACCTCCCTTGAAAATGGCACCTTGAAGATGGCACCTTCCTTGAAGATGGCACCTTCCTTGAAGATGGCACCTTCCTTGAAGATGGCACCTTCCTTGAAGATGGCACCTTCCTTGAAGATGGCACCTTCCTTGAAGATGGCACCTTCCTTGAAGATGGCACCTTCCTTGAAGATGGCACCTCCCTTGAAGATGGCACCTTCCTTGAAGATGGCACCTTCCTTGAAGATGGCACCTCCCTTGACAATAGCAGCTTCCTTGAAGATTGCAGCTTCCAAAGACACTTACTTAACTGGTTCAACTGCTTTATCACCCAAGGCTGAAGTCCCTGGATGTCCGCATAAGTTCTCCCGCGGGTGTCCTCACTCACAACATCTGCCATATTCCCCTCTTGTAATTGATAAACTTGTTAGGGCCACCACAGTACAAGAACTAAACCTTGCCTCTTAAGGTTCTGGAAGACGAGGTTCAAAGTAGAGCAAGGATTCAGGGATAGTGGGCATTGATGCCAATATTCATTGTTGTTGCAGCTTAAACCGTATTAACCACCGATGTCCGGGGAGGCAATACTGCACAACTATAGACGAAAACAAATAAAAAAAAAGGGGGGGGGGGAACAAGTGACCTCTAACACGTGAGCAGAGATGTATGAACATCTACCATCTTTGTTGTTGTTTTGGGAGTTGTTAAGGGCCATCAAAGCTTACATCTAATTGAACCCAACTTCCCATTCCCCATATCAATACCCCAATACCCAACATGTGGGAGGTAGTAGATAAGATAAGATAAGACAATACCCCAATACCCAACATGTGGGAGGTAGTACAAAGATTGCAGAGGCGCATAATGGATCCAGGGACTGGGTCACGAAGTTTTGATAGCTAAAAAAAATTACAGTGGTAATGAAGTATTTACATGTTCATATTTGGTTACAATCATAATTTGCATAAATGGTTTAAAAAAAGAACAAATTGATAATTGGGGCACTGGGGCAACATTTAGGAATCTTCATTCTGGAAACTGAAAAGTTTCACAAGTACAACGATAAAGGTTGCGAATGACAAATTTGTCACTACAAATAAATTTTATGGAGTTATTGAAGGGGAGTGGTGAAGCAGAGCATAAGAATTTACAGACGGTTAACGGATATAACAGTTATATGAGAATAGGTGCTTTTAACAATATTAGTATCTATTAAATATCACATAAATGTTAGAGCCATTAGGTTCAAAGGTGCGCCTGCGTTAAGGTGTTATACTGGGACCGGTACTGTTTTTTGGGTACGGACACAACATGCCAGAAAAAATCGAGTCAAAGTGTCCTTGTTTGCAAATGATCTAAACCTAATGAAGAGTATACAAACTGAAGCAAACCAGAACTGACTACAAATGGATCTGGACATACTACAGGATTGGTCTCACAATTAGCTATTAGAATTTAACCTTAACAAATGCAAAGTTATGAAAATTGGGGAAGGGCAGAGAACTCTGGAAATAATGTAGAGGCTCAATGGACAAATACTACGAATTTTCCTGAAAGAGAAGGATCTCGGGATGAACACAGTTATGGGTATTTCTCTCACGGTACATATCAAATGAATAACGGCCGCAACAAATACAAGACCTACGACCCTATAACGGCATATGTCAGGTCCATCTTGGAGTACGCAGTGCCAGTATGAAACCTACATCTGATAAAGCATGTCAAGAAGCTGGAAGAAGTGCTAATGTTTGAAACGAGACCAGTCCTAGAGCTGAGGGACATGACCTAGGACGAGACACCAAAGGAGTTAACCCGTATGACGCTAGATAACATTAAAACCAGAGGTGACATGATTACGACATACAAAATACAATACGATACAACTGTACTTCTTTTCTGCAGTATACAAAATGCAGTTTATATTTAATAAAATAGTGTTAAGCACAAAAGAAAGCCTTTGCAGATGACACCCGAATCTGCATGACAGTGTCTTCCATTGCAGACACTGCAAGGCTCCAGGCGGACATCAACCAAATCTTTCAGTGGGCTGCAGAAAACAATATGAAGTTCAACGATGAGAAATTTCAATTACTCAGATATGGTAAACATGAGGAAATTAAATCTTCATCAGAGTACAAAACAAATTCTGGCCACAAAATAGAGCGAAACACCAACGTCAAAGACCTGGGAGTGATTATGTCGGAGGATCTCACCTTCAAGGACCATAACATTGTATCAATCGCATCTGCTAGAAAAATGACAGGATGGATAATGAGAACCTTCAAAACTAGGGAGGCCAAGCCCATGATGACACTCTTCAGGTCACTTGTTCTATCTAGGCTGGAATATTGCTGCACTCTAACAGCACCTTTCAAGGCAGGTGAAATTGCCGACCTAGAAAATGTACAGAGAACTTTCACGGCGCGCATAACGGAGATAAAACACCTCAATTACTGGGAGCGCTTGAGGTTTCTAAACCTGCATTCCCTGGAACGCAGGAGGGAGAGATACATGATTATATACACCTGGAAAATCCTAGAGGGACTAGTACCGAACTTGCACACGAAAATCACTCACTACGAAAGCAAAAGACTTGGCAGACGATGCACCATCCCCCCAATGAAAAGCAGGGGTGTCACTAGCACGTTAAGAGACCATACAATAAGTGTCAGGGGCCCGAGACTGTTCAACTGCCTCCCAGCACACATAAAGGGGATTACCAACAGACCCCTGGCAGTCTTCAAGCTGGCACTGGACAAGCACCTAAAGTCAGTTCCTGATCAGCCGGGCTGTGGCTCGTACGTTGGTTTGCGTGCAGCCAGCAGCAACAGCCTGGTTGATCAGGCGCTGATCCACCAGGAGGCCTGGTCACAGACCGGGCCGCGGGGGCATTGACCCCCGAAATTCTCTCCAGGTAAACTCCAGGTCTCCAGGTAAACTAGCATGCAGTTCATTTTGGGCAGACTAATTACAATGCTTACAGACTACTTAAGATCTAGACATAGGTTAATGATTAGGAGTCTTTTTTAATCCTGAGGTATTGACAAGGAGGACTATTTGAGAGGCGAGTCTCAGATACACGAGAGCACAGCTGGAAGTTAAAATCACAGATGAATTACAGACACGTTAGCAAATTCTTCTTTAACCTTATAATGGTCAGAATGTGAAACAACCCAGACAGCGAAGTGGTAGAGGCAGGAACCATATATAGTTTTAAGGACAGATAATGATAAGGCTCACTCAGCTAGGAGAGGGAGCCCCGTAACGACCAGAGGAAAAGGAGCTGAGACTCGATCCCTGCAACCACAAACATGTGAATAGGAAAGTAGTATATCCCCCTACTAGAGTCAACAACAACAGGATTTCTTTAAACCTATGAGCTGTTGCAATCCGCCATCTACGTATCCTTGTTTTGTAAATATTGCACCACGTTCATGTATGACTTAATTATTTTATTATCTGAGACAATATGTCAAAATAATTATAAATTTATTAAAGTGTTTCGTAAGATTTCACTTAGTATATAGCACATATTTTAATAGTACCGTTGTCCTGTGTGATCTTTAATCCCCGTCTAGAAATAATCTGGAGTACCTGGAGTTTACCTGGAGAGTTCCGGGGGTCAACGCCCCCGCGGCCCGGTCTGTGACCAGGCCTCCTGGTGGATCAGAGCCTGATCAACCAGGCTGTTGCTGCTGGCTGCACGCAAACCAACGTACGAGCCACAGCCCGGTTGGTCAGGAACCGACTTTTGGTGCTTGTCCAGTAATGTTTCATTACTAAATACACATTGTGTCTTCTTACCTCTCCACGACTTATGGAGAAGTAAGACGATACTTTTCTATAACTTGGATATGAATGAATGAAGGGCGGCTAGTTCGAACGTGCGCCTGCGTTGCAAGTACCAGGAGAGTGCCATCCTAACATCCACCAAACCTTCTCTAACTCTTCCTCATTGCACACTACTGCTATTTACCCTTCTACATATACCTTAAACTGTTCTTCTGGGATTCAGAATATTCAGAAAATATAAGATATTTATGGAGATTAATGGAAATTAAGGTGGCATCTTGCGCTAACTGGCACCAGTGACAAATTCCCCTCTTCCTGAGACTGCCTCCTCAGTTTAACATTTGAAAGAGAAGGTGATACCTCCCGTTCTCTCCTCTGTGCTGCTTCTGCCTCCTCTTACTCTATCCCGACATGTCTCTTGCTCTGCCATCCGTCTAGCATCATGGTGAGTACTACGACACAACTTGACATTCCACGTCTTTTGTAATTATATTTGTAATGCGATTTCTCGTCTGTTTGGAAACTTTCTAGTTCAACATCTGCGTATGAGAAGAAGCAGGATAAACGTGGGGAGACAGCAAGGTGTGATGAACTCCAAGACAAGACGTGAGTGAGCTTGGCGTGACCACCTCCGGATATTGTAGTTCAATACTGGAAGAAGCAATTCAACAGTCCGGATATAAGAATTAATCACAACTTCCCATTCAATCTCCTTTATTTCCGAATCAGCTTTTTATATTTATATTATCTCCTGCCAGTTTACAGCAGCAAGTGTTGTAATATACTCATAGGAGAGGAACAAGACAAGAGGATCAATGCAATTAAAAGAGATAATTATTTTCTTCCAGCGGCACCAGCGTCTCAGGGACGGTGTTGCCACTCGCAGGGTTTTATTATTGTGCTGCTGCATGACCCATCAAACATTTTATTTATTCAAATTCAAATTCAAAGTTTATTCTCTATAAGGATTACAATGCTGAGTTTACAGAAATTTGGTTATTGTGTGGTTTACATGTAGTAAAATTGTGATTACAGAGTGTACCACTGTATCGTATTTATACTAAATACGATACATTCTTGGTATAATTTCTTTTTAAACATTACAATCTACCAAAAGTACAGTACTAATGCAATGGATATAGATTGCGCAGCATAAAAATATAACAAATCCTGCCTTATCAAAACTAAATTGCGTCTACCAATGCATTTTGCGATAATATTGTTTCAGTGTTTTGTAACACATTATAGGAATACATTTAGGCCTACCCAGACATACATGACACGTTATGTGTAATACTAGTATTTTGTTGTTGTTTAAATGTAAGTTAAAATGTTTAAAAGGATGTCGTTTTAGCGTTATGTAGACATGGAACCTTCGATAATCCAGTAAAGCTAATGGGATTTATTTTCATTGAGGTACTGCATAATTAGCGGGAGCATGAGTACACCCACGATTGGTAGTGACTTGTACTGGTGACTGGTTGAGAGTTGTAGTGGTGCGGGTACTGGTGACTGGTTGTGAGGTATACTGGTAGTGACTTGTACCGGTGACTGGTCGAGTTATACTGGTGCGGGTACTGGTGACTGGTTGAGGTATACTGGTAGTGACTTGTACTGGTGACTGGTCGAGTTATACTGGTGCGGGTACTGGTGACTGGTTGTGAGGTATACTGGTAGTGACTTGTACTGGTGACTGGTCGTGGTGCTAGTACTTGTAGTGGATCCTTAAAAAGCATCTTCTATAACATGGTTTTTCTTCAGACATGATTCACTATGAACCATACCCCCGGCCGGGATTGAACCCGCGGTCATAGAGTCTCAAAACTCCAGCCCGTCGCGTTAGCCACTAGACCAGCTAGCCACAATAAGATTCATCCAACTAGGTATATTTCTACACCATAGGAAGGTTAGCACAGGCACCTCTGTGACCACAAATGCAAGTGTAAAAACTTGCATTTGTGGTCACAGAGGTGCCTGTGCTAACCTTCCTATGGTGTAGAAATATACCTAGTTGGATGAATCTTATTGTGGCTAGCTGGTCTAGTGGCTAACGCGACGGGCTGGAGTTTTGAGACTCTATGACCGCGGGTTCAATCCCGGCCGGGGGTATGGTTAATTTGCAATCGTGTCATTACGATTTCTTAAGTCATGATTCACTATGATTTTTACTCACTTTATTTTGAAGCCTATTGCTGGTACGTCTTTAACCTGAGTACCGTCTACCACCTCATTCACATTCACACTGCTGGCTTCTCAAGGACTTTTTTTTTTTGCCTGTGTCTGTGATGTGAATTCAGTTTTTGCCACCAAGCCCCGTGGCCTGGTGGCATAAGCTTTCGCTTCACACGGGGAGGGTCCGGGTTCGATTCCCGGAGAAGTGGTGGAAACATTGGACGTGTTTCCTTACACCGGTTGTCTATTTTCACCCATCAGTAAAATTGGTACCTGGGTGTTAGTCGACTGGTGTGGGTCGCATCCTGGGACAAAACTGACATAATTTGCGAGAAATGCTCTGTATAACAAGGGACTTTCTATATAGTAGTATGTCGTTGATGTCAGCTATGGTCTGTATAAGTTGTATCATGTACTTGTAATAAATAAAGATATTATTATTAACACGTTTCCACACTAAACAAGCATCAAATGAACATTTGGAATATTATCGAGCTATTCATTCTGCCTGAAGAATCATTTTATACATATAGTTTATAAAATCCTTCATATGATCATGTTACCGGCGTATCATGATGTTGCAAATAATTTTGATCTTTGGTTCTCAATCTGTGGGCTGCGGACCCCTCCGACAAGCAGACTGAATTATTCCAAGGAGTTGGTGACGCTTCTCAATAGGTATTATTCTTCCTGCTAGAGCTTGATTTTCACAATTGAGTCTAAAAGCACAATTATTGGCATTCGACAGTCTGCATTCGCTGCTAAATAATATACCCAGCTCCCTGGATCACGCACAAAATTTAAATTAACATGAGTAAATGTAATAGGCGGTGCCAAACAAGATGAACGACAAATTTTCCTAGCAGACAAGAGGAAATACTTCTCCTCATAGAATGCTTTAAACATACTACTACCTACATGGAGTCCACTTGGAGAGTAAGAGACAATCAGATTATATCCCTGGGGAGAATTGGCCCAATTTCTTGCATCAGGAGCCCCCTCACCGGCATTAGGGCACTTGCCTTGAAGTGACCATACCAGTGATCCATCTCATGTAACATAGGCAACAGAGTAAGGTGCCTGACAAAACATAATCGGCTGTCTAAAAAAATGTACAAACACAGCATATACATATTTATTACTGAATAAAATATTATACAGTTCTGTATAACATGATTGTTACATTATTCACTGTCACTCAAGTTCAGAGTGTTTTGTTCAATAATTTCTTCCAGCTGTTAACCCTGGAAGGTTATTAATCAAGAATAACCTAAGTCAGCAAATTATTATTATTTTCATAGTCATTATTATTATACAGGAGCGCTAAACTCGAAGAGATCATACAGCTCTTGAGGGATGGGACTTAGGCTCCATCAAAGGACCTATCTAATTCCTTGAATCAAGAGCCCCTCACCAATATCAGGGATGGTAATTTCACTTGTGGCCCCTCGGTCCTCCTCCAGGATGCCACCCATAACAAACCATAACCACTAGCAGTCGTAGGTTGAACACTTTATAACTACAATAAATGCAAGTGTTTAAGTACAGTGTAGTTCATGTCCTGCTATATAACGTATTCTCCAAGTGCAAGCCATGGAACATGAATATTTACTCTTTATCACACTATGTATGTGTCGTGTGTTTTAAAGTCAGACTGGGCTTCCAAAGGAACGATTTTATCTTACATGCTCAAAATAAATTAGGTGAAACTCTAAAAATTATTTTTTTGTGTGTGTGTATTAAATAATACTAATTCTATTTAGGTTCAGCCAAGATAGAATGGGTGTGATTAAGATAAATTATATTACATTGATTTTATTCACCAAATTAAAAATGTGTATTCAATGTTAATTCACAAAATATATCACATATCAACGATTGGGATTTTTTAAAAGTTCTACTTTGAGGACATGCCTGTTGAGCTCTTACGATAACAGCATATGCAGGTTTGGTAGATTTTGAAGACTGTCTCCTGCACGAGGGTCATTAAAGCTGCAAGTCACCTGTACTCCACAAGTCAGGAATACTTTAATCCTAAAATTGGGGCTTAAACTCCCAGTGTACATGCACTGAGATATACACCCTTCAGTGCACATACATCCTTGAAACGAATATATTGTTAGAGAGACATTATTAAAATATTCCTGGAGAAGCACTAAATTCATAAGCGGTATGCAACTCCTGGCGAATTGGGAGGTAATCAAGTTTGATTCCAGGTAGAGAAGGGTAGCTCTAATTCCTTGGATCAAGAGCCTTTCCCCATCGCCAAGGAATAATACCCCTTAAAACTACATAAACACAGGAGGCTCCACGTACACTGGCCACTATCATTATCTGTTCTGGTAACGCCAACCGTCGGCTTGGTAATGAGGCACGTACTGTGAAAAAAACGCGCGTTGGGAATTGTTGCAATTATATTTTGAGTTAATTATATTCCTTCTGTTAAGTGGAATGAGGGAGGAGGGTAGAGGGAGAAAGGAAAGAGAAGGGAGGGAGGGAAGGAAGTGACTAACGGGAGTGACTTGCTAGTATAACTCTCAAACAAAATGCGCTACTTGTATATTGGAAACATTTAAAATTGCACTTTAAAAACGTTGTCTAAATGTTTGCAAAATGCTGTCTTAAGATGACGTGTAGCTCAGTGGCAGTGCTCGGCTCACAACATGAGGGACCCGGTTTCGATTGCCAGGTGGGGCAAGACGTAGGGACGTCCAATTACATCTTCTGCACTTGTTTAGTTAGCAATAAAGTGACCTATTTTACTCCATCGTTGGTTTTGTATTCTGTTAACTTAAAGCCGATTTATCTTCATACGTTCCAGGTTTTAAGTCATACCGTTTTATGTTCTCCAGTTGTAGTAAATAGAAGACTTTTCCTTATAAGGATGGGATGAGTAAGTATGGGTACCTGGATGTTTGTGAATAAATGGTTTACAAAAACGAACAAGTTGATAAATGAGACACTTGTGCAACATTTGGGTATTTTTATTCTGGAAACGTTTCGCCACACAGTAACTTCGTCAGTCCAGTGCAGAAAAACGTGGAAGCTGAGGAGTTTGAGGTAATCAGTCCCTCAGCCTGGAGTCGTTGTTTCCGTTCCATCAATTTTTACAAAAGTGCAGCATATTTGCGGAGATGGAGCTTATATACTGATGACAGATGAGGTGGAACAGTGGTAGTCGGAGTCACCAGTGAACAAAGCCACTAGTGGAAGTAGGTCGTGTCTGTAAGTTAAACAAGTTTTGAGGAAATCCCTGCATCAAGATCCTAAGATGTTGCTGTGCTGACAGGATGTGAATAAATGATTTACAGAACCGACGAGTTCATAAATGAGACACTTGCGCAATATTTGTGTATTTTGTGAATAAATAGTTTACAGAACCGATAATAAATGAGACACTTGTGCAGATGTTGCATGAGTGTCTCATTTATCAGCTTGGATGTGTGTTGACTTTTGGCTTACTAGGAAAAAAGCGATGGTAGAAACATACCTCAGCTAGGGCTGGGTTTTGAAATCAGCTGAGGTAAAATAACAGCTTTTATCCTATTAAATAATGTATTGTAACACTGACTGTAAACATTGCAGGTCGGTGTGAGGTGTTTTGTGCCGCCACTCCGCCGCCATGACACCTGCAGGCAACTTCCAACCAGAGATTAAGTACGTTCACATTATTCTTGTATTATATTGTTCTATGTAAAAAAAAAATACAAAGTGTAGTTTTTAGGAAACTTTTAAATGCATCCTTTCACCTGCACAGGAGGCTTGTGCACGTGTCTTTAAACGGTTGCCTTATTTTTTTTTTGTCTTCCAAGGTTTTCGTTTATAACTTGTGAACGTTAGTGTACCGTAACTAGAGAAATATTCATGTAGCTATAGGTATGTGTCAGTGCCCTCTGGACATTGTTATATAGACTATTCTTGATTTGGGTTTCCAAGGTCCACAAGAGAAAGCCTCATCTGATTGGCTTCAAACTTTCACAAGGTGTTAATTTTAATTTTAAAATTATAGATTAATTTTTCCTTGAAATTTCTTCATTATGTCTCATTTGAATGGCTTCCGCCCTTAGTGACGGATGTTTCACATGAAAAGGATGATTCCCTATAAATTTAGGCTGTGTAGATGCATGACTGCCAATATTCTTACACAATTACAATATAAAAGTTGGATTCCGTGCAATACCTGAGACTGCTTGTTGTGGTCGGCTTCAAATATTTAGCTCTGGAAGGTTCACATTGTAACTGGGCTGCGTAAGTTACATTTTCTCATTTTTATTAAACAAGTTATTGACTTCCATTCAACAACTGGAGAATGACTCCAAGTCAATGGTCATGTCACGACATCAAAACAAAAACAGACAGATGTACTAATAGGATTTTTTCTACTCGCCCACAGGATTTGCAGCCCAGAATTCGAGGAATTTAACCGTATCAAGATACTGTCTTAAAATTATAATAATTCTACATTATTTATACAAGATTGCAGGAGGAAAATCACAAAAATACTCAACATACCGAAAACCGAGAACAACGTTGATACTCGAATTTTCTCACAGTTAACGTATTTATCAATATCACAAGATTACTGAATTATGACGACGACCAAGTATCAGTTATCATTTCATCCATTACAGGAACTCACAAGGCATACATAAACACTACCTCACATTTTTAAGAAAAACGGCTTGTGGAAAGTTGTGATAAAAAATGTTGGGGAAACAACCAGAAATCTGTTATCACGCATCAGCGAACAAAAATATGCTTCCAGAATATTTATATATATTTTTATCCTGGGGAAGCGATAAGCTTGTAGGGGTCATGCAGCACTTGAGAGTCATTCAGGTTAGGTCTAGGGAAGGGCAGGGTAAGTCCGGTTTCTTGGCTCAAGAACACTTCTTCGGTGTTTCTAGGATACACATTTTGAATAACACTTGTGTTGCAGATCATAACTCGGACAACCAATATAATGGACAGAGGACAGACTACTAATTAAAGATTTAAGAGAAAGTATTTGAAAACTCTCGGCGTAACTTCTATCACTGACGTTCAAAACGAAGGAAGTTTTCATTGTTTGAAAGCCAAGCTTCTGTTAGTACAGTTACTGAATATAATATATCGTCTTGACCACCCATCATATTAAATCTTTCTCTCATTATGGCACCTCATCGTCATACCTATCTTCGTTCTTCCGCCTATTATGCTCTTCCTGGGTATATCTCTATTGACTTCAAAAGCCTACTGTACCGATGTAACGCTTTCTTTAATAGTTTCCAAAAACTGCGCCTTGTGTCTCTATATATATAACGTCTGTCGATATTCATTTACTGTCATAGTCTGTCACACTGTAACTTTCAAAATAGAGGACACTTCGGAGAAGATGGACGGGAAGGTAGGGAGGGCGTATATACCAAGTTTCGTTGCATTAATGTTTTATATATATACTGTACCGTACGTCATTTTTCACCATCAGAAGCAAACAACCACCAAGAACGTAAACAACCACATGATGAAGATTGAGACACTTATGCAGAATATGGGAATCTTTATTCAGGAAACGTTTCGCCACACAGTGGCTTCATCAGTCCAATACAAAGAGGAAGGCGTAAGGAGAGGAGGAGTATGAGGTAATCAGTCCCTCAACCTGGAGTCGATGTGTTCAGTCCATCAATCTTGTAGAATGTACAGCATAGGGCCGTAGACGTGGCTTATATACTGTAGTGAGGTGAGGTGAAGCAGGTGGAGGCGGGGTCATAGTGGTACCATCCACTAGTCGAAGTAGGTCTTCGTCCAAAGGTTGAACAAGTGTTGAAGAATTCTTTGTAAAAAGATCCCATGATGCTGCAGTGTCTGACAGTTGTGATGAATGGTTTGAAAAACCTACTTCGACTAGTGGATGGTACCACTATGACCCCGCCTCCACCTGCTTCACCTCACCTCACTACAGTATATAAGCCACGTCTACGGCCCTATGCTGTGCATTCTACAAGATTGATGGACTGAACACATCGACTCCAGGTTGAGGGACTGATTACCTCATACTCCTCTCCTTACGCCTTCCTCTTTGTATTGGACTGATGAAGCCACTGTGTGGCGAAACGTTTCTTGAATAAAGATTCCCATATGCTGCATAAGTGTCTCAATCTTCAACTTGTCGGTTTTTCAAGCCATTCATCACAAACAACCACATGCTGACTCTGGCTAGCTGACTTGGTGTTCAACAACGTAACCACATGCTGACGCTGGCTAGCTAACTTGGTGTTCAACAACGTAAACAACCACATGCTGACTCTGGCTAGGTAACTTGGTGTTCAACAACGTAAACAACAATAACATGCTGACTGAATATAGTACAGATACATGAACGACAAGATACGAAATTAAGATGTGGGCCTTTGCGCTCATGACCGTAATCAACACTATTCTGAAAATGGGATTTCTGCGTCGGTCTTGGTAATGTGTAGACGTCTGGCTCTGCTCTTGCCCTCACCATGTTACTAATATGCACCAGGAAGCTTGTATGATTATTTAATTGGTTATGCTTGTCAAGCTGGAAGACTTTATAAAGTGACCACTGAACCCTGACTCATGCGAATCAGGGTTCATACAAGTAATACAAGTAATTCAGTGATCACATTGATACCGGTCATTCTTATTGAATAATTTGTTCAATATCTAATTGACAACGTGGTTCAGTTGGTAGCGCCCTCAGCTCACATACCGAAGGTCCAGGGCTCGATCCCCGGCAGTAAGTGGGGTACCTGGGCTTAAGTGTGCCTTAGATATGGCTTGACTTTGAAATGAACCCAGGTAGGATAACAGCTCTTTCAAGGCTGTATGACCCTTGTGGGTTTAGCTCTTAGTTTTGATTGTAGTAGTATAAAGTAATAATAATAGCTCTTAGCCTGTAAATTATACTGTGTATACAATTCACAGCACTGTGAACCATTCAAGAGGGTGCCGTAATGCGAGAGGGCTCTTGATCCAAAGAATTGGATCTAACCCCCACCATTTTCGAATCTCATTACGTCCCATACCCGATTATACCACAAATGTATTACTTATGGGTTTAGCCCTTCTGTGAATTTAATAATAACTATAATTGTGGTGGACGCTTGTATACTTTTTTTATTCGGGAATACATATAATAATAATAATAATAATAATATTATTATTATTATTATTATTATTAGTATTATTGTTATTCACAGGGAAGATCTACATTAATACAGCGCCTGGGAGATAAAAGATTTTATTCAAGATCTTGTGATATATTTGTAAGTGAGAGTTTGTGCGCAGGTTCCGCTGGTGTCGGACAGTGGGTTGTCGGTCTCAGCAGGTGTGGCTAGTGCTGACTTCAGTAACAGGGACGCGAGTGTGTCTTACTTGGCAGCCTCAGCTGGGCTGGTACGAAGCCTCACCTACACCCATACCTTGCGGCCTCCACACCGGCTTCATACTCATCCAAGACAAGGTTTGTCGTCTTCGTACCTCGAGTTTTTTTTTATATCGTTCCCAAGTTTTATACTTCCAGCATTGTACTCTCTTATGTTACAGGCTTTTTAAATAGAGTCTGAGCTGATCAGTGGTAGACTACTCGCAAATGAAAGGACCCGGATTCATTTACCAAGCTAGACGAGACGTGATGGCAAATCTCCTTACACTTATTGGCCTGTGCACCTGGTCAGAAGTTAGTCAGCTGTTGTGGATGGCATCTCAGGGTGTGGTAGTATACCTCATATAGAGCTGGGATTTTAATTTCTCCGCGGTAGGACAGCGACTCATATCCTGTCAGTGGAACTCTATTAAAAAAATCTAAAGCTTTTCATTTGCGAAATGGTAACAGAACATAATGCGAATTACCTATTAGTACCTACATGAGCTCATAGTATTCCATCATCATTGTTTAATCTATTATATTTTTAATTTCCAGTGGTTGTAGCACTTTCTATACCTCCCTATTTCTTTATCTAATTCCGTTTTCTACCGCAACGAAGTAAAATTTTCTAATATCTCTTAGGCACCGCTGGATATAAAATTTTGTACTCAAACAGCAAATTGGAATACAGTAACTGCCCAGGGAGGTACTGCTTATTTGTCAAATGTGTGGATTGGAAACCTGTTTTTTTTTCACTTGGGAAGGACTGCTGAATTTTGTCTCATGAATATGTAAGATGACAGGTAAATCTTACAAACTTCTACTAACATTTAGTATACACATATCTTTACTTTCCTGTGTGTTTCTTAATAGTTCTTTACCCTGTAATGCTGCCTTTCTAACTTATCTGTCTTGGTCTGAGACCAGACTGGGGATGATCCCCAAGAACCATTAACAGAAATATAAAGCCTTGGTGAATCCATCTTGTTTCTCAGGTGCGTGACGCGATCAGCGGGAGCCTACGGGTCCGGGAGAGGGACTACAAGGTGGACCCATTCCACATCGTGCCACATAAGTTCGCCGTGGAATTGTTCTTGCAGTCAGATCAAACGTCTCCCTTCTGGAGTGACGTGCCTGAGCTGCGTCGGCGTTACCTCAGTTCGGATCATTTGGAGAGGCTTGCCACCTCCAGTCACAAGGATTCTCTCTCTTATCATCAATTTAGAGGCCTCGGCGGCCGTAAATGGGTTTCTTCTACGTCACTTACTTACACTGAAGAGGTGACATCTTCAAACATTCCAAAGAATTTAGCTAGAGGAGATGGCAGGAGCAGAGCTCATCCCAGAGGTTTAACTCGAGGCAGATCTCACAGTCAACTCCGGGCATCATCCACGTCATTTGATAACCTCAAAGACCAAGGAGCAACATCGATTTCATCGCCAAATCTCTCACGTGCTTTTCAAGTGGCTGTTGATCTCTCACGTGCTAGTTCTAAGTTCCTGGCTGGATTGTCTTCGACGAGCAGCGGCGTATGTCTTGGCTTCGAGGATGGCAGTGAGCCTCCTTCTCCAGATAATAAAGACACTCCAAACAACAACAGCCCTTACGCAGCTGGAGGAGAAACTTCAGCCGACTCCGAAGACGCCGCTGGTGAAGGTGCCAGACGCAAGAAAGCTTTGTATAGTTCTCGAGATCGATCTCTTCACATTGAGGACTTAACTGGAGAAGAAGCCTGGGGACAAAGAAGGGAAGGAGTAGCCAAGAGCTTCGATGGGTCAAATGCTTCCAGCACTTCATATGAGGATCTACTTGCCAACATTTCATCAAGAAGAGCAACTTTTAAGACTGAGCTGAACCTCTTGCGATTCGACACCTTAGCACAGGAACGCTTGGTGAAAGAAATATTAGCTCCATCAGACTCTGATTTTGAAGACGAAGAAGGGGCATGTGAAGTTAGTGATTCTGACTTCGCGGGTCATTACGGGTGTGTTATCACATTTGAGAGTCGCAGCTCCAGTATGGATGATGTCGGGTCTCCCAGAGCACTGGAGGACGTGCTCGTATCATTAACGTCCAACGACAGCCACCCTGAGGTTACATTTGAGCCATCACAATCCAGAACACATTCTTCAGATATGGAGAATGACTCTGAGTTCAACCTTGGAACACCCAGCAGCTCTGAAAGGAGACAGTCTGAGCCTAAACCTGGAACAGCTGTTACCAGGTCGTGCTTAGTACCTTCAAGTTTTGAAAATAAAATATTAATGCCAGCGCCTCCAATAGTGAATATAACTCCAGTGTCTGATACGCTACTGAGTGATGAGCCTCGTGATGCAAGACTTAGCACTTCCCAGGACAGCTCTCCAGGGCATGATGACTCTTTCGAGGGTGAAGACCATCAAGCCATGTCTGAGGAAGAAGTAAATGAAAATGAAGTAGGACCCGGCACATCGCATCTGGGGGAAAATGTTACTTCAACCAGCGGGACAAGTGACCCACCTGTCACTCCTGACATTGCGGAGGATGATAACTTCCAGTACGAGTCTTTGAAGCATGAGGATGAACACTTCCCAATAGACATCAGGAACATTGACAGTGAAGACTCGATGGAAGGTGTTGTATCTAAAACTCATGTTCGTTATGATGTAGAAGAGAAGGAAGCTTGTAGCAGATCAGAAGGCGATGATGATGACAGAGAAAGCGGCTTGTACGAGATAACGGAGCCACAACCCACTACTTCACTGGATGGTGAAGTGCCTACAGATTCTCTTAGTCTAGTACCACTGGAGGACAGCCAGAAAGCCACCGTGAGAGAAGCCAAAGAATTCAGTGAAGCACAAACGTTCAAGAAAGTATCCAGCGATGAAGGTGATGTGCCAAAGAGTAGCGAAGAGCCGACAGTACAGTTGCATGAAAGTGAATCCACTTCAGGTGTAATGAAACCCAGAGAAATAAATAGCAATGAAAATGCCGAAGCTACCTGTAGTACAGCTAGTGTCCCAGGAAAAACTTTAGAAAACAGTGGCACAGGCATAACTTACGAAGTTGGTGAGAGAATCAGAACTTTAGACGATGATGGTGATCATGGCAGAATTTTTGACAATGGAACTTATGAAAAAGGTAACGACAAAGCTTATGACAGTGAAAGTTATGAAAGTGGTGACAAAGGCAGAACTTTAGAAAGTACAACTCATAATGATAACAGAGGCAAAAATTTAGATATTAGAAACATTGAAGGTGACAGAAATAGAAAGTCATATGATAAAACTTATAGAAGTGATGACAGAGGTAGAACTTTAAATGTTAGAACATATGAAAATGGTGACAGAGGCAGAACTTACAAAGATGGTGATAGAAGCAGTGTGCTGATGCGTGATGAAAAAGGCGTAAGTTTTGATGTCGATCAAAAGAGAACGTTTCCTTGTACTGGTGGCAGAACTTTGACAGGCAGCGGTGACGTAGGTAAGCCAGATGTTTCTGGCAGTCTTTCTTCTAAAAAGTACAGAGACTATGATAGAGAGAGGAACTTGAAGGCTACTGCAGGTGGGAACACTGGGAAGCAGGACCCATCTACTGCAGAGACCAGTAGCCACCACCTACAGGAGAGAGATGCGGAAAATCATGAGTTGCATCAATTTGATCAATTTGTACGACTTCAGGACGCCGGCACACAAACAAGGCAGACAAGACGGGCGTCGAAAATGACATCAACACGGATGCATAAATTCAACAAGAGTGAGGATATTACCACGCCATCAGCAACTAAGTACAGCCGCTCTCCCCTACGCAGTGTACAGACAGAATCTTACGTGGCTCTACCAGACCGACTGAGTGGTCCATGGTCTCAGAGACTTGCCAGGGGCTCCAATGCTCCACCAGTGTCCCCTGGCAAGCCTGACCTGGCCGCCCTACAAAGGAACCTTTACAACCTGGTGCAGGGACACGAGAACGCGGTGTATCTCAGGCAACTACAGAATGGGTTGCAACAGCAAACACACTACGCTCCACGGCTGGCTCACTTATCTTCTGCATCAGACCCATCACACCACCATCAGTCTGTTGGGAAACATCACCACAGCCAACACCAGTCTCCCATTAAGCACCTCCATTCTCCTGTACATCGCCACCACGAGCCTCCTGTGCATCACCACCACGAGTCTCCTGCGCTTCATCATCACCAATCTCCGGTGAAACATCACCAGTCTCCCACGCATCACCACCACCAATCTCTCCCCATGAAGCATCACCATTACCAGTCTCCCATCCACCATTACCACCATTCGCCAAACCACCAGCAACCTCTCCCATCTGTTCCTCAGACCAGCACACCCATTCAGTACAAGTATCCAGTGATGAACTCTTCCATCGTGCAGTCATCCTCTTCCCTGGCTTACTTCGCCACTCGATCTTCTACGACCTCGCGTGACCTGCTAGGCAACAGGTCAAGTGGGGTCAACTACGGCGGCAGTGCCAGTGACCTCAGCAGACACCACCACGCAAGCACTTTCATCAACCACGGGGGTAAGTAGCCCGTGATTTTATCTTAAAAAATCATTAGTTTTTTTTTTTTTTTTTTTTTTTTTTTTTAGTTAGCAGGATTGTATACATCAGCAGTGATACTGTCCTGTTTTAAATAATAGTTGCACAGTGGGGACAAAAAGTAGCTGTTTCCCTGTCATATTCCATCACGCAGGAATATGAAAGCTGAAAGTCTTTAAATCTTTCGGCCTTCATATCGTCAAGTATTCCATTACAGGTTCTTGTGACTAGTTGTGGCGGAGGATAGTGTGTAGCCCGTCCTCCTACACACCAGCATCAGGTTTCCAATAACTTAAGCCACATGTTTACTCGCCGTTGTTGCTATGAGTGAATAGCTTCGTTCATTATATATTTGTTCATTGTGTCTCGTAACAGGCCTTTAGTTTCCAACGTACTCCCATACTACAGAGTATCGTACGCATTTACACGACTGCTGTTATCACACGATAACATTCCAGTTATATATTTTGTTAGTTTGTTTTCTTTATACAGGAAAAGGTCTTTGATGTTCATCATACCTGTATGTTACGTGTTCACTCCAGTTACCACGAAGTAACTTACTAGGTTGCTGGAACTTGCTAGGTTGCTGGAACAGAGGCGGATGTAGGGAAAGGGGGTAAAAGGGCCAGGACATCCCCTCTGAACCACTCGTTTTGATTATCATTGAGTAATTAGTCATTAAATTATTACTGTTACTATAAAAAAGGCATTATTTCTTGACCTTTAAAACTCAAGAATTCATTTTTAAAGAATCGTTCCTCCGGCGGGCTGACCTCCCCACAGTACAGGCAAGGATGTCTTGTCTCTCAACAGTTCCTGGATCCATCCCTGGGCTTTAACTGATTCATTAATATGGAGAACTTAAAGATAGAGGATGCAAAAGCGGCCGGATAATCTAGTGTAATGCTTAAACCGGGCTGAAATCCATGGGCTGTAACTAACGGAAAATGAGTGTTATGATCATACTGTCAAGTAATTTATAGCTCTCACGGTGGTGACGCATAGATCTCATCATTTATTCATCACAGGCTATCCTGCCTCCCTTCTTTTCCGTGCACAAAACTGTGCACGCAGAGGAACATAACTGAATTACGGGGTGTATATACTCAGAGGTGAAGAAGAATTTATTCGGATTTTTTAACCCAGAGGGTTAGTAACCCGAGACGCCTCGAGAAGCCAGTGTAGCTTATTTCCATTGGGGTCTTAAGGTGCTCTTCCTCAGGATGTGACCTACAATAGTCGGTTAACACCAAGGTACCAATGGAACAGATGCAACAGGTATAACCACTATACAGCGTACACCGATTAATGCTTGAATATATGCTATATGAAGTTGCTGATCTTCCTCTTACGATTAGATTACATGATTTACCGAACATGACGAGTTTCACCAGGATCCAGCCTATGCAAGGATATTCATTTTTTTTCATTTGTCTTTATCTGTGTCGTTTGCATGATCCCTCGTTGAAATTTCTGTAGAAGACCTCTCGAATCAATATACCTGACAATGGCCTCAATGACATCTGTTTTAGTAGCGTATTGTGCGTGCCTCGGTGTTTGTTCCACCCTACTCTCATTCTCTCTTTCTCTCTCTCTTCTTTCTATCTCTCTCTCTGCTTCTCGTTTATAATATATGAATCTAATTGTTCCACCAATATTAGCAAATGGAAGCCTTTGCGTGTAATTAGGTCGATAGATGTGACGATTATGGTAATGGTCAGTTGGGTCGTAAGTGGAGAGAGAGCAGTTAATTGTTGGTTTAGTAATATCTGTGGTAAATGTCAATCACTGTAATACTGAATACTTGTGTAGGAGCTGAAAGAACATGTCAGTGTGTGTGTGTGTTTCGTATGTGTGCGTGTTCACCTAATTGTGATTGCAGGGGTCGAGTCTCAGCTCCTGGCGTCTGTCGGTCGTGTCCTGGTCTATATTAGTGTATAAGTGTCTGTTTTGCGTGCATGTGTGAGTCTTCTCTCATGCACACGTGTGCTTCCATGCCTGCCTGTGTGCATAAACTTGTTATCGTTGTTTCCCTGTCCCACCTTAAGCCGGCGAGGTAGGGAGGTCAAGTTTGACAGGACCTATATAAATGGAAATTGCAATTATATCGATGACTGTTGTCTCTCGTTGTAGTCTCTTCGTTGCCTCATACGTGTTGTTCTCGGTGTTTCTGGCATGCCCTCTTCAAACTCGCAAAGAAGAAGTATCGTCAATTTTCGAGGTGGGTGGGGGCACATGCGTGAGTAGGGGAAGACGAACAACGATATTGTGCGTCCCCTACCCTACCTTCCCCCATTCCATGCTCCTGACACAGGTGGTGTTTACTGATAGTATCACAAGAGGAAGTGGGGGAGGGGAATGGTGGGGTCAGACTCCCCAACACTCTTATATCTCTAACATCTCCTCCCACGATCAATACCCCACCTGCCACCTCTTATTAGTCTATGTACTCTCAGGTCTAACTAGCTTCCTAAAGTTCCAGGTCCTCTAGTAGACTCGTAGCTAAGCGGTAGCGACATGGACACGGATTTGATCCTAGAGCGGGTACAGACATCGGGCATGTTTAAATTACACCTGTTGCTCCTGTTCACCTAGCAGTAAATAGGTACCTGGGTACTAGCCGACCATTGTGGGTGGCATCCTTGGGGATAATGGGGTAGTTATCTTAGATAGGAAGAATAACAGCCTCTAAATTCAACTGTAAGATATCCTAATGTGTTTCCAGGATTTAAATCCTTACAGATCCTACTGCTTTAGGAGCCTATTTGATCCCTCCCGGTCCTAGGATACTCTAGGCCCTTTATGTTTTCCCGGTAACAAATCCAAATTCAATAAAAGACTGGTGTGGGCAGTCAACCAGAAGTCACAGTAGTTAATGCTGGAAAAAAAAATGTGATTTGCAACTTCTCTACGACCTAGCTCCGCCCTCCTCATGCATCTCTTTGTTTCCTGGACCTCCTACATCTCTTTGTTTCTCTGACCACCTCAAACCCCCTTTCGTTATTTTCCAGACCTTATCCCTTGCACCTCTCGTTTCCCAGATCTTTTTGCCTCCTTTTGTTTCCTAGACCAATTACACCTTTCTTTAATGGATCCCTTTGTACTTCTTTTTTTTTCTAGACCACTTACGCCTGTTTTCTAGACCACTTACACCTCTTTGTTTAATAGATCCCCCTCGTAACTTTTCTAGACCACTTACACCCCTTTGTTGAATAGATCCCCTTCTGCCTGTTTCCTAAACCACTTACACCTCTTTCTTTAATAGATTCCCTTGTACCTCTTTCCTAGACCACTTACACCTCTTTGTTTGTTACCCGTAGCATCCTTGCTTCCCAGACGTCATACCCTCCGCCTCTTTGTCTCTCCTCACCGGAACACTAAAGGTTAAGTCACATGACATGTTCTCGTGATCTGGAAATTCTCTCCTGGGTCGAACATGTAAGAATAAAGACATTCAAACGTATGACATTTATTACACGTTTTGCCTGCTGGGAACTTATCAATACAGTAGAGAACAGAGAAATAGAATGTAGTTTATTCTCTATATTTAACCAATAGCCGAAACCTGCAATAAATGTCGTGAGTGTTGCATGCCTGAAGGATGTTTTGGGACCGGGCCGCGGGGTCGTTGACTAACGACCCCGCGGCCCGGTCCCAAACCAGGTCTCCTGGTGGCTCAAGGCCTGATCAATCAGGATGTTACTGCAATCAGACATGCGAACCACAGCCTGGCTGATCCGGAAGTACCTTGAACTTTTCAAGTTCCCTCTTGAAGACAGCCATGAGTCGGTTGGTAATTTCCGTTGTTCGAAGGAAGGCTGTTGAAAAGTATTGAGCCCCATTACACTTACTGTGTTATGTTTTAGTGGACTCATGGTACCCCTCCTTTCATACTCTTGCTTTCGTAGGGAGTGATTTCTGTGTGCATATTTGGGACCAGTTCTTTCAGGATTTTCCAGGTGTAAATTATGATGTATTTTTCTCGCCTTCATTCTAAGGAGTACAGATCAAGGGACTTTCAATGTTCCCAGTAATTTAAGTGCTTGACTGAATTTATGCGTATAGTGAAGGTTCTCTGCACATTCTCTAGGTCTGCAATTTCGGCCGCGTTCAAGGGGGCTGTTAGTGTATAACTATATTCCAGCCTTACAGAGGACCATTATTGGCTGGGCACCTCTTGGATGTCTCTTTATTCCGCAGTTTGTGGAATTTTGTGAATGTATGAGTGGCATTGCTGGAGACAGCTGGGTTTCTCTTGTATGGGCCAGTAGGCCCATACAAGAAGCACTAAACCCGTAGGGGTCGTGCAGCGCTTGTAGAATGGGAAGTATTCACGTTTGATCCTAGAGGATGGGTATACCTGGAGGGGGTTTTGGAGGTGAGCGCCCCCCATGGCCCAGTTCGTGACCAGGCCTCGCGGTGGATCAGGGCCTGATCAACCAGGCTGTTACTGCTGGCCGCATGTAAACCGACGTACGAACCACATCCCGGCTGGTCAGGTACTGACAAAAGATGCCTGTCCAGTGCCATCTTGAAGAGTCAGGGGTCTATTGGTAATCCCCCTTATGTATACTGCGAGGCACTTGAACAATCTTGGGCCCCTGACACTTAGTGTTTTCTTAGCGTACTCGTGGGTAGCTAGAATTCCTTGATCCAGACATCACGTCCCCCTTCACAAGCACAAGTCAAAGACCTCAAACAACTTGCGCTGTTACTGAATTTTTCCCACCGGAAACTTGAATATTTGTATTAATAAATGGGTCGTGGAAAGATTAAGACTCACTTCAGGATTCTCTCCCAACGAATATTAAGGTAAATAATTTCTCTGACTGAAAAAGCCCTTGGCTGGCGAAACATCTGTTTAATGTCCTAATACCATTTTTGCCCTTTATTTGTATATATTCCATTTACAGCTTACCTCTGCCACTTCTTCCTCCTTTCCATTTCCTCTTCCCGACCCACCTTCTGGTCTTCTCTGGTTTTTGTAGATCAGCTGTGACTTAATCATAGGTCAGCAGGAGCTGAAATGTCGTATAAAGTATCCTCTCTATATGTGTGTGGGTTATTTGCAAATTGGTCCAGTTACGGTACGGTAATTTTTATTCTTCATTGTCCTTCGTGTCTACCAAATGACAGTGTTGCTCCACTGATTTGTCTTGCTGATATTTTTAGTCTTTTCCAGGAAATAATATATTTTCTTGAATAGTGCCATTATATGTGTCATTATATTTTTTTATGTGTGTGTGTTAGCGTGGATATTTAAGTTTTAATTTGTGTGTGTGTGTGTGTGTGTGTGTGTGTGTGTGTGTGTGTAAGTACATGTATTTATCATTATGAATACACCCGTGTTTTGACTCCTCTTCCTATTTTCTACTTCTTCTACTACTTCCACTACCAGCCTTACCACTACTTTTTCTTCCTCTCTTGATCCCGTCCCTGTCCCCCTTGCCTATATATACCGGCTCCCTTACTCTTTTATGTTAGTGTGACTTTGTAAGTGGTCCAAGTTGGACCGAAACGTCGTGGTAAGCTTCTCTCTCTCCTATGTGCGGGTTATTTTTGTATCGTTCCAGTCACAATATTGTGCCTTTTTGTTCTTTAAGAGAGGACAAGACGGAGCTATAAAGTATAGCTGGATTACAGCCAGCTGATGCTAACCATTTATTTTTGCACTTGTAAGGACAAGAGGTGTCATCCTACCTCATTTCCATCTAAGGTATACTGCGACCCACAAAGGCAAGTGAAAATCTGTGTGTGCAATTATTTCGCAAAAATCATTCTGAACCTAAGGAAAAAAAATATATTTCACTGTTTTTGTTTATTAAAATATTGTAAACTTGTATAAAATATATTTAGTTGGATTAGGCTAAATTAAATTGCGCTTATAAAAAGGTTAGGTTTCCTAAGGTTCTTTTGGTACAAATCATTAATTTTTATATCAACATAAATTAAAAAAAATCTTTAAATGTATGAGAGAAAATTTTAGGACTTAATTTTAAATGAATTCTTGCTAATTGACCAGTTTTACCTGTGTGTATGAGAAATAAATGATCACTGTGGAGTGTTGCCCTTAAAAAAAAGTAACCCAGTCAAGCCTCTGATGGCTACCCGTCTTGTGGCATAATAGGTGTCATGTGGTTGTCCACGACGTTCAACCAAGTGAAGCTGTGGTCAGTGAAGAAGAGCTCTGGAACACTGACCTTATACAGTTAACAGTAACGCTGCCACCATCACCTACCTTAGCCCGTCTTGAAGCCTAGTATCAAACGTTATCCCTCGTGATCCCTACACTTATTTTACGTTAAAAACATGTGATGATTTCTCTACATACGATATATAAGTTATACGAACTTATGGCAGAATAATGTCAATTAACCAGATTTAATGTGATGACATATATTAACACCCAGGTATGTTTAGGAGGATTAATTGTAAAATTAACAGGTCCTTCCTTCTTTTTTCCCCTCACTACCTCCTGTCTCTCACTCTTTGCTTTAATATCCTTACCTGAATCGTCTAAATAATGGAAGATATTTCCAAATCAAGATAGTAGTAGATAGCCTGGATGTATAGTAGATTATTATTATAATCATGGGGAAGCGCTAAACCTGTAGGATTATGCAGCGCCTGTGGGGGGGATGGAAGTATTCAGGCTTAATTCAAGGAACTGGATCACAGATCCAATTCCCTAGATCAAGAGCCCCACACCAGCGTCAAGGAACCTCCCCTAAGGGGATGTAGAGTCTCTCTCCTGCTATTTGCCTTTCCCACATACTCTCTCTCTCTCATAATCACAACATGCGTGAGAGTGTATCATGAGAATAGAACACAAATAGACCGCTTTGTTACTAGTCACCCTCAGGTCGCCGCCAGTGGAGGACACGTCCGTTTCTCCCTTCTCTCACCCTTATATCTCTCCCTATCTTTTAGCTCCTGGTGCGTCCTTTGTTCACTTCACTCTTCCTCTCTATGCGCTGAATGACCCATACGGGTTTAGCGTCTTTTATGCGAATATAATAATGTGTGGTAACCTGGGGGATCTGAAAGAATTCGCTCCCTACCTGCGTTATTGAACATCTTGTGTAAAGGTCAGATGATTCTCCTCCTCTGGCTTGTGTCTGTGTTCTTCATGCTAACTCATGTTGTGCTGACTTTTCATGCTTACCCGTGACATGCAGACCTCTCCCCCCCCAAAAAGAGGTGATAGCCTGTCACTGTTTTGCTTCCACAGGTAATATCCTGATCTGTCATGCTATGCTTCCACGGGTAACATTCTGACCCGTCATGCTTTGCTTCTGCAGGTGACATCTTGATCTGTCATGCTTTGCTTCCGCAGGTGACATCTTGACTTGTCATGCTTTGCTTCCGCAGGTGACATCTTGACCTGTCATGCTTTGCTTCCGCAAGTGACATCTTGACCTGTCATTCTTTGCTTCCCAAGGCAACATCCTGAACTGTCATTACTCTGCTTCCCCGTATTACATCTTGATCTGTCATTACTTTGCTTCTCCGTATTACATCCTGAACTGTCATTTCTTTGCTTCTCCGTATTACAACCTGAACTGTCATTACTTTGCTTCCCCATATTACATACTGACCTGTCATTACTTTGCTTCCCCATATTACATCCTGAACTGTCATTACTTTGCTTCTCCATATTACATACTGACCTGTCATTACTTTGCTTCTCCATATTACATACTGACCTGTCATTACTTTGCTTCCCCATATTACATCCTGGTCTGTCATTACTTTGCTTCTCCATATTACTTCCTGAACTGTCATTGCTTTGCTTCTCCATATTACATACTGACCTGTCATTACTTTGCTTCTCCATATTACATCCTGAACTGTCATTACTTTGCTTCTCCATATTACATACTGACCTGTCATTACTTTGCTTCTCCATATTACATACTGACCTGTCATTACTTTGTTTCTCCGTATTACATCCTGAACTGTCATTTCTTTGCTTCTCCGTATCACATCCTGAACTGTCATTACTTTGCTTCCCCATATTACATACTGACCTGTCATTACTTTGCTTCCCCATATTACATCCTGAACTGTCATTACTTTGCTTCTCCATATTACATACTGACCTGTCATTACTTTGCTTCTCCATATTACATACTGACCTGTCGTTACTTTGCTTCCCCATATTACATCCTGGTCTGTCATTACTTTGCTTCTCCATATTACTTCCTGAACTGTCATTGCTTTGCTTCTCCATATTACATACTGACCTGTCATTACTTTGCTTCTCCATATTACATCCTGATCTGTCATTACTTTGCTTCTCCATATTACATACTGACCTGTCATTACTTTGCTTCTCCATATTACATCCTGAACTGTCATTACTTTGCTTCTCCATATTACATGCTGACTTGTCATTACTTTACTTCTCCATATTACATACTGACCTGTCATTGCTTCCCCATATTACATCCTGGTCTGTCATTACTTTGCTTCTCCATATTACATCCTGATCTGTCATTACTTTCCTTCTCCATATTACATCCTGAACTGTCATTACTTTGCTTCTCCATATTACATCGTGACCTGTCATTACTTTGCTTCTCCATATTACATCCTGAACTGTCATGCTTCGTTCCCCCAGATGACATCCTGACCAATCGTGTTATAATTAATATTCTTTTCCTCCCATTATACTCATGTCATGCATAACCAAGTCATGCTTGCGTAAGCCATCTACCTGTCATGTGTACTTGTGGCATTTTACTTGTACTCTGCGGACATATACTATACTGACTTGTATGGTACTGGCCTGTGTCATGGTCTGTATCATGCTTTCTTGTGATTTGTCACCATCATTCTTTGGGTCTCCTTAATCACCTGTGGTCTTATGACTACTTGTTAATCCCCACAAAAGCAAGGGTTACTTCCCATAATTATGTTTCTCTATAATTCTTTAATTTACCATAATTATCTGATTCTTCATAATTACCATTGATTCTCTGTAACTGTTTAATCAAATAATTAACCATTCTTCATAATTGCCTGTCATTCCTCAGAAATACCTGTTACAACCCAGGTACTCGTTACTCTCCATAGTTGACCTCTGATTCCCTAGTTGATTCTCAATAATCATTGGTGTCTATAATTTCCTATGAATCCCTCAGTTACGTGATACTTCCATAATCGCCCTGTTCTCGATGATTATGATTCTCCATAATTACCCATCAATTCTCATAATTACCTGTTAATCCCCTTTTAGGTGGCTCCTTGCTCAGTGGTAGCGACTTTGGCCCACAACCGAAGGACATTAGTTCGAATCCGGGGTGGGTGGAGACATGGGTTAAATATCCACGTGTGTGCTGCCCGTTCACCTAGCTAGGTGTTAGCCATCTGTTGTGGGTCGTATATCTTAAGCTAAGGTCCATTACTTCCTGTTTTTTTTTCACAAATACCGTAAATATCCCACGGACCAAAGGAGAACACATTGGCAAGGTTATGATAAATAATGGTATATGGATACCGACAGTTTGTATGTAACAACCTCAAAAGTGCTGCCTAGAGCAGCTGCTGCTACAGTTAACCTGACGACTGCTTTGTGGATTTCAAGAAAATTAAAGCCCGTGTAATGGGGGGAAAAAATCATGCAGGCTGTCTTCACCCTGCCGACATCAGTGAGCGGTGTGTGGAAGGTGCTTAACTTTGCTGACACGGAAATGGCAAGTTACCACTTCAGAATTACCACTTATTATTATTATCAAAAAGAAGCGCTAAGCCACAAGGACTATACAGCTACCACTTCTGATAGTCCAGCAAAGATTAATTTCTCTGCTTCAACATAAGTTCTCTTTATTTACCATTTCCAATTACTGCATATTTTGATGTTTTGCTGTGAACACTGATTTAGTTTAATATGTTTATCACTGATGGCTCTTAAATCCCCTGTATGGGATTATTATAATCAAAGGGGAAGCACTAAACCCGTAGGATTATACAGCGCCTGTGGGGGGATGTGGAAGGTATTCAGGCTTAATTCGGGGAACTGGAGCACAGATCCAATTCCCTAAATCAAGAGCCCCTCACCAGCATCAAGGAACCTTCCTTGAGGGGCCCTGTATGGGAGAGGTGTACTACTGGGCAGTCTGCCAATATTATCACAAGTGTATCAATTCAATTCAATTCAGTTTATTCTCTATAAAGATTACAATGTTGAATTTACAGAATTTGGTTGTTGTGTGGTTTACATGTAGTTAAATAATGATTACAGAGTGTACCACTAGAACGCCTAGCATGGCTAGGCATTTCGGGCAGACTTAGTTTAATTCTTTATTTTAAAATATTACAAATTATGAGGTAAGTTGGTATTATGGCTAAGTGACTAAATACTAGTTTGTGAGTTTAGCAATGTGAATGCTTTTGTTTTGGCACAGTACATAGTTTCAGTATTGGAGTATCATAGGATTCATTATTTTAAGATTGAGATTAATATTTCTGTTTATGGTCAAATGAGTGAGTGAGTGTAAGTGTGAACCACCAGGTGGTATTCGTGTAGTTAGTTGATGGGGTGTATCAGGGAGATAAGATGTTTTCTAATGGTAGTTTTGAAGGTGATGAATGTGTCTGCAGTTCTAGAGTTCTCAGGTAGGGTGTTCCAGATTTTAGGGCCTTTGACATACATTGAAGTTTTGTAAAGGTTTAGTCGGACACGGGGAATGTCGTAGAAATGTTTGTGTCTGGTGTTATGCCTGTGGGTTCTGTCACAACTATCAAGAAAGCGTTTTAGGTCAAGGTTGATATTGGAGTTTAAGGTCCTGTAGATGTAGATTGCACAGTAGTAAGTGTGCATGTACTGAACAGGGAGTAAGTTTAGATCTATGAAGAGTGGGGGGGGTGTTGCCAGGGAGGGGATTTAGTGATTATTCTTACTGCAGCTTTTTGTTGGGTTATTATTGGCTTTAGGTGTGTTGCTGCAGTTGATCCCCAAGCACAAATAGCATAGGTGAGGTATGGATAAATAAGCGAGTGGTATAGTCATAGTCGTAGATGGGTTCCTTAACCTTTCTGGATTTTTTTTTTTACTTTAGCTTGTATTGTATTTTTAAGTCTGTCTTGGTATCTGTACTTGCATCTGTCATCTATAGTGCTGTGTCCCCGTCAGTGTTTATATTCTCATTGCATTAAACATTATCCAGGCTCATTCTTCCTCTTTTGTGCTTCACATTCGATGTTTGCTCTATCATAAAGTTTGTACACGCAAGTAAATGCCGTTTATTATTGTGTTTATTCATTCTTCTGTGTCTGGCATTAAGGTGCTGTGGCACCCCCTACAAGTTTTGGCGCTTCCATGTGAATATAATATTTCTGGCATTGAATTTGTAAACCCCTGAACATGGTCGGTGGTTTGAAGCTTTGGATTTCCCACAGTCAGTTGTCCCGTTTTAAAATTACTAATTGTCAGTCAACACACGCGAGTGCTGGTAGCATAATTAATGCATGATGGCACCCAACGAGCGGCTTTTCAAATAAAAAGGAACACATGGACTTCACATCGTTGGCACTTTTGGAAGTCATTGCTCTAACGACGAAACACTGTCCATAGCAGATTCACTCCTGGTTATGTCGTGGATGAGTTCCCTCTTTGTGCAGTGTTCGCCTGGTTGTTGTAGCCATCTAAATCACAATTGCTAATTACCCTATTTATCTAAGGGCAGTCACAAGTTTCAGCCCCTTGTTTATGCCCTCCTTACTGAATGTGCCATTTTGGATGCTTTCTGTGAGCATCAATATTAAACGCATTACCACATTATTTTCCTGTTTGTCTTTGCCCTGTAAATCCTCTTTGCATCCTTTATATAGTATATGCTTCACTTATCTTTTGCTATGTTTTCACATCTGCCATGCAGTGCTGAATGACCCTCAACACAGCTTGGTACCAGGATGTTTGCCGACTAGTGTGGGGTCGCATCCTGGGCACCAAATTAACCTAATGTACCCGAAATGCTCTGCATAATGGGCTTTCTATATATATAGTATGTTATGAATATCAGCTAGATCTGTGTAAGTTGTATCATGTACTTGTAGAAATAAAGATTATTATTTTTATTATTATTGCTTTCCCCTCATGGGAGGTTCCTTGATGCTGGTGAGGGGCTCTTGATCTAGGAAATTGGATCTGTGCTTCAGTTCCCTGAACTGAGCCTGAATACCTTCCATTTCCCTCCCCACAGGCGCTGTATAATCCTACGGGTTTAGCGCTCCCCCATGATTACAGTATTATAATAATACTATTACCCTCATCCTTCATTATGCATGTAACTGATAATTGGTTAGCCTTGAATTATGATGGGGAATGATGTAAATCATGTAGAAAAAGCTTGAACCCTTCAGGAGAGGTGCAGTGATGCTGGTGAGGGGTTCTTGGTCCAAGGAATTGGATCTGTTCTTCTGTTTATTGGATCAGACTCGGTTGTATTCAATTTCCCATGCACTGTAAAACCCTTATAAAATTAGCATTCCCCAAGAGAATAATAATACGTACATACTTACAAAAAAATTAATAAAACAAGAATAATAATGTTAGGTTTTAAATAAAACTGTTAGGAAAAATAACAATTTTACATTAAGAACTTTTTTTTATCAGTTTATCTGACATCCATGGCAGTGTTGTATGACCCTTTTGAGTTTACCACTTCACTTGATTATACCTGGAGTTTACCTGGAGAGAGTTCCGGGGGTCAATGCCCCCGCGGCCCGGTCTGTGACCAGGCCTCCTGGTGGATCAGAGCCTGATCAACCAGGCTGTTACTGCTGGCTGCACGCAAACCAACGTACGAGCCACAGCCCGGCTGATCAGGAACCGACTTTAGGTGCTTGTCCAGTGCCAGCTTGAAGACTGCCAGGGGTCTGTTGGTAATCCCCCTTATGTATGCTGGGAGGCAGTTGAACAGTCTCGGGCCCCTGACACTTATTGTATGGTCTCTTAACGTGCTAGTGACACCCCTGCTTTTCATTGGGGGGATGTTGCATCGTCTGCCAAGTCTTTTGCTTTCGTAGTGAGTGATTTCGTGTGCAAGTTCGGTAAGTCCCTCTAGGATTTTCCAGGTGTATATAATCATGTATCTCTCCCGCCTGCGTTCCAGGGAATACAGGTTCAGGAACCTCAAGCGCTCCCAGTAATTGAGGTGTTTTATCTCCGTTATGCGAGCCGTGAAGGTTCTCTGTACATTTTCTAGGTCAGCAATTTCACCTGCCTTGAAAGGTGCTGTTAGTGTGCAGCAATATTCCAGCCTAGATAGAACAAGTGACCTGAAGAGTGTCATCATGGGCTTGGCCTCCCTCGTTTTGAAGGTTCTCATTATCCATCCTGTCATTTTTCTAGCAGATGCGATCGATACAATGTTATGGTCCTTGAAGGTGAGATCCTCCGACATGATCACTCCCAGGTCTTTGACGTTGGTGTTTCGCTCTATTTTGTGGCCAGAATTTGTTTTGTACTCTGATGAAGATTTAATTTCCTCGTGTTTACCATATCTGAGTAATTGAAATTTCTCATCGTTGAACTTCATATTGTTTTCTGCAGCCCACTGAAAGATTTGGTTGATGTCCGCCTGGAGCCTTGCAGTGTCTGCAATGGAAGACACTGTCATGCAGATTCGGGTGTCATCTGCAAAGGAAGACATGGTGCTGTGGCTGACATCCTTGTCTATGTCAGATATGAGGATGAGGAACAAGATGGGAGCGAGTACTGTGCCTTGTGGAACAGAGCTTTTCACCGTGCCTGCCTCGGACTTTACTCTGTTGACTACTACTCTCTGTGTTCTGTTAGTGAGGAAATTATAGATCCATCGACCGACTTTTCCTGTTATTCCTTTAGCACGCATTTTGTGCGCTATTACGCCATGGTCACACTTGTCAAAGGCTTTTGCAAAGTCTGTATATATTACATCTGCATTCTTTTTGTCTTCTAGTGCATCTAGGACCTTGTCGTAGTGATCCAATAGTTGAGACAGACAGGAGCGACCTGTTCTAAACCCATGTTGCCCTGGGTTGTGTAACTGATGGGTTTCTAGATGGGTGGTGATCTTGCTTCTTAGGACTCTTTCAAAGATTTTTATGATATGGGATGTTAGTGCTATCGGTCTGTAGTTCTTTGCTGTTGCTTTACTGCCCCCTTTGTGGAGTGGGGCTATGTCTGTTGTTTTTAGTAACTGTGGGATGACCCCCGTGTCCATGCTCCCTCTCCATAGGATGGTAAAGGCTCGTGATAGGGGCTTCTTGCAGTTCTTGATGAACACGGAGTTCCATGAGTCTGGCCCTGGGGCAGAGTGCATGGGCATGTCATTTATTGCCTGTTCGAAGTCATTTGGCATCAGGATAACATCAGATAGGCTTGTGTTAACCAAATTCTGTGGCTCTCTCATAAAAAAGTAATTTTGATCTTCAACTCTCAGTCTGGTTAGTGGCTTGCTAAAAACTGAGTCATATTGGGACTTGAGTAGCTCACTCATTTCCTTGCTGTCATCTGTGTAGGACCCATCTTGTTTAAGTAAGGGCCCAATACTGGACGTTGTTCTCGACTTTGATTTGGCATAGGAGAAGAAATACTTTGGGTTTCTTTCGATTTCATTTATGGCTTTTAGTTCTTCCCGCGATTCCTGACTCCTATAAGATTCCTTTAGCTTAAGTTCGATGTTTGCTATTTCTCTGACCAGTGTCTCCCTACGCATTTCAGATAGATTGACCTCTTTTAGCCGCTCTGTTATTCTTTTCCATTGCCTGTAAAGAGAGCGCCTGTCTCTTTCTATTTTACATCTACTCCTCCTTTTTCTTAGAGGAATAAGTCTTGTGCATACATCGAGTGCCACCAAGTTAATCTGTTCTAGGCATAAGTTGGGGTCTGTGTTGCTTAGTATATCTTCCCAGCTTATATCGGTTAGGACTTGGTTTACTTGGTCCCACTTTATGTTTTTGTTATTGAAGTTGAATTTGGTGAATGCTCCCTCGTGACTAATCTCATTTTGTCGGTCTGGGGCTCTGCGCATACATGTCTGAACCTCAATTATGTTGTGATCTGAGTATATTGTTTTTGATATGGTGACATTTCTTATCAGATCATCACTGTTAGTGAAGATGAGGTCTAGTGTATTCTCCATTCTAGTAGGCTCTATTATTTGCTGGTTTAAATTGAATTTTGTGCAGAGATTTAAAAGCTTGTGTGAGTGTGAGTTTTCATCAGAGCTGCCTCCTGGTGTTATTACTGCAACAATATTATTTGCTATATTCCTCCATTTTAGGTGCCTTAAGTTGAAATCCCCCAGGAGCAAGATGTTGGGTGCAGGAGCTGGAAGATTTTCCAGACAGTGGTCAATTTTTAACAGCTGTTCCTGGAATTGCTGGGATGTTGCATCCAGAGGCTTGTAGACTACCACAATGACTAGGTTTTGGTTCTCGACCTTTACTGCTAAAACTTCCACTACATCATTTGAGGCATTAAGCAGTTCTGTGCAAACATTATTATTATTATTATTATTATTAAGACATTCATATATTGTAGTATCATTGTCTATTAATATCCCTTTGCAGGAATGCTAATCCTTAATGTATAAAGCTCCTGTAATACATGAGTGGTCATATGGCATTGTGTACTTAAAATCCTATATTAACCTAATTTTGGCAGGTGGTGGATCAAGCATCCGCAGTGTCTCCAGCCTTCCAGACCTGCAATATCCAACCATCAACCACCCTGGTCTTACTCACACCCCACGATTCTCTGAAACCAACCCTGGGCCCTCACATGCCCACTCTGCCTTTGATGTGATGGTTGGCAGGTGAATCATCATGCAGTTCCTTTCTTGTTACATACCATCTTACATGAGTCAGTAGGTCACTGTACTGTCTGTGGACAAAAAAAAAAAAAATTCAATATTATCACAAGTGTATCTTAGTCCCATAGGGATCCTTAACATTTCTAGATATTTTTTATTTCAGCTTATACTGTATTTTTAAGTTTGTCTTGGTTATCTTTAATTATTGCAATTTAATTTATTTCCTCATTTTTGCCACATGTAGCATGTTTATAAATTCACCTACAGCACTTGTATTGTATTAATTTTTTTTGTCATGAAATTTAAGTGAATTCACACATGCAAACAGCTCTATTCTCTCCATTTTGCATATACAGGCTGTACTATCCTCTGTGGGCTTTGTAGGTGTCAATTTGCCACTTTATTAAAGATATTAGATTACTGTACATGTATTAGTTTTCATACAATAACTTTGAATGCCTCTGCAGGTTGGATTTAAACTCAAATGCCAATATTTAACTGCATCAAAGATATTTCAAATGCTTTTGAGTGCACTGACATGGAGGGGGCTGAGCTTATGGGGTACAGGTACACAATGTTTAGATCACGCAGCAACTGATGCACATTAGCTTGATACATAGCGATAATCCTACTCTTTTACACTTGCCGACAGTCCTGATCTCCAATTTATACTTACTGACAGTCTTGATCTCTCCCATTTATTCATACTGACAGCCCTGATCTCCAAATCCTTTTAATACATATAGTACTGTATTTGTATTTTTTCTTAATGCACGGTGTCCCATAGCTTGATCACTAGTGCACTCAGCTTACACACTGAGGTCCAGGGCTCGAATCCCCAGTACGGCTGGATAACATTAGGACGTGTTTCCATAGACATCTGGTGTCCATGTTCACCCATCAGTATAAAATCGGTACCTGGGTGTTAATCGAATGGTGTGGGTCACATCCTGGGATAAAACTGACCTAATTTGCCCGAAATGCTCTGCATAACAAGCGGCTTTCTATATACTGTAGTAGTATGTCATTGATGTCAGCTAGGCCTGTATACCTTGTACATGTACTTGTAGAAATAAAGATATTATTATTATTATTCTAAGATTTTTGCCTTTTTTTTCCAAAGTGGCAGTGGTGCTAGGCGGAAGGGGTTGTACTGGGATAGTGACAGTGGTGGCTCAACAGACTCTCTTATTGATGAAGCAGAGCATATCACCACTACACCCCTGGACCCAAACATTTACCATATTTATCCTCCTGCTCATGGTATGTACTGAACTTTTATACATACAAAAGATAAATATGGCCAAGTGGCTGGTGAACAACTGATGAGTGTATTTTTTCTGCAAAAATGTGGAAGCAAAATAAACATAAATAATAATAGCTTGGAAAGACTTAAATTGTCCTCCAGGTATAAAGTTGCAATACAAAGGAAAAGATTACTGTACATGCAAGATCTTTAGAATGTCAAATTACCAAAATTAAACTTTAAATTTTAAAATTAACTGTAATAAGGTTAAGAATAGATAAACACATATTCTATAGAGTGGAATTACATAACTTTGGATACCGAATGCATTGTAGTTCTTAGCTCATGATTGATTTACTGTACTGACAGAGTACATTTCATAATATTATAGTATACCATAATTTGAAGTGATAGGTGTAATAGTGGTATTGCATTGTTATTTATCTCTCATAATAAAATCCATGAGTCTGTCAACAGACAGGGATATGCCACAGAGAAAACGGCACAAACAGCAGAGGCGGAGAACACGTTCACACCAGGGAGGATTCAGTGCTTGGAGAAGTGAAGCTGATTCTACTAGTTTAGGTTAGTTGTGTGCTGAAACTTTACAGCAGGATTTATCTGTCTTGACCATGTTTGTACTGCAATTTGGAGTGCCGTTGTGAAATGTGTTTATACCCACTTGTACTGACCATACCACGGTCATTACGATTTCGTGAGTCACTTGTACTGTATTTATTAAAACATCTTAATACAGTACACTCTTAAATTACTGTTAATCTCTTTCTTTTCAATAGTTCATAAGAAGGTAATTGGTTTTCCATTTATTCATTAAACTGATGAACATTTTATCCAGTCATTATCAGAACTAGTACAGTTATAGGTGTGAAAAAGTGAATGGCATAAACATAATAAAAATTTCACTTTTCTTGTGTAAAGGAGGGCCACTGATGAATTTTAAATATAGTATCTGTATTGGCTTACTTCATATGATGTACAGTAATTCTTTGCTATATATATTTCAGAATGGTTTTACTAATTTTTGTTTCATTTATCAAGGGATTATCAAATGACATTGAAGATTCACAATGCTACAGATAATTTTGTTCCACAGCTGCCAGCAGTGGGCGTCCATACCTGCCATACCGTGGTGATCAGCTGTCTCCTGGCCAGCAGGTAAAGGTGCTAGCACCAGGTGGAGGAGTAGCTGTAGCTAGAGTCCTGACAAATCAAAAGTCTTCACGGCAGATCATTGACAAGAATCGTCATATTTCTGACCCTATTTCCTGTGCTACTGTGACAGTCATTCTGCTGAGTGAACCAAACAGGTGAGAATGAGCAGAGGTCATATTGGGTTATGACACTGAGCATATGTAGCCATGTTGAAATGAACAGTTCGGCCATTCCTTTTATTATGGTTGAAACAGGAGGATGCAAAAGACAATCTGGGGATAGGGCGACATAACCAAATTATCCCCATTTAAAGTAAAGTAAAGTTCCTTTCAGATACTGTACACTTAAACATAATAGTATATATTAAATGAAAAATGAATCCATAATTTAATATACAGTATATCACTCCACATAGATCTCCTTCTGAAATAAAAAAGTTGGCTTCAAAATAATTTATTATCATGGCTTCAAAATAATTTATAATTACGGTACTGTATATAACAATTTGAAACAGCATAGCTGTTTGTTATATACATTACAGTAATTATACAAATTAAAGCTATAAGTAGAGACTTAACTGATGTGAAAACTCATTCATATATGTAGTACAGTAAATATATGATTTTCAGTATTAATACAGTTAGCTTGTGTTTCAGGTTGCAAGGAAGTGTGGTGACTGTTCCCCTGGAAAAAGTCCTCCTTGCTTGGCCTAAAGTCTGACAACACATCATATCTACAATCCATAATCGAGCAAGGGAAATATTATTGCTTATTTTTCAAGTAAAATTATTATAATATACTGTATTTTGTATCATGCAGTTCATAACAAGAGAATTGTGTGCTAAATATTCATTATTATTTGTGAATTTGTTACAGTACACTAAACAACTAAAAATTAAAATTACTTACCATTTGTTAAAATGTTATAAACAAATTGCAGTATTTTCTTGCACTTGTTGAATTATGTTGGCCCACCAAAATGAAAGGTAAAATCTAAGTCAACCATTCTCTTATTATTAATGTCCATCCTGGTACATAAAAGGACACAACAATATGTCACATTAGTTGCACTTGTGTCCTTTTACTTAGCATATTGTTGGTAATTCTACCAACATGAACACTCCTGGTACAGTATATACAAAAATTAATTGAGTTTCCAAACATGGAAGTATTTCTTGCTAATATCTTCTACAGCAGTGTGTTTTGTATCCTCAGTCTAATCCCACTAGCTAATGTCCATGACCAGCAAGGAGAAACAAAGCAGAAATGAAGATATACTAGATGAGGCAACAGTCAGAAAAGATAAAAAAGAAAAGTGAATCTGGATAATTACACCATGAAGAGATGGGTGTGGTTTTGAACACTGCTTTCCTTCAAGCCAGTTCCTTTGACATTCCAGTTTTTTGGATGGATAAAGACACTGTTGTAGAAGGTGTGTTAAGAAAGTTTCGAATACCATGTGGTAACAGGATAAATATGTATACGAGGCATGATGAAGTGTAAAACGAAGGTAGTCTGCTAGAGTACAGTATGTGCTGGCAGATAAAAGGTATAGTACATGTTTGTACAGAAGTCTGATGTATATTATCAGTAATTACCAGGTATTTTGTGGTAATTAGAGCAAGAGGAAGGAGCCCAAGGCAGGGTAGATTATGTCAGTAGGTAAAAGGATAAGTGAATTAATTAAATTAAGAGATAGTTGGTGAGAGGTATGAGCAAATGTTGGAAAAAAGGATAGCAAGCATGAAAATAATAAAGAGGACATAAAAGAAATGTTCTTTCAACACACCAGCTGCATTCCACCAAAGGAGAAATGTATGGTAGTTTAATAAAAACTAAGCAGGCAACACAGCCATTGTGTATTGATACCTTCAGTTACATATGTGTGGTACACAGGCGGAGGCTTGACTGACGAGCTAGGTGCCTCAAGCATCACCAGGTACCTGCACAACATGTGGTTACAGGAGGATAAGTACTTAAGGGGGAAGACGAATTATCAGTGGAATAATGAAGGTGGGATTGTGGTGGTTATGGTAGGTGGGTGGACTGTCATTGGATTACATATGTGCCCTTTGGAAAGAGCTAGGGAGCAAGCAATGGTCAATGTATTATCTCTGGGCTACCTGCCTTGGTGAGAAATAGCCGATGGCAAAACTATTATGTATTACATTTTATAGAAATTTGGGAATTACAATTTGGTTTAGTTTGTGAAAAGTACAGCATATGGGGAAACTGAAAATCTGGATTTCGTCAGGGATGCCAGATTTTTCGTTTTGTAAGAGATAAGATATAAAACTGTTGACAAATATTAGAATGTTTGCTGAAGATTTTGAATTTGTCACTATCCTCTAAATCTAGGAAAAGTCCTATTGTTCTGACGAAGACGTTGCAAGAAGTCAGAAAATTCGTAAGAGATTTTGCAATTTTGGTTCTTTTTTTTTTAATTTTGCATTTACTTCATGCTAAAGATGATGGATCTGTGAACATTTTTCTTACAATGTAATTTTTTATTAAGAGCAAATCTGTGTTCTATGTAGCTAAAAAAAATATTTATTGTAATGCCCATAATGCTCTCTTTGAGGTCAGTAAGTGTTATGTAATAGAGGATACTTTTGTTTTCTGCATATATTAAGATGATGCTCTTGCATACACTGTGTCAGTATTCTAATGATAATCATACTAACGTGTGTAAATTTTATCTTAAAATTATCTAAGAATTAAGCATGGCATCTTTGTCAGCATGATTCTTGTGAAGGTCTTTAGCATTTTTCAAGATCTGGAAAGAATTTTTCATAATTTTTCTTTGTGCTCGTGATGATACAAGATACAGTGCCAGAAAGAGTAACTAACTCCATTGCAGCTTTCAAAATGAAAATGTTAAGTGTTTGGTTAAGTAAGAATTCTTTGTACTTTTCTGAACTTTGTAATAAATATTTACACAATGTCTAAAACAAAGTGCGATGCATGACTCATTCAGTCAGCATATTATGGTACTGCCATTTATCATTGTGCAAACATAATAAAAATTGCTAAATAACACATGGAATTTTATTTCCTTCATTGAATGGAATGTATACCTGCCACTTGTCATATACAATATTAAAAAAAAAGTGCTTTAACAACATATTTTACTTTCATCATTATATGCCCTTCATGAGAACTTTATGCAGATTATTATTAAACATTTATTATTTTTATTTTATCCTTTTAGTTTTATGTCATAGATAAAAAATCTTTATAAAACAAATTATTACCCTACTCAAAACAGCAAATAGCCATTCCTTGTCAAATTATGTACAGGTACTGGTACTGCAATTTGAAATTCCTAATTATTTAATGCATTTTAATCCCTTCAAAGGAAGGGCCTTGGTCATGGAATTGGAGGTATCCTCCACTTCCTTGGATCAAATCTGATGGTCCCTCATTCCCCAGACTGTGTGATCCCCGTTGGTTTAATACTTCTCCATATATAATTCTTCTTTCAACAAACCGGCTGTATCCCACCAAAGCAGGGTGGCTCAAAACGAAAAACGAAGTTTCTCTTTTTACCTCTAGTAATGTATACAGAAGGGGGTTACTAGCCTCTTGCTCCCGGCATTTTAGTTGCCTCTTACGATACACATGGCTTATGGATGAAGAATTCTGTTCCACTCTCCCATGGAGATAAGAGGAAATAAAAAACGACAAGAACTAGTAAGCAAAATAGAAGAAAACCCAGAGGGGTGTGTATACATACGTTTGTACATGTACGTACTTATGTTTCAGTAACCTCAGCATTACTGTATTCGTGAGTGAGAGCTAAACCCACTGGGAAGTGAAGTGTTCAGTGGTAGCCTGGAACCTAACCAGCTGTATAAGTGGGGTCCTTCTGTATGTGTAGTGTGACCTAATTGTAAGTAAAAGTAGCAAGACATGCCTGAAACCTTGCCTGCTTGAGACAGAAAAAAGACACCAGCAATCCTACCATCATTTAAAACAATTACAAGCTTCCGTTTTACACTCACTTGGCAGGACAGTAGTACTTCCCTGGGCAGTTGCTGGGAAGTACTACTGTCCTGCCAAGTGAGTGTAAAATGGAAGCTTGTAATTGTTTTAAATGATGGTAGGATTGCTGGTGTCTTTTTTCTGTCTCAAGCAGGCAAGGTTTCAGGCATGTCTTGCTACTTTTACTTACAATTAGGTCACACTACACATACAGAAGGACCCCACTTATACAGCTGGTTAGGTTCCAGGCTACCACTGTAAAGTGAAAATTGCTGTAAAATGAAACATTCGTTTTTCATTTTCAAATGCATATAAAACCTGATAACATCCTTACACTATCATATATTAAGTGAGCAACAGAGCTAGGCCTAAAAAATGCATATACTATATATACACACATTACATACTTTAAGGTATTTTTATCCTTAGCTTATAGTGAGTGGTGAATATATTGTAGGAAGTCTGAATAAGTAAAGAATGGGTATAACTGATAATTGCTGCACTAGCAAAATGCCGTAAAGAGAAGCACTATAAAGTGGGGCTCTCCTGTATATTAAGGAGCTCCCTTTACTGGGAGTACCTTAATGCTGATGAAGGGCAGTTGATCAAAGGAATTGGAGTTAACCTCTCCTTCCTCGAATTATACCTCCTTACTTTCCATTTCCCTGGTGATGTATAAACTACAAGATAATACTTTTCCATGAACAATTTTAATAATATGGAATCACAATATATAAAAAATCTCATCTCAGATAAGAGGTTTAGTATTACCTAATTATACTTGCTGCTCATGCTCATCTAGTAGTATATAAAGTACCCGGGTGTTTATCTCCTTATACCTGCTACACTCGTTCACCTAGCAAAAAACAGGTGCTACCCTGGGTGTTAATTTCCCTATACCTGCTACACTTGTTCACCTAGCAAAAAACAGGTGCTACCCTGGGTGTTAATCTTACACCTGCTGCCCTTTCTCATCCAGCAGATAAAAGGCACCTGAATGTTAGTCAACTGTTGAAAGTTGTATTCTGAGTTGAGCTGCAGTATACAATAGACAGAACTGAGGTAGGGTAAGAGCTCCTATCATATATTATAATTATATTTATGGCAAAGCACTAAAAACCACATGGGCCATATAGTACCTGGGGATGTAATCTTGTTGAATTCAATTATTACACTTATGTTATTACAATCATGGGGCAGCATTAAACCCATAGGGGTCCTACAGAGGTTCAATCCAAGGCTGGGGAGGAGCTCCAATTCCTCGGATCAACTGTGGAAAAAAATCAATGGATCCGGGTTTGTGGCCCCGTATAGAGTTGTGGGGTGCGCCTGACCATGGTGTAAGTGCCTTGAATGTAGATGAGCCACACCATATTGCTGTGACCATGTCTCATTCCTTCCCAGGTAAGGAGCTCTTCATCCAGGAACTGGAGCTACCCTCCTCTTCCTTGGATCAAACCTGATAACTTCTCATTCCCAGGGTGTTATGGGACCATACCAGTTTACCACTTCCAAATTAATATAACAATAATAATAATTATTATTATTATTATTATTATCAAATAATAATTATAATAATGTGACTGAATCGCCAAATTTTTGAGAGGAATATTGGTAGCCTGAGAGTCTCTTATGAGGTATCAGTAGCCTCACCCTCACTTAATATGCAACTCCCACAACTATATTGCTGATATTAATAATGAATGAGTGCCCTGGTAGGTGTGTCTGTTAATTATATATATTATATTATATAAATATTGTATGATACCTTCACCTGGTTGGTTCCATGTTCGTGATATGTATTCCAAAATGTGGTGTCGTGAATGTTGAGGCTTAAAATCTAATCTTATATTTGCCAAACACGCATTATTATTATTATAATCAAGGGGGAAGCGCTAAACCCGGAGGATTATACAGCGCCTGGGGGGGGGATGTGGAAGGCATTCAGGCTTAATTCGGGGAACTGGAGCACAGATCCAATTCCCTAAATCAAGAGCCCCTCACCAACATCAAGGAACCTTCCTTGAGGGGTGCCAAACACGCAAATACCACAGACGTTATTGTGTGATGCCCCATGGGGAGTAGGTGCCTTGAAGCTATGGAAGGGCTGCTGATTTCGTCCCTTCTAGTATCAGCTGCATTGGCTCCCTATCAAAGGTATTAAGCTTAAACTCAAGTATCTTCCTAATATGCTTTAATCTTTTACATCGGGCTCGGGAATGTTCCTGTGAATTACCGCGGACACTTTTAGACTAAAGAACCTCGTGCTGTTGGAGTGAAGTCATTCCCAGGAAGAGCATATTCTTACATAGCTCCTAGATTTTTCAGAAAGTTGCTAGTCTGTTGAGTCAGGAATCTGTTCATGCTTTCAAGTCTCAGTTGAAAGCATCTATTTTCTAGAGCTTGTGATCGTATTGTCACTCCTGAATATAAACTTAAGCATTTTTTCATCATTGTTGTTGCATTTCCTCATGCTGTTGCGAGCTCTTGTGAATTTCTTGAAAGAACAGATTCCCTGTATACTCACTTATTTGTGGATGCAGGAGTCGATTATCAGATCCTGATCCTGCTTTTAACTTGCCGCTCCTCTGATTAATTCCCTCTTAGCCTCGGGGGTTCTATCAGACCTGCTCTTGAAATTATGTATGAAAGCTACCTCCACCACTTCCTCACCAAGATCATTCTACTTTCCAACCACTCTGAGACTGAAGAAATACTTCCTAACATCCCAGAGTTCCCATTTCTCGCCACTCAACCTGTCCTTGTCTACTCTGTCAATTCCCCTGAGTATTTTGTATGTTTTTATATCTCCCCTCGTTATTATCCTTCACTGTTGCTTAGTCATTTCTGTTTACCTCTCCCCGTAGCTCAAGCCCTTTAGCTCAGGAACAAGCCTTGTTCCACACTTCTGCACTTTCTCCAGTTTTTTAAGATTTTATTTTCAGGTGCAGGTCTCATACTAGTGTTGCATGTTCCAAGATGGCCCTGACATATTTTGCATAGAGGGGCCCGCAGAAATGTTGAGTCCTGAAGGCTATTCTTAGTTTAGCCAGACAAGCATTGGGCTGTGAGTCTCGGGTAATATACCAGGCACTATGGTCATTTTTAGGTCTTTCTCTTAGAGTGAGGTCTGCAGCTTCTGTTCCCAGACTATACCCCGCTACCGTTCTTGCTTTTCCCCCATTCTTTATGACCTTGCATTCACTGGAATTAAAATCAAACAACCATTTAACTAACCAGTCTTGCATTTTGTCCAAATCCATTTGGAGCGTTTCCTTGTACTCTTGTTTTTCTTCTCATCGGTTTTACGTCATGAATCAATCGCATCTGGAAAGTCATTCACATAAACGAAAAAACAGAGGACCTAATAATGATCCTTGGGGTCCAGTCACTGGACCCATTATGTACCTTTGTAATCTTTTGACTACCGCCCACAGGATGGGTATGGGGTGCATAAAGATATTAAACTAAAGTGTGTGTGTGTGTGTGTGTGTGTGTATACTCACCTATTTGTACTCACCTATTTGTGGGTGCAGGGGTCGAGTCCTAGCTCCTGGCCCCGCCTCTTCACCGGTTGCTACTAGACCCTCTCTCTCCCCGCTCCATGAGCTTTATCAAACCTCGTCTTAAAACTGTGTATGGTTCCTGCCTCCACTACGTCATTTTCTAGGCTATTCCACTGCCTTACAACTCTGTGACTGAAGAAATACTTCCTACTATCTCTCTGACTCATTTGTGTCTTCAACTTCCAATTGTGGCCTCTTGTTTCTGTGTCCCCTCCCTGGAACATCCTGTCCTTGTCCACCTTGTCTATTCCACGCAGTATTTTATATGTCGTTATCATGTCTCCCCTGACCCTCCTGTCCTCCAGTGTGTGTGTGTGTGTGTGTGTGTGTGTGTGTGTGTGTGTGTGTGTGTGTGTGTGTGTGTGTGTGTGTGTGTGTGTGTGTGTGTGTGGTGTGTGTGACTCAACAATCAATATTTGCACCAATAACTCATTACAGTTGTGACCGGGTGTGGAAGTGTGAATTGCTCATTACTCTATAATTTGTTCATGATTGTAGCCAAAGTATAAACGTAAGTAACCATTCTACAGAATTCATTACCTTTGTAACTTGTGAGCTCATTACCTTTGTACCTAGTTCAGCTATCAAAACTTTGGGGGCCCAGTCCCTGGACCCATTACGTACCTCTGTAATCTGTAAATACCTTTGTAACTTGTCATGATTGTGACCAGACTTATCTGGAGTTCATTACCTTTGTAAATTGTGAGTTCATTACCTTTGTAAATTGTGAGTTCATTACCTTTGTAAATTGTGAGTTCATTACCTCTGTAACTTGCTCAGCTATCAAAACTTTGGAGTCCAGTCCCTGGACCAATTATGTACCTCTGTAATCTTTTGACTACCGCCCACAGGATGGGTATGGGGTGCATAATAAACATATTAAACTAACTAAAAACTGATCCTTGCGGAACCTCGCTATCTACTCTACCCCAATCTGACGTCTCTTCTTTCACATTCCCTCTTTGCTTCTTTCTCCTGAGGTACTCTTTGATTCATATAAGTAAATTTCCTATTATTTCCGACTGCACCTCATGTTTCTTCACCGGTCTTTTGTTGGGTTCAATAGCAAATGCCTTCTCGTAATCTAAGAAAATGAAATCCCCCCTCCCCCCGGGCCTGTCTCTTATCACACATGTTACTTTGTCATAAAGCTTTAACAAGGTAACAAGACAAAATCTGTCATATGTGTGTGTTCGTACTTACCTATTTGTGGTTGCAGGAGTTGATTCACAACTTCTCTCCCCGCCTCTTGGCTGGTCGCTGCTAGGACCACTCTCTCCCTGCTCTATGAGTTTTAAAGTGTGTGTACTCACCTAGTTGTGGTTGCAGGGGTCGATTCACAGCTCCTGGACCCGCCTCTTCACTGGTCGCTACTAGGCCACTCCTGCTCCATGAGCTTTATCATACATCTTCTTAAAGTCAGAGTAGAAACATTGGGCATGTTTCTTTACGCCTGTTGTCTATGTTCCCCATCAGTAAAATGGGTACCTGGGTGTTAGTTGACTAGTGTGGGTCGCATCCTGGGACACTGACCTAATTTGCCTGAAATGCTGAGCATAACAAGCGGCTTTCTATATAGTAGTATGTCACTGATGTCAGCTAGGACTGTATACCTTGTACATGTACTTGTAGTAAAGATATTATTATTATTATTATTATTATTATTATTATTATTATTATTATTATTATTATTATTATTATTGTTATTATGTATGGATCCTGCCTCCACTACACTACTTCCCAGACTATTCCACTTCCTGACAATTATTGCTGTGTCCCATCTCTGGAGCATCCTGTCTCTGTCCACCTTGTCAATTCCCCTCAGTATTTTATATGCCATTAGCATATTCCCCTATCTCTCCTGTTCTCCAGTGTATGTGTGTGTGTATACTCACCTATTTGTGGTTGCCTGGGTCAAGTCATAGCTCCTGGCCCCACCTCTTCACTGATCGCTAATAGGTGTGTGTGTGTGTGTGTGTGTGTGTGTGTGTGTGTGTGTGTGTGTGTGTGTGTGTGTGTGTGTGTGTGTGTGTGCGTGCGCGCGTGCATGCGTGCGTGAGCTCTCTTATACTACAAAAAAAACACTATTGCATACCAGACATACAATGAGTCATACAAAACAGTTAGCGAATAACTACTAACCTTGTTTGAAAGTCAAAGGTAACCGCGAAGGTTAATGTAACATTAGCCAAGGTGGTTATATATCACCAGGCGACCTACCTGGCCTAGCCACGTCTCCCACCGACCTACCTGGCCTAGCCACGTCTCCCAGCGACCTACCTGGCCTAGCCACGTCTCCCAGCGACCTACCTGGCCTAGCCACGCCTCCCAGCGACCTACCTGGCCTAGCCACGTCTCCCAGCGACCTACCTGGCCTAGCCACGTCTCCCAGCGACCTACCTGGCCTAGCCACGTCTCCCAGCGACCTACCTGGCCTAGCCACGTCTCCCAGCGACCTACCTGGCCTAGCCACGCCTCCCAGCGACCTACCTGGCCTAGCGACGTCTCCCACCGACCTACCTGGCCTAGCCACGCCTCCCAGCGACCTACCTGGCCTAGCCACGTCTCCCAGCGACCTACCTGGCCTAGCCACGTCTCCCAGCGACCTACCTGGCCTAGCCACGCCTCCCAGCGACCTACCTGGCCTAGCCACGTCTCCCAGCGACCTACCTGGCCTAGCCACGTCTCCCAGCGACCTACCTGGCCTAGCCACGCCTCCCAGCGACCTACCTGGCCTAGCCACGTCTCCCAGCGACCTACCTGGCCTAGCCACGTCTCCCAGCGACCTACCTGGCCTAGCCACGTCTCCCAGCGACCTACCTGGCCTAGCCACGTCTCCCAGCGACCTACCTGGCCTAGCCACGTCTCCCAGCGACCTACCTGGCCTAGCCACGTCTCCCAGCGACCTACCTGGCCTAGCCACGTCTCCCAGCGACCTACCTGGCCTAGCCACGCCTCCCAGCGACCTACCTGGCCTAGCGACGTCTCCCACCGACCTACCTGGCCTAGCCACGCCTCCCAGCGACCTACCTGGCCTAGCCACGTCTCCCAGCGACCTACCTGGCCTAGCCACGTCTCCCAGCGACCTACCTGGCCTAGCCACGCCTCCCAGCGACCTACCTGGCCTAGCCACGTCTCCCAGCGACCTACCTGGCCTAGCCACGTCTCCCAGCGACCTACCTGGCCTAGCCACGCCTCCCAGCGACCTACCTGGCCTAGCCACGTCTCCCACCGACCTACCTGGCCTAGCCACGCCTCCCAGCGACCTACCTGGCCTAGCGACGTCTCCCACCGACCTACCTGGCCTAGCCACGCCTCCCAGCGGCCTACCTGGCCTAGCCACGCCTCCCAGCGACCTACCTGGCCTAGCCACGCCTCCCAGCGACCTACCTGGCCTAGCCACGCCTCCCAGCGACCTACCTGGCCTAGCCACGCCTCCCAGCGACCTACCTGGCCTAGCCACGCCTCCCAGCGACCTACCTGGCCTAGCCACGTCTCCCAGCGACCTACCTGGCCTAGCCACGTCTCCCAGCGACCTACCTGGCCTAGCCACGCCTCCCAGCGACCTACCTGGCCTAGCCACGTCTCCCAGCGACCTACCTGGCCTAGCCACGCCTCCCAGCGACCTACCTGGCCTAGCCACGCCTCCCAGCGACCTACCTGCCCCAGCCACGCCTCCCAGCGACCTATCTGCCCCAGCCACGCCTCCCAGCGACCTACCTGCCCCAGCCACGCCTCCCAGCGACCTACCTGCCCCAGCCACGCCTCCCAACGACCTACCTGGCCTAGCCACGTCTCCCAGCGACCTACCTGGCCTAGCCACGTCTCCCAGCGACCTACCTGCCCCAGCCACGCCTCCCAGCGACCTACCTGGCCTAGCCACGTCTCCCAGCGACCTACCTGGCCTAGCCACGTCTCCCAGCGACCTACCTGCCCCAGCCACGCCTCCCAGCGACCTACCTGGCCTAGCCACGTCTCCCAGCGACCTACCAGGCCTAGCCACGTCTCCCAGCGACCTACCTGGCCTAACCACGTCTCCCAGCGACCTACCTGCCCCAGCCACGCCTCCCAGCGACCTACCTGGCCTAGCCACGTCTCCCAGCGACCTACCTGGCCTAGCCGCGTCTCTCACCGACCTACCTGCCCCAGCCACGCCTCCCAGCGACCTACCTGGCCTAGCCACGTCTCCCAGCGACCTACCTGCCCCAGCCACGCCTCCCAGCGACCTACCTGGCCTAGCCATGTCTCCCAGCAACCTACCTGGCCTAGCCACGTCTCCCAGCGACCTACCTGCCCCAACCGCGCCTCCCAGCGACCTACCTGCCCCAGCCACGCCTCCCAGCGACCTACCTGGCCTAGCCATGTCTCCCAGCAACCTACCTGGCCTAGCCACGTCTCCCAGCGACCTACCTGCCCCAACCACGCCTCCCAGCGACCTACCTGCCCCAGCCACGCCTCCCAGCGACCTACCTGGCCTAGCCATGTCTCCCAGCAACCTACCTGGCCTAGCCACGTCTCCCAGCGACCTACCTGCCCCAACCACGCCTCCCAGCGACCTACCTGCCCCAGCCACGCCTCCCAGCGACCTACCTGGCCTAGCCATGTCTCCCAGCAACCTACCTGGCCTAGCCACGTCTCCCAGCGACCTACCTGCCCCAACCACGCCTCCCAGCGACCTACATGGCCTAGCCACGCCTCCCAGCGACCTATCTGGCCTAGCCACGCCTCCCAGCGAGCTATCTGGCCTAGCCACGCCTCCCAGCGAGCTATCTGCCCTAGCCACGTCTCCCAGCGACCTACCTGCCCCAGCCACGCCTCCCAGCGACCTACCTGGCCTAGCCACGCCTCCCAGCGACCTACCTGGCCTAGCCACGCCTCCCAGCGAGCTATCTGCCCTAGCCACGTCTCCCAGCGACCTACCTGGCCTAGCCACGCCTCCCAGCGAGCTATCTGCCCTAGCCACGCCTCCCAGCGACCTACCTGGCCTAGCCACGCCTCCCAGCGACCTACCTGGCCTAGCCACGCCTCCCAGCGAGCTATCTACCCTAGCCACGTCTCCCAGCGACCTACCTGGCCTAGCCACGCCTCCCAGCGACCTACCTGGCCTAGCCACGCCTCCCAGCGACCTATCTGGCCTAGCCACGCCTCCCAGCGCCTACTTCAAACTTGGCCACAAAGACAATCAGCTTGAAAAAGAATTATTATCTCATTCTACCGTGATCAACTATTAAAAAGAGGCCACAAGAATTCCGTGATAAATGGAGTGTTATCACTGTGTAGAAATGATTCATCCCACAAACTATACACCATTTGTTCAGCTTGTAGATGATTACGTATCATGTTTGGAAATAAATGGTATAAAATACCGACACAATGGCAATATAAACACAAATGCAGTATAATGTGATCCTTTATTGACTACGTTTGTGACTTGAAAAAGCCCACTGTGTGGGCGAAACGTAGTCAATAAAGGATCACATTATACTGCATTTGTGTTTATATTGCCACGTATCATGTATACCAATTAGATTAAAAGACAAAAGATGTGTTATTTATATACAAGATATCTGCAATTTCATTTCGTTTAACCCCTCAAGGAAGGTTCCTTGATGTTGGTGAGGGGCTCTTGATTTAGGGAATTGGATCTGTGCTCCAGTTCCCCGAATTAAGCCTGAATACCTTCCACATCCCCTCCCCCCAGGCGCTGTATAATCCTCCGGGTTTAGCGCTTCCCCTTGATTATAATAATAATAATCATTTCGTTTAAATGTTTAAAAGTTTAAAACAAAACTGTAACACCTAATATGTCTGAGGTATCACCTTTATGTATCTATTCCCCTCAATATCTATTTCAGTATATATTTCTCCACTCATCGAACTATCGGTGTGTAGAGAAATATATAACATAAGAACATAAGAAAGGAGGAACACTGCAGCAGGCCTGTTGGCCCATACTAGGCAGGTCCTTTACAATTCATCCCACTAACAAACATTTGACCAACCCAATTTTCAATGCTACCCATGAAATAAACTCTGATGTGCAATCCCACTCAAATCCAACCCCTCCCACTCATGTACTTATCCAACCTAAATTTGAAACTACTCAAAGTCCTAGCCTCAATAACCCAACTAGGTAGATTGTTCCACTCATCTACTACCCTATTTCCAAACCAATACTTTCCTATGTCCTTTCTAAATCTAAACTTATCTAATTTAAATCCATTACTGCGGGTTCTCTCTTGGAAAGATATCCTCAAGACCTTGTTAATATCCTCTTTATTAATACCTGTCTTCCACTTATACACTTCGATCAGGTCTCCCCTCATTCTTCGTCTAACAAGTGAATGTAACTTAAGAGTCTTCAATCTTTCATCATAAGGAAGATTTCTAATGCTATGTATTAATTTAGTCATCCTACGCTGAATGTTCTCCAACGAATTTATGTCCATTCTGTAATATGGAGACCAGAATTGAGCTGCATAATCTAGGTGAGGCCTTACTAATGATGTATAAAGCTGCAGTATGACCTCTGGATTTCTGTTGCTTACACTTCTTGATATAAATCCCAGTAATCTATTTGCCTTATTACGTACGCTTAGGCATTGCTGTCTTGGTTTAAGGTTGCTGCTTACCATAACCCCCAAGTCCTTTTCGCAATCTGTATGGCTAAGTTCTACATTATTTAACTTATAAGTGCTAGGGTTATGGACACTCCCGAGCTTCAGAACCTTGCATTTATCTACATTGAACTGCATCTGCCACTTTTCTGACCAAGAGTAGAGTTTGTCTAAATCCTCCTGAAGTTCCCTAACATCTACGTTTGAATCAATTATCCTACCTATCTTCGTGTCATCGGCGAATTTGCTCATATCACTATTAATTCCTTCATCAAGATCATTGATATATATTATAAACAACAACGGGCCCAAGACTGATCCCTGTGGAACGCCACTTGTTACTGATCCCCACTCGGATTTAACCCCATTTATGGACACTCTCTGCTTCCTGTCAGTGAGCCATGATTTGATCCACGAGAGCACCCTTCCCCCAATGCCATGAGCTGCTACTTTCTTCAACAGTCTTTGGTGCGGAACTCTATCAAATGCCTTACTAAAATCTAAGTAAATAATATCAAATTCTTTATCATGGTCAACAGCCTCAAAAGCTTTACTGAAGAAAGTTAATAAATTAGTTAGACAAGACCGGCCTCTTGTGAATCCATGCTGAGTATCATTAATCAAGCTATGCTTATCGAGATGGCTTCTTATAATCTCAGCTATAATTGACTCTAGTAATTTGCCTACAATTGAGGTCAGGCTTATTGGGCGGTAATTTGACGGTAACGACTTGTCCCCTGTTTTAAAAATAGGAATTACATTAGCCATCTTCCACATATCAGACACTGCACCTGTTTGAAGAGATAAATTAAAAATATTAGTTAATGGTTCACAGACTTCCATTTTGCATTCCTTTAGAACCCTTGAAAAAACCTCATCAGGACCCGGTGACTTATTTTGCTTCAGTCTGTCTATCTGCTTCCCAACCATTTCACTAGTGACTGTGATGTTACATAATTTATCTTCTTCTGATCCACTATAAAAATTAATTACCGGAATATTATTAGTGTCTTCCTGTGCAAAAACCGAGAGAAAATAATTATTTAAAATCGAGCACATTTCATTCTCTTTGTCAGTAAGATGCCCATAGTTATTTTTAAGGGGACCTATCTTATCTCTGACTTTTGTTCTATAGACCTGGAAAAAACTTTTTGGGTTAGTTTTAGAATCCCTAGCAACTTTAATTTCATAGTCCCTTTTAGCTTTTCTTATCCCTTTTTTAATGTCCCTCTTAATGTCAATATACTGATTCATAAGATGACCCTCGCCTCTTTTGATACGCCTATAAATTCCTTTCTTATGCCCTAGTAGATATTTCAGCCTATTATTCATCCATTTTGGGTCATTTCTATTTGATCTAATTTCCTTATAAGGGATAAACGTTCTTTGAGCAGCATGTATTGTGTTCAGAAAACTGTCATATTGATAGCTCTCTTCGTTACCCCAGTCAACAGATGATAAGTGTTCTCTAAGCCCATCGTAATCTGCTAAGCGAAAATCTGGAAAAACAGATGGGACGTGCAACTATGACCACCCTAGAAAATGCCATGCCCATATGACAACAGGAAAATGCAAACTCCCTTCCTGTAAGCTTTTTCACCCTGAAATGTGTACCTCTTCAGTACAGGAAAGACTGTGCTATAACTTAAATTGCCAGGCATACCATCTAAAGGGGACAAAAAGATACAAAACAACCAGGCCATGGGAAAACCTGGGTAGCCACAGCCACTCAAGAGGGAGAGGTTTTTTAGTGCCAGGAAGGAAAAAAAACTGGCAGGAAATGGCAGAAATCGTACACCAAATCCAGTCATTCCTGGAGTGGAACCACAGTCGATGGCCTCCACTCCAAACCAACAGATACAGATACTAATGCCGGAAAAAAAATCCCCCCCCAGTACCAACAATACCACCAGTCCGATAACATTCTTCTTTGCAAATATACAGGGTCTAAAGCCAGCAACAAACAACAAAATACCTTTCATCCGTGGACTGCTTGCAGAGGCAAAGGCAATGTTCGCGGCTTTCACTGAGACCCACATAAAGGATCACTTGGACAATGAAATATGGATCCCAGGTTACAACCTATACAGATGTGACAGAGTGAACAGGCAAAAGGGGGGGGGTTGGCCTGTACATTGCAGAGTCACTTGTTTGCACAGAACTGCTTAATGCCTCAAATGACGTAGTGGAAGTTTTAGCAGTAAAGGTCGAGAACCAAAACCTAGTCATTGTGGATGTCTACAAGCCTCCGGATGCAACATCCCAGCAATTCCAGGAACAGCTGTTAAAAATTGACCACTGTCTGGAAAATCTTCCAGCTCCTGCACCCAACATCTTGCTCCTGGGGGATTTCAACTTAAGGCACCTAAAATGGAGGAATATAGCAAATAATATTGTTGCAGTAATAACACCAGGAGGCAGCTCTGATGAAAACTCACACTCACACGAGCTTTTAAATCTCTGCACAAAATTCAATTTAAACCAGCAAATAATAGAGCCTACTAGACTGGAGAATACACTAGACCTCATATTCACTAACAATGATGATCTGATAAGAAATATCACCATATCAAAAACAATATACTCAGATCACAACATAATTGAGGTTCAGACATGTATGCGAGGAGCCCCAGACCGACAAAATGAGACTAGTCACGAGGGAGCATTCACCAAATTCAACTTCAATAACAAAAACATAAAGTGGGACCAAGTAAACCAAGTCCTAACCGATATAAGCTGGGAAGATATACTAAGCAACACAGACCCAAACTTATGCCTAGAACAGATTAACTCGGTGGCACTCGATGTATGCACAAGGCTTATTCCTCTAAGAAAAAGGAGGAGTAGATGTAAAATAGAAAGAGACAGGCGCTCCCTTTACAGGCGACGGAAAAGAATAACAGAGCGGCTAAAAGAGGTCAATATATCTGAAATGCGCAGGGAGACACTGGTCAGAGAAATAGCAAGCATCGAACTTAAGCTAAAAGAATCCTTTAGGAGTCAGGAATCGCGGGAAGAACTAAAAGCTATAAATGAAATCGAAAGAAACCCAAAGTATTTCTTCTCCTATGCCAAATCAAAATCGAGAACAACGCCCAGTATTGGGCCCCTACTTAAACAAGATGGGTCCTACACAGATGACAGCAAGGAAATGAGTGAGCTACTCAAGTCCCAATATGACTCAGTTTTTAGCAAGCCGCTAACCAGACTGAGAGTCGAAGATCAAAATGAATTTTTTATGAGAGAGCCACAAAATTTGATTAACACAAGCCTATCCGATGTTATCCTGACGCCAAATGACTTCGAACAGGTGATAAATGACATGCCCATGCACTCTGCCCCAGGGCCAGACTCATGGAACTCTGTGTTCATCAAGAACTGCAAGAAGCCCCTATCACGAGCCTTTTCCATCCTATGGAGAGGGAGCATGGACACGGGGGTCGTCCCTCAGTTACTAAAAACAACAGACATAGCCCCACTCCACAAAGGGGGCAGTAAAGCAACAGCAAAGAACTACAGACCAATAGCACTAACATCCCATATCATAAAAATCTTTGAAAGGGTCCTAAGAAGCAAGATCACCACCCATCTAGAAACCCATCAGTTACACAACCCAGGGCAACATGGGTTTAGAACAGGTCGCTCCTGTCTGTCTCAACTACTGGATCACTACGACAAGGTCCTAAATGCACTAGAAGACAAAAAGAATGCAGATGTAATATATACAGACTTTGCAAAAGCCTTCGACAAGTGTGACCATGGCGTAATAGCGCACAAAATGCGCGCTAAAGGAATAACAGGAAAAGTCGGTCGATGGATCTATAATTTCCTCACTAACAGAACACAGAGAGTAGTCGTCAACAGAGTAAAGTCCGAGGCAGCTACGGTGAAAAGCTCTGTTCCACAAGGCACAGTACTAGCTCCCATCTTGTTCCTCATCCTCATATCTGACATAGACAAGGATGTCAGCCACAGCACCGTGTCTTCCTTTGCAGATGACACCCGAATCTGCATGACAGTGTCTTCCATTGCAGACACTGCAAGGCTCCAGGCGGACATCAACCAAATCTTTCAGTGGGCTGCAGAAAACAATATGAAGTTCAACGATGAGAAATTTCAATTACTCAGATATGGTAAACATGAGGAAATTAAATCTTCATCAGAGTACAAAACAAATTCTGGCCACGAAATAAAGCGAAACACCAACGTCAAAGACCTGGGAGTGATTATGTCGGAGGATCTCACCTTCAAGGACCATAACATTGTATCAATCGCATCTGCTAGAAAAATGACAGGATGGATAATGAGAACCTTCAAAACTAGGGAGGCCAAGCCCATGATGACACTCTTCAGGTCACTTGTTCTATCTAGGCTGGAATATTGCTGCACTCTAACAGCACCTTTCAAGGCAGGTGAAATTGCCGACCTAGAAAATGTACAGAGAACTTTCACGGCGCGCATAACGGAGATAAAACACCTCAATTACTGGGAGCGCTTGAGGTTTCTAAACCTGTATTCCCTGGAACGCAGGAGGGAGAGATACATGATTATATACACCTGGAAAATCCTAGAGGGACTAGTACCGAACTTGCACACGAAAATCACTCACTACGAAAGCAAAAGACTTGGCAGACGATGCACCATCCCCCCAATGAAAAGCAGGGGTGTCACTAGCACGTTAAGAGACCATACAATAAGTGTCAGGGGCCCGAGACTGTTCAACTGCCTCCCAGCGCACATAAGGGGGATTACCAACAGACCCCTGGCAGTCTTCAAGCTGGCACTGGACAAGCACCTAAAGTCAGTTCCTGATCAGCCGGGCTGTGGCTCGTACGTTGGTTTGCGTGCAGCCAGCAGCAACAGCCTGGTTGATCAGGCGCTGATCCACCAGGAGGCCTGGTCACAGACCGGGCCGCGGGGGCGTTGACCCCCGAAACTCTCTCCAGGTAAACTCCAGGTTACTGAGTTATCCCTACTATCATACTTCCATTCAATGCTAAATGTAATTGATTTGTGGTCGCTAGCACCCAGTTCCTCTGAAACTTCTAAATTATTAACAAGGGATTCGTTGTTTGCCAGAACTAAGTCAAGCAGGTTATTTCCCCTTGTAGGTTCTGTCACAAACTGCTTCAAAAAACAATCCTGAACTACTTCTAAGAAGTCGTATGATTCTAAATTCCCAGTCAAGAAATTCCAATCAATATGACTAAAGTTAAAGTCTCCTAGAATTACTACATTATCGTGCCTTGTGGCTCTAACAATTTCCTCCCATAGTAGTCTCCCCTGGTCCCTATCTAAATTTGGGGGACGGTATATCACACCTAAAATTAATTTTTCATGCCCCTCTGAAAATTCTATCCAAACAGACTCTGTATGTGTTACTTCAGACTTAATACCCGTTTTTATGCAACAGTTCAAGCGATCTCTGACATACAATGCCACCCCACCCCCCTTTCCGACACTTCTATCTACTTGGAACAATTTAAAACCCTTGATGTGACATTCTGCAGGCATGTCCCGACTTTTTGAATTAAACCACGTCTCAGTAATGGCAAATACATCTATGTTACCTGCACTAGCAACTAGTCTCAACTCGTCCATCTTATTCCTAGCACTGCGACTATTTGTGTAATAAATATTTAAAGACCCTCCTCTCTCTTTACCCTTCCTGCTCCTTTCTGTTATTCCACTAAACCTATTACTGTCCTTGTCAATTAGTGCCACTGGCTTTCCAATATCCACCTCATTTTGCCTATTACTAGTTCTCCTAGTACTCATATTACTACCCTGCGACTTCACAGTTTTCCCGCAAAAACCCATACCACTAACTATTCCTAGTTTAAAGACCTAACAGCTCCCTCCACTGCGTTGGCCAGTGCTCCCACCCCACACCTAGATAAGTGAACCCCGTCCCTGGCATACATGTCATTTCTGCCATAGAAGAGGTCCCAGTTGTCAATGAATGTTACCGCATTTTCCTTACAGTATTTGTCCAGCCAGCAATTGACACCAATTGCTCTGGACAACCATTCATTTCCAACTCCTCTCCTTGGCAAAATGCCACATATGACAGGTTTCCCACCCTTCCTCCTAATTATCTCTATTGCTGACCTATACCTGCTAATCAGGTCCTCACTCCTACGTCTGCCAACATCGTTGCCTCCAGCACTGAGACAGATAATGGGATTGCTCCCATTACCTCTCATGATGTCATCCAGACGGCTAACAATATCCTTCATCCCAGCCCCAGGAAAACACACTCTCTGCCTCCTACTCCTATCCTTCAAGCAGAATGCCCTATCCATGTACCTAATCTGGCTATCCCCAACAACAACAATGTTTTTACCTTCCTTTGCGTCGTCCGTCGTGATGCTCCGAGTGTCTTACACTATGACACTTTCTTAAGCACATAAGACGTCAGTGGTTACCTACATTATCTATCTTTCTCCAAAGTTTTCCTTCGTAATTTGGGAACGCCTGATGGGATGTGTTTCAGATTATCACAGCTATGTTGTGAGGAAGATCCATGCAGCTGCTGGCATCTGCACTCTTATCTTATTTGTAACACCTGTGTATGTTTACCTGGAGAGAGTTCCAGGGGTCAACGCCCCCGCGGCTCGGTCTGAGACCAGGCCTCATGGTGGATCAGGGTCTGATCAACCAGGCTGTTACTGCTGGCCGCACGTAACATTTTGGAAATAATTTTATATATTTGGTTTTTGTTGTCGTGGAACTTGAAAATATTTCTTCTTATCGGACACAGATGTATCCTATTAAGAAGAAGGTGGGGATTGTTAATGGACTTTATGGTGTTGTACTTTTTTTATGAAATATTTCGACTATGCTCTCGTCTGCTCAGCATCAGTTATTAGTGGATGATATATCTTACGTTAAGTGTAAGGCTGCAGGCCTATAGGCCTGGCTCCAGGAGGCCTATGTGCAATTATTTTAATATATTAGTACCTGCAAAACAACCACGGGGGGGAGGGGGAAGAGGTGAATGATAGTTCTATGGCTTTCGTGGAGGAAGCGTGTTTGCTTGAATTATTCAAGCAACACTGCAAGCTCTTGCAATATTGCAAGCTCCTGATGATTTATTGATATCAACACGAAAGGCCTAGAGCTATCATTCAACTCCCGCTTAGTTGTTTTGCATCTTGTATCTCTTGTTCGCGATTTTTGCATAATATTAACAAATGTATATCACTCTGGTGGTCGTGAGTGCCAAGGTCAACTACTGGTGGTCATGAGTGCCAAGGTCAACTGCTGGTGGTCATGAGTGCCAAGGTCAACTGCTGGTGGTCATGAGTGCCAAGGTCAACTGCTGGTGGTCATGAGTGCCAAGGTCAACTGCTGGTGGTCATGAGTGCCAAGGTCAACTGCTGGTGGTCATGAGTGCCTAGGTCAACTGCTGGTGGTCATGAGTGCCAAGGTTAACTGCTGGTGGTCATGAGTGCCAAGGTCAACTGCTGGTGGTCGTGAGTGCCAAGGTCAACTGCTGGTGGTCATGAGTGCCAAGGTCAACTGCTGGTGGTCATGAGTGCCAAGGTCAACTGCTGGTGGTCGTGAGTGCCAAGGTCAACTGCTGGTGGTCATGAGTGCCAAGGTCAACTGCTGGTGGTCATGAGTGCCAAGGTCAACTGCTGGTGGTCGTGAGTGCCAAGGTCAACTGCTGGTGGTCATGAGTGCCAAGGTCAACTGCTGGTGGTCATGAGTGCCAAGGTCAACTGCTGGTGGTCATGAGTGCCAAGGTCAACTGCTGGTGGTCGTGAGTGCCAAGGTCAACTGCTGGTGGTCGTGAGTGCCAAGGTCAACTGCTGGTGGTCATGAGTGCCAAGGTCAACTGCTGGTGGTCGTGAGTGCCAAGGTCAACTGCTGGTGGTCGTGAGTGCCAAGGTCAACTGCTGGTGGTCGTGAGTGCCAAGGTCAACTGCTGGTGGTCATGAGTGCCAAGGTCAACTGCTGATGGTCATGAATGCCAAGGTCAACTGCTGGTGGTCGTGAGTGCCAAGGTCAACTGCTGATGGTCATGAATGCCAAGGTCAACTGCTGGTGGTCATGAGTGCCAAGGTCAACTGCTGATGGTCATGAATGCCAAGGTCAACTGCTGGTGGTCATGAGTGCCAAGGTCAACTGCTGGTGGTCGTGAGTGCCAAGGTCAACTTCCATTGGATGTATCGGTAATAAATTCCATCATTTTTAAGTCAACGGATAATATAATAAATGCCATGTTAGGTAAAATGTTAAAAACACCATGCCCCGCGTTGCCAAATTCGTCATGAGAGTGTGAAAATGCTGAAAAACATATATCAGAAAATGTCAACATGTGATTTAAATCATTTATCGCAAAAAAGGGATATAATGAGAGACTTGAAGCCACTGGTATATAACACCTGTGTTAAGGTAAGATCTTCAGAGACAGGTAAATACACACATATAATACCTGTGTTAAGGTAAGATCTTCAAAGACAGGTTAATACACACTTACAACACCTGTGTTAAGGTAAGATCTTCAAAGACAGGTTAATACACACTTACAATACCTGTGTTAAGGTAAGATCTTCAAAGACAGGTTAATACACACTTACAATACCTGTGTTAAGGTAAAATCTTCAAAGAAAGGTAAATACACACTTACAATACCTGTGTTAAGGTAAGATCTTCAAAGACAGGTAAATACACACTTACAACACCTGTGTTAAGGTAAAATCTTCAAAGACAGGTAAATACACACTTACAACGCCTGTGTCGAGGTCTTAAAGAATTTCTTACCACAGACGGATATACAATATTACTCAATAGATATTCCGGATATGCTTAGACATGACTGGACAATGAAATTTCAACAACTGCGCTTTTATATATATATATACTGTTGCCTCAGGTGTGTCCTTCAGTACCCTATTAAATATTTATCCTCTGTCGTTAACTCTGTAATTAAGAAGTGGAAATTTTTTTTCGAAAATATTAAAAACTACGAAAGCAAAAGACTTGGCAGACGATGCAACATCCCCCCAATGAAAAGCAGGGGTGTCACTAGCACGTTAAGAGACCATACAATAAGTGTCAGGGGCCCGAGACTGTTCAACTGCCTCCCAGCACACATATGGGGAATTACCAACAGACCTCTGGCAGTCTTCAAGCTGGCACTGGACAAGCACCTAAAGTCAGTTCCTGATCAGCCGGGCTGTGGCTCGTACGTTGGTTTGCGTGCAGCCAGCAGCAACAGCCTGGCTGATCAGGCGCTGATCCACCAGGAGGCCTGGTCACAGACAGGGCCGCGGGGGCGTTGACCCCCGGAACTCTCTCCAGGTAAACTCCAGGTAAACTGTATCATTTTTATATCTTTCGTGAAAGAGGATGTGTTGTATATTCATATGGAAGCGATAAACCCATAAGGATCATATAGTGCCTGGGGTGGGTGGTAGGTTTGAGCCGAGGAGGAGGGGTAGCTCCAATTCCCTAAATCAAGAGCACAGAACCATCAATGCTTCCCCCTAGAAAGGGAGTGAAGAGAGAGGAAATACTTGTGTATTGTGGTCAGTACTGAATTTTAATCTTACATACGTGTCCACACACCTCACTCATACACTATGTTGTATTCTTGTATGTTTGGCCCTTTACCAGGTACCTTCATGCAGGTGAGAGGCTTTTCGTCCGAGGAATTCGAGCTGTCCTCTCCTAGGCTTAAACAATAACTCCATTACTCACTTATGAAGAGGCGGGGCCAGGAGCTATGAATCGACCCCTGCAACCACAACTAGATGAGTACAAAGGTAAAAAAAAATAAGACAATTTTTTTTTACATAATTTCCTAAATGAAGAAAAATTTCCACATAGGCCTACAACATAGGTAATAAATTTACATATATAACCTATTTATGCCTGTAAAATAAATAATACATTAATAATTATTTATTAGGGTTACAATATTTTTAAGTTACATTAAGTTACGATATTGATGATATTGTGTAAATTTTGGTGTTATTAAAATAGGTTGTCAAATATTTTGAGAGGCCTAGCTTGTGGCTAGGCCTGGGGACAGTTGGTCCCAAAGATGAGGAGGTACTTGTGCCTCCTCCCATGGGAGACTTAGGTCTCAGACACTCCCTAAAGAGGGAGACAAGGCCGGGCCACCACTTGGAAAAGGCCCGGGCCGGGAGAATACCGGCGAATCTTTAATAATAATAATAATATTTTGAGGACCTGGATAAATTTATGTAATAGCCGGAGAAGTGGAAGATGTAGATTGATGTAGGTTTATGTAAGATTCTAAGCTTAGAAAAAGAGAATAGCTACGAAATATATAGACTAGAAAATGTAGATCTTGATGTGAATGCGAAAAAGATTTAAGAGTTCTGGTTATCGAAATTTCGCAATAAAGCTAATAGAATTCTTGACTTTATGTCAAGATTTATAAATAATAGCAATCCTAAGGTTATACTTCGACTTTATATCATCGGTTAGACTTTACTTAAATTATGCTGCTCAGTTTTGGTCTCCATATTACATGATGGACATTAATGTGCTGGAAAATATACAGAGAAAGTTGACCAAGTTGATCCTGTGAGGATAAGTGAGACATTTGTTAGGTAAAAGTTGGTCAGGAAACAGAACAAGTGTTTCCTGACGCTGGTCTTCCATGACACGCCGTTGGAGCTTTTGGTCGTCTGACCGAGGCCTTCCGCTGGCTTTTATATAATAATGATACCATGGAGTTGAAACCTTCCCTACGAAGATAAGCTGAATGAACTGAACTTGCGAAGAATTAGGAAAGATGATTGAAGTATGCAAATGGAAAACAGGAAGAAGTAAAGAGGGTATAAATAGCGCGTTGAAAATATCTATCTAATCAGGACCTGCAGAAATAGATTCAAGTTGGAAAATTTCAGTTCATGATAAGAACAAACTGACAAGTGGCATCATTGTGGCAAAAACTTGGGGTAGCTTTTAAATATAAGTTTAACTGGTACAAGAGTGGGTGAGTTAAACCTGCCTAGCAAGGGCCAGTAGACCTACTGCAGTTTCTTTGTTCTGGTTCTTATGATACATTAAAGTTACGTTTGGTATTTCCCCCACTTGCAATACCGTCTTATAATTAGACATTTGTAAAGACTATTGTAAAAATTTAAATTTGTCACAAACCTGAATAAAAAGTTGTTATTTACTTAACCTAACGGAAATATATGATTTGCTTTGGGTTTATTAGGCTTTCCTAAGTAAAATACATATATGTTCCCCTCAGTAGAGATTCTTTGCAGGAGGTGAGAGGGGGGGGGGGGCTTTTGATCTGAGGAACTGGACCTGTTCTCCCTTCCCTTGGCTCGAACCCAATGGAAATAAGTCACTCTGTCTGACTTTTTTGGGTTATCCTAGGTTCTCTACACATATGCTGCTATGTATGATAATTCTATGTAACTGTATTTGTGTATACCTGAATAAACTTACTTACTTACTTACTTACTTAACCCGAATTCCTCCCATTACCCCTAGGCGCTGAATAATCCCCTTCGGTTTTATCGCTCCTCCATGGATAAGTAAATAAGTTTATTTAGTAGAAGCCCACATTAGTACAATTATCATACATATATGTAAATTACCTCTTATAAACCAAAAAAAAGGTAAAAGTGACTTATTTCAATTGAAGTCTTTGAATATAATAATAATGCATATTTTACTGTTAAAACAATAGCAAAAAAATCTAAAATCGTATAAGGAACCAGAATAACTTAGTAAAGTTTGGGCTACAAGTTTGCTATATTGAGGTGAGGCTGGTGAGGCAGTGTGAAGGTTGGGGGAGGTGCAGGAGGCATGGTGTAGTGTTAGTGAGGCTGTGTCACGGTGAGGCGGGGTTACTGGGCTGCTCCTCTTAGTTGTATCACGGAAACTCATCCTCACCATCACTGCTGAATACATTATCATCAAGACTGAGCTGAGAGATAACCCAGGCCAGGAACATACCAAGTTTTAAACTAACTTTGGTAGTCAAAGGTAAGGGTACGGCTGTATTATATACCTGTCATACACCTGCCTCACACCTGCCTCACCTGTCACACACCTGCCTGTACACGCCACTACACTCATTATATACATTTATTTCTCATCTTATTACTCAGAATTGACAAATTTTCTCAAGGCGGTGTGTACAATACTTGTATCTCACTCTTATTAACCTTAGTTGTCATTATTTGTTTGTAGTCACCTATTTGAATTTTTTGGGTGAGCTCTAGCTCTTGGGTTCATCTCGGGGGTTATATCCAGCCAAAATTTCCATATCTAGGGATAAACTAATTCATTTTTGTTCAAGCTTATAACTACAGTTTTTTTTTTCTAAGTAATCTAACAGTATCATATAAATTATTACTGATTACAGGTAATATACATTTATTACATAGGGTTTATATTAGGTATTAGACAGGACCTATTAAATAAATTTGAGTTTAGAATGTACATTAATATAAGTTATGATAAAAATTTCTTTAAATTATATTTAATCACAATGACAAAAATATTATTTATATAATAACAGTAATAATAATATCCATAACATAATAACAACTTTATAATATAATATTAATAACAACGTTAATAATGCGCTTGAGTTGTATTAATTCTCTCAAATATAACTCGAATCGACTCACAAAATTTTAATGACACGATTGCGAACAAACCATACCAGGGGTGGGGTTAGAACCCGCGATCAGAGTCATCAAACTCCAGACCGACACGTTTCTCTGGAATATAATCTTGAACATTTCTTCATCATTGTTGCATTTATGACTTGGTGTGTGAGTTCCTGTGAATTTTTTGAAAAAACAGGTGATAAAGAACAAGATCCCAAATTATTATTATATTTTTATGAAAAAATAAAGTTATTATTGTGGAATTGAAAATACACTAGACCACAGCATGAGTACCCAAAAAAATAAAATAAATAGGCTTAAGCGCTACCCTAGGTTAAGATAAGATTTTGTTTGGATTTTTAACCCTGGAGGGTTAGCCACCCAGGATAACCCAAGAGCTTAAGCTAAGTTTTCAGGTTAAAATGTGTTATTCCCTGCAGATTACATGTAACATAGTATGGCTATTAAAGAGAACAGTGGCTACAGACATAATGTCTAGGTGTCTTGGTTGTTTTGGGGGCAGATGCACTTATGTCAGTTAAGATTTGGTTTTCCTGTGGACTATAGTTGGCCCGGTGGCCTGGTGGTTAAAGCTCCCGCTTCACACACGGAGGGCCCGGGTTCGATTCCCGGCGGGTGGAAACATTCGACACGTTTCCTTACACCTGTTGTCTTGTTCACCTAGCAGCAAATAGGTACCTGGGTGTTAGTCGACTGGTGTGGGTCGCATCCTGGGGGACAAGATTAAGGACCCCAATGGAAATAAGTTAGACAGTCCTCGATGACGCACTGACTTTCTTGGGTTATCCTGGGTGGCTAACCCTCCGGGGTTAAAAATCCGAACGAAATCTTATCTTATCTTACTAAGGTACAGCAGTAGTATTTTGGCCCTTTACTGAGATAACACATCAGTTATCTCAATAACTCAATCTCTCAGTCACCATTTAAGCCATAACCTTAGAACACAGCCTGAAATATGAGCTCGACAAAAAGAAGAAGGACGCTTTTCTATTATTAACCCTTGAGGTTAACTCAGGATAACCCAGAAAATAGAAAGCACTGTGGCTTGTTTCCATTGGGGTCCTTTTTAAGGTTTTTCCATCTGATGTGATGCACAACATTGTATTAAGCAGGTATTTATTAATTACCAAATAATGGGCAGCAGGTGTTCATCTAAAATATAGTATTCCTGCTTGTTATCCAAAGGCACTATAATACCACTGCAAGATAAGATCAGATTTCTTTGGATTTTTAACCCCAGTGGGTTAGCCACCCAGGATAACCCAAGAAAGTCAGTGCATCATCGAGGACTGTCTAACTTAATTTTCCATTGGGGGCCTTCAATCTTGCCCCCCCCCAGGATGCGACCCACACTAGTCGACTAACACCCAGGTACCTATTTGCTGCTAGGTGAACAGGACAACAGGTGTAAAGAAACGCGTCGAAATGTTTCCACCCGCCGGGAATCGAACCCGGGACCTCCATGTGTGCAGCGAGAGCTTTACCCACCAGGCCACCGGGCCACCCTACATTATGAGGTACTGCATATATATAATAGCAAGGAGGGATCTTCTTTGTAAGTTAAGTCCATTTTTCTCATCCAAGGTGGTAGCATGACTCAGTGGAGGTGAGAAGCATCTGAATGCAGTGGAGAGTCTCCACCATGTACCGACTCTGCTGTAGTGTCACCTGATAAAGGTACAGTAAGAAAGGATCAGTTAGCCATGTGCCTTCAGTGTAGCTGAAAACCAAGAACAGTAATATCTTTCATTGCTCAATGTACCCTATGTGCATTGTTAAATTTGTAACTGTTGTATAGAAATTCTGCAAGCCTCATAATTTCTACTAATAATTTATTCAGAATTAAGATAATAAACTCAACAGAAGCATATTGTAGGTAATGTGCTACTCTTGTAATAAGAATTTTTTTGCAAGTGAGAAACAAAACTTTTACTGTCACTTAAAAGTTTAATATATAGACTGGTTTATTGTTTTTGTAAAAGTTAGCATCCATGCATTGTTTCCTAATTTATATTCTATGGAACCTTGCCAGTAAGAGAAGCTTGCTAGTCTTGGACCTTAAGGTAACTAGCTGTGTATTCACCATAGATAACAAAGTGGTGTTGAACCCATTTCTTTGGGCTCAGAGTTCTCAGCATTAATTATAGTAAATCTAAATGATATTCAGGCATTTTTTGACAACAAAATACAGTGGACCCCCGGTTTACGATCAGCTCCCAATGCGACCAATTATGTAAGTGTATTTATGTAAGTGCATTTGTATGTGTATGTTTGGGGGTCTGAAATGGACTAATCTAATTCGCAATATTCCTTATGGGAACAAATTTGGTTAGTACTGGCACCTGAACATACTTCTGGAATGAAATAATATCATAAACCAGGGGTCCACTGTATCTAGTTGATAAATTAGACACGTGCAACACTTGGGTATCTTTACACGTGTTGCACATGTGTGTAATTTATCAACTTGTCGGTTCTCTGAACCATTACTCTACAAAATATCGAGTACTGCACTATATTTACATTGAATTTTTTATTTCAGTGTAATAGGGAATAACATACTATATTAGTCAAGCTACTTTTAGAACAGTTAATAGTGATGGGACAGTATTTAGCAAAAGTTTTACTGATAGTATAAGTACTCAGTTTTATACCAATACTGATACCACCAGTATTTATTTGGGTCACTCAGCCTCAGTGGGAAACGGCCGACATGTTGGAAAAATAAAAGGACTGATACCATCAAAGTTAGATGATACCCACTGTTCGATACTTTGGGACACCCTTAATAGTTAATATGGATAAGTGTAATTGTAGTTCAGAAAGATTTCATCCTGATATTTTCATAGTTACTATGTAATATTGTAATAAAACATTGCTCATGAATTTAAGGCTTTCATATAAGCACTGGATTTTGGGCTACAATGAAGTGTAATTTTTTTTGCTGTTAGGCTATTAAAATAAGATAATAATTTCTTTGGATTTTTAACTTGGAGAGTTAGCCACCCAGGATAACCCAGTAAAGTCAGTGCTTGTCTTATTTCCATTGGTGTCCTTTAATTTTGTCCGCCAGGATGCGACCCACAATGGTTGGCTAACACTCAGGTTCCTACTTACTGCTAGGTGAACAGAGGCAACAGGTGTAAGGAAACATACCCAATGTTTCCATCTGTGCCAGGAAATGAACCCCAGGCACTCAGAATGTGAGCTGAGTGCACCATCAACCAAGCCACAGTACAGTATTTTTCTGCTTAAATTTTTGCAATTCAAAACCAAAATATTTAGTTGAATCTATATTGGTATGATTTGTTTTATATTTGTGAAAATACTGGCACTCTTTTCTAGGTTACAATGCCTTTTAAGTTGCGACTAAAGAAGACGAGGCATTATAATGTGTTGTCCCGCAATGTGCTTGTCATCAGTGTAGAGCTCCTGGACAAGACCACCCTAGAGTGTACACTTTCAGCTGACTCAACAGGACAGGATTGTCTACATAATGTTTGCCAGAGGCTCTCACTGCATCAGGTATATACATATATGTACTGCACAGTATTTTTGTCTTGTGGTCATAGTGACACATTTGTGAAATAATTTTTTGTTTTCAGCATTAGCCATATCAAATAGGGTAACCCAAACAAGGAAACACATTCACCATCTCTCAATCAATAACTATCTTGCTACTGACATCGCTATTCAAATGACCTCTGAACCGCAGCATCCTCACTCTCATCCTTCATGTGGCTCTGAATGATAATGCACTAGACATACTAAGTCACATGTTTTATCACTAAAGTGTTTGATTTTGCATTCCATTTCAGCCTGAATTTTTTGGTCTTCGTTATATGAGCAAGAAACCATACCCAAAAGTACGATGGGTAGAATTGGATCGTCCTTTGAAAAAGCAGCTTGATAAATATGCTCAGTCTCCAGCTCTTGCTTTAGCCGTCCTGTATTATATCCATGATGTTTCTCTTTTACAAGATGATGTTACCAGGTGAGTCAGGCCTTGGTATATAGTAGTATATACAGTAATGTTTTACTTCGTAAAATCATAGGGTAACTGGACAGATTGTGAGGAAATTGTGAAAGAACATAATACAGAAATTTCTTTAATAAGTCAATAAGATTAGTAGTGTAGAAATGTGTTAAAAATGTATATTATAGTGTAAGTGTTGTTATAAATGTGTATTATAAAATCTGAATGGAGTACATGTATTACCCAGTACTATTCTATGTTGCACTTCCGAGTATGTTGTGAGCCGATTCATCGTACATTTTTGTACATGTACTGTACTGTGAAATTAACTAAACAGTTATGATCATTTTTCAGATATGCTGGAACATTTGTGTTTGTCTATGTACAGTATTTATATGTAAAAACGGTTATTAGCTGAGGCTATAAATTTCAGGAACATTATACAGGAAATGACAGCAGATGCTCAGTGTGTGATACTGTATAAACATGAATAATTGCAAAATTACTAGTAGTTAAGCATCTGAAGTTGACATTAAATCTTGTGCACCATTTTGAAACAACCTCTAAAAATAGTTGGTATTAGTATATTGATGCCATCTTTTTATTTTTATTTTCAACAAGTCGGCCGTCTCCCACCTAGGCAGGGTGACCCAAAAAGAAAGAAAATCCCCAAAATGAAAATACTTTCATCATCATTCAACACTTTCACCTCACTCATACATAACCACTGTTTTTTGAAGAAGTGCCCAGATACAACAGTTTAGAAGCATATATAAAGATACAGTATAAAAAGTCACCTGAAATAATATAAACTCCATATAGCATGTAATATCAAGGCCCCAATTATATATGTACCATCCTATTACATATCCCTCCAAACTGCCAATATCCCAAACCCCTCTAAAGTGCAGGCACTGTACTTCCCATTTCCAGAACTCGAGTCCGGCTATATAAAAATAACCGGTTTCCCTGAATCCCTTCACTAAATATTACCCTGCGCATACTCCAGCAGCTCATCCAGTAAAGGATGATGCCATATAGAGATTAACTTACTAGACAGTGATTTAATTTAATTATCCATACTTCTCATATTAATGTTCAGTCAAATTTGAAAAGATACAAAAATCCTATATCATTATTAAATATAGTATAGAGTGCTGTAATTTATTGAAGAAAACTTGTCTGTCTTTAAAATAAAAAAGGCAGATTTCTTTAGTAAAAAAACATTAAACAAAACGGTTAGTGACAAGATTTAGCTTTAAATATTAAACAGGTATAAATACAGCAATTGAATGAATGTTGATAAATGTGTTTTCTTTGGGTCATCCTGCCTAGGTGGGAAATAACCATTGAGGTATTAGAAAATGAAATTAAACTGAAATGTGTCCAAGTGGATGACCATGATCGATATTGTTCTATAAGAGTTTCTTGTATCTGTTTTTTTGTGTTTATTCTTAATAATGAGCCATGTAGACGATGATAGGACACTTTCCAGACAAAATCTTTATTTTAAAGACCGTGTTTTGCCCACACAGGTCTTATCAGGTCAGTACAGTACATGGCACATGCAATATGCCAATACACAGTATACAACAAGAAGATAAGGTGAAGGGAGGCAAAGTGAAGTAATGGATAACAGAGTGGTGACATTGTCAGGCTGCTGAGTAACCTTCACAAAGGATTTTGGAGAATTTTTCAAGATTTTAGCTAAAGGCTTTGCAAGGTTAGATACATCTTGGCTCTATTCGATTGTATTGAAAGTCTGTACATGCACAGCTTCTAAACAAAGTCTTGTTCTACTTTCTGTCAAATGGAAGGAAAGGGGGCTTTCAGCTTCTCGAACCTCAAGGCTAAACTTGTCTTGAAAAATTCTCCCAAACACTCTGTGTAGGTGATTAGAGACCTAACATTGTCACCACTCCATTTTCCATTACTTTTACTTCCTTTTGAATATATTATTATGTTGCAAGTGTCATTTATTGACTTGGTAAAGCCATTATGTAGGCAAAATGTTTAATATAAAAGCTTTGTCTGTAAATAGTGTCCTGTTACCATACTTGTCTGCAATCTTGCCATTTGGATTCACATAGATTTGTAAAGTTGGAATGATAGTGATGAAGTACAGAGTAGTTTGTGTACAGTACTTTCTTTGCTCTATTTAGTTTACTACTGTACTAAAAAAATTTAGAAGTTTAATTCAGGTGAAAATGACAAGTACTGTATTCCTATTCAATAATAATGTATTGGCAGACCAACCTGTATGTAGTCAAGGTAATAACCTAGCACCTCATTTTTTCTTTAATTTATAAGTATTTCTTCTTATTCTGCCTGTTAATGAGGCTAGGTAATTTTGTTATATCCTTTTGATCTTCTATTGGTGCTTGTCACTTGTATCCTTAAAGACAGATTTTATAAAAATGAAAAATTTTCCCTGGTCATTTATAAGATATGTTTAGTATTTCAATGAGAATATTCATCTGCATCTGTTTAAAGATTTAATGAAACAGTAATTGAACATAGTAATTGCTCTCTCCTTCAGAATTAATCTAAGCCATCCACTGTTCAGCTTGGTTATACAAATTGGTAATACAGTCACCTGCAGGTTGTACTTATTACCAATTAGCCTATCTTCCGATGGATAAAATGCTTAAACACTGCCAGCTTGTAACTACGAATATATTCTGCATTCAGACCCCACACTAATGTTTTAAGAACTATTTTAAAACACTATTTTAAGTATACTGTTGATATCTAAAGAACAGGAATTTCTTAATCACTGAGCAGGTTAACCTGAAGAGTAGAAAAATAAACATGTTTGTTATTCACGCAGATCACACTACTTTTTGCAAGTTAAACAAGATGTGTTGGAGGGCAAACTTCGGTGTAATCATGAACAAGCTGTCCTCCTTGCCTCATACAGCCTTCAGGGTTAGTCGTTATCACCTGTTGATTTTTGTGACTTCCATTTTTATTTCATGTTTGTGTTTGCTGGCTGCATACTGATTGCTTCATATTTTAGTATGACTTTATTCATATGGGCCAGTCATGGTTAAAAGGCTTTTAAGTGTTTAAAAGTACAGTAGACCCTCATTTTACACAGGTAGTTACATTCCTGAAAATGCTGTGTTAGATAAAAAAAAAAAATCTGTGTTATATAAATTGAAGAACTTATGGAAAAAATAAGGTTACGTTCCTGGGATCCCCGCCCCCCAAAAGCCAAGCAGATTTTTTTTAGACATCCATATCTTTCAAAAATAAAAATGATAATGCCGTTTTTGTTGCTTAAGACTACAAATGCAACAGAAATAATAATTTTTTTTTATTATCACACCGGCCGATTCCCACCAAGGCAGGGTGGCCCGAAAAAGAAAAACTTTCACCATCATTCACTCCATCACTGTCTTGCCAGAAGGGTGCTTTACACTACAGTTTTTAAACTGCAACATTAACACCCCTCCTTCAGAGTGCAGGCACTGTACTTCCCATCTCCAGGACTCAAGTCCGGCCTGCCGGTTTCCCTGAATCCCTTCATAAATGTTACTTTGCTCACACTCCAACAGCACGTCAAGTATTAAAAACCATTTGTCTCCATTCACTCCTATCAAACACGCTCACGCATGCCTGCTGGAAGTCCAAGCCCCTCGCACACAAAACCTCCTTTACCCCCTCCCTCCAACCCTTCCTAGGCCGACCCCTACCCCGCCTTCCTTCCACTACAGACTGATACACTCTTGAAGTCATTCTGTTTCGCTCCATTCTCTCTACATGTCCGAACCACCTCAACAACCCTTCCTCAGCCCTCTGGACAACAGTTTTGGTAATCCCGCACCTCCTCCTAACTTCCAAACTACGAATTCTCTGCATTATATTCACACCACACATTGCCCTCAGACATGACATCTCCACTGCCTCCAGCCTTCTCCTCGCTGCAACATTCATCACCCACGCTTCACACCCATATAAGAGCGTTGGTAAAACTATACTCTCATACATTCCCCTCTTTGCCTCCAAGGACAAAGTTCTTTGTCTCCACAGACTCCTAAGTGCACCACTCACTCTTTTTCCCTCATCAATTCTATGATTCACCTCATCTTTCATAGACCCATCCGCTGACACGTCCACTCCCAAATATCTGAATACGTTCACCTCCTCCATACTCTCTCCCTCCAATCTGATATTCAATCTTTCATCACCTAATCTTTTTGTTATCCTCATAACCTTACTCTTTCCTGTATTCACCTTTAATTTTCTTCTTTTGCACACCCTACCAAATTCATCCACCAATCTCTGCAACTTCTCTTCAGAATCTCCCAAGAGCACAGTGTCATCGGCAAAGAGCAGCTGTGACAACTCCCACTTTGTGTGTGATTCTTTATCTTTTAACTCCACGCCTCTTGCCAAGACCCTCGCATTTACTTCTCTTACAACCCCATCTATAAATATATTAAACAACCACGGTGACATCACACATCCTTGTCTAAGGCCTACTTTTACTGGGAAAAAATTTCCCTCTTTCCTACATACTCTAACTTGAGCCTCACTATCCTCGTAAAAACTCTTCACTGCTTTCAGTAACCTACCTCCTACACCATACACTTGCAACATCTGCCACATTGCCCCCCTATCCACCCTGTCATACGCCTTTTCCAAATCCATAAATGCCACAAAGACCTCTTTAGCCTTATCTAAATACTGTTCACTTATATGTTTCACTGTAAACACCTGGTCCACACACCCCCTACCTTTCCTAAAGCCTCCTTGTTCATCTGCTATCCTATTCTCCGTCTTACTCTTAATTCTTTCAATTATAACTCTACCATACACTTTACCAGGTACACTCAACAGACTTATCCCCCTATAATTTTTGCACTCTCTTTTATCCCCTTTGCCTTTATACAAAGGAACTATGCATGCTCTCTGCCAATCCCTAGGTACCTTACCCTCTTCCATACATTTATTAAATAATTGCACCAACCACTCCAAAACTATATCCCCACCTGCTTTTAACATTTCTATCTTTATCCCATCAATCCCGGCTGCCTTACCCCCTTTCATTTTACCTACTGCCTCACGAACTTCCCCCACACTCACAACTGGCTCTTCCTCACTCCTACAAGATGTTAGTCCTCCTTGCCCTATACACGAAATCACAGCTTCCCTATCTTCATCAACATTTAACAATTCCTCAAAATATTCCTTCCATCTTCCCAATACCTCTACCTCTCCATTTAATAACTCTCCTCTCCTATTTTTAACTGACAAATCCATTTGTTCTCTAGGCTTTCTTAACTTGTTAATCTCACTCCAAAACTTTTTCTTATTTTCAACAAAATTTGTTGATAACATCTCACCCACTCTCTCATTTGCTCTCTTTTTACATTGCTTCACCACTCTCTTAACTTCTCTCTTTTTCTCCATATACTCTTCCCTCCTTGCATCACTTCTACTTTGTAAAAACTTCTCATATGCTAACTTTTTCTCCCTTACTACTCTCTTTACATCATCATTCCACCAATCGCTCCTCTTCCCTCCTGCACCCACTTTCCTGTAACCACAAACTTCTGCTGAACACTCTAACACTACATTTTTAAACCTAACCCATACCTCTTCGACCCCATTGCCTATGCTCTCATTAGCCCATCTATCCTCCAATAGCTGTTTATATCTTACCCTAACTGCCTCCTCTTTTAGTTTATAAACCTTCACCTCTCTCTTCCCTGATGCTTCTATTCTCCTTGTATCCCATCTACCTTTTACTCTCAGTGTAGCTACAACTAGAAAGTGATCTGATATATCTGTGGCCCCTCTATAAACATGTACATCCTGAAGTCTACTCAACAGTCTTTTATCTACCAATACATAATCCAACAAACTACTGTCATTTCGCCCTACATCATATCGTGTATACTTATTTATCCTCTTTTTCTTAAAATATGTATTACCTATAACTAAACCCCTTTCTATACAAAGTTCAATCAAAGGGCTCCCATTATCATTTACACCTGGCACCCCAAACTTACCTACCACACCCTCTCTAAAAGTTTCTCCTACTTTAGCATTCAAGTCCCCTACCACAATTACTCTCTCACTTGGTTCAAAGGCTCCTATACATTCACTTAACATCTCCCAAAATCTCTCTCTCTCCTCTGCATTCCTCTCTTCTCCAGGTGCATACACGCTTATTATGACCCACTTCTCGCATCCAACCTTTACTTTAATCCACATAATTCTTGAATTTACACATTCATATTCTCTTTTCTCCTTCCATAACTGATCATTTAACATTACTGCTACCCCTTCCTTTGCTCTAACTCTCTCAGATACTCCAGATTTAATCCCATTTATTTCCCCCCACTGAAACTCTCCTACCCCCTTCAGCTTTGTTTCGCTTAGGGCCAGGACATCCAACTTCTTTTCATTCATAACATCAGCAATCATCTGTTTCTTGTCATCCGCACTACATCCACGCACATTTAAGCAACCCAGTTTTATAAAGTTTTTCTTCTTCTCTTTTTTAGTAATTGTATACAGGAGAAGGGGTTACTAGCCCATTGCTCCCGGCATTTTAGTCGCCTCATACGACACGCATGGCTTACGGAGGAAAGATTCTTTTCCACTTCCCCATGGACAATAGAAGAAATAAAAAAGAACAAGAGCTATTTAGAAAAAGGAGAAAAACCTAGATGTATGTATATATATATATGCATGTGCGTGTCTGTGAAGTGTGACCAAAGTGTAAGTAGGAGTAGCAAGATATCCCTGTTATCTTAGCGTGTTTATGAGACAGAAAAAGAAACCAGCAATCCTACCATCATGCAAAACAGTTACAGGTTTTTGTTTCACAGTCATCTGGCAGGACGGTAGTACTTCCCTGGGTGGTTGCTGTCTACCAACCTACTACCTGGTTGCTGGTGTATGTCAGTAATTGTGAAGAGAATGGAGATGCATGGTGTGGCCCTACTGGGCTGAGGTGGATGGTTGTTGGTTGTCAACAGAAGCGGACGGTTGAGGTTCTGGTACTAAAGTCAATAGTTGTATTGGAGTGTGCATAAATTCTGTAATGGATCTCTGGCTTCTTTTACCCTGCAGTACATTATACATTATTCCAGAAGCTTGGTACTGCCAGGTTGGAGTCAGTCCATTGATGCAACTAGTTTTTTAATTACTTTTCTTATGTAGTTACACTTCAATGACTTAATAACTCCCCGATCCAGTGGTTGTATTAAAGATGATGTATTTGGAGGCAAAAATACAACTTTTGCATGTGGGGTCACATCCAGCAAAGCTTCTGGATGAGTACGGGAATTATCAAGAATGAAGAGAGCCTTGAATGCAAGATTCTTGTTATGCAGGTAAAACTTGACTTCAGGAATAAAGTAATGCTTAAACCAGTCAATAAATATTTCCTCTGTCATCCATGCTGACTGGTTTAACCTTCAAATTCCTGGCAAGGTGTTTTTTATCTACACGTTTCAAATTGCAAAGGTTAGTTGACGAGTTTAGGAGTGTGTATAAAGGTAGAAAGTTGAAAGTGAACATAGAAAAGAGTAAGGTGATGAGGGTATCAAATGATTTAGATAAAGAAATATTGGATATCAAATTGGGGAGAAGGAGTATGGAAGACGTGAATGTTTTCAGATACTTAGGAGTTGAAGTGTTGGCGGATGGATTTATGAAGGATGAGGTTAATCATAGAATTGATGAGGGAAAAAAGGTGAGTGGTGCGTTGAGGTATATGTGGAGACAAAAAACAATATCTATGGAGGCAAAGAAGGGAATGTATGAAAGTATAGTAGTACCAACACTCTTATATGGGTGTGAAGCTTGGGTTGTGAATGCAGCAGCGAGGAGGTGGTTGGAGGCAGTGGAGATGTCCTATCTAAGGGCAATGTGTGGTGTAAATATTATGCAGAAAATTCGGAGTGTGGAAATTAGGAGAAGGTGTGGAGTTAATAAATGTATTAGTCAGAGGGCTGAAGAGGGGTTGTTGAGGTGGTTTGGTCATTTAGAGAGAATGGATCAAAATAAAATGACATGGAGAGCATTTAAATCTGTAGGGGAAGGAAGGCGGGGTAGGAGTCGTCCTCGAAAAGGTTGGAAGGGAGGGGTAAGGGAGGTTTTGTGGGTGAGGAGCTTGGACTTCCAGCAGGCGTGCGTGAGCGTGTTCGATAGGAGTGAATGGAGACGAATGGTATTTGGGACCTGACGATCTTTTGGAGTGTGAGCAGGGTAATATTTAGTGAAGGGATTCAGGGAAACCGGTTATTTTTATATAGCTGGACTTGAGTCCTGGAAATGAGAAATACAGTACCTGCACTCTAAAGGAGGGGTTTGGGATATTGACAGTTTGGAGGGATATGTTGTGTATCTTTATACGTATATGCTTCTAAGCTGTTGTGTTTTGAGCACCTCTGCATAAAGTGATTATGTGGGAGGTGAAAGAGTTGAATGATGAAAGTACACCTATCATCCAACTTACGACCGAGTTCGGTTCCGAGAAACCGGTCGTAAGTCGAAATGGACGTAAGTCGAACTTTACTACTGAATATCAACATCACATTTTTGTAATGACTTTATTTTATTGTTTTATTTAGGTATTTCATGTTTTACTTTATTTTTTATGTTGATAGTACAGTATTTTATACTGTAAGGTTTAGGATAAACACTGTGTACAATACAAATAGTTGTTTATTTCCCAGAAATTTGGCAAAAAAAAACACGGTCGTAAGTCGAGCAGGTCGTAAGTCGGATGGTAGGTGTATTTTCTTTTTGGGGATTTTCTTTCTTTTTGGGTCACCCTGCCTTGGTGGGAGACGGCCGACTTGTTAAAAAAAAAAAATAAAAAAAAAAAGTTTCAAAGCATGAGGATTCTTAGTGGTAAATAACCATGAGCTTACACTTGAAATCACCTGACGCATTACAGCAAAGGAGCAAGGTGAAATGATCCTTTGCTGCCTTGAAGCCTAGTGCAGCCCCTCAGAGACAGTGGTCTCACCCACAGCCAGGCGGCGACCTGAGCTAGGGAAATATCCTGTGGGTGATATTCCATATTTTTCCCCTCCAACAAACCGAACCGTGTTGTATAAAATTATGCCGCAATTTTTCAGTAGTGTGATAGCCAAAACATGCCAAATAAGTCTGTGTAATATGAAGGACTACTGTACTGTAGGTACAAAATGTGCCCCTAGTATATTTTTGATACTGCAAACCTTGAACAAATTTTGCAAAGATGCATTCTGTAGTCTTCCTAAGCATTTGCAGTCACTTAACGTATTCACATTTTTTAAAATTTATTATATAGCTTGGACTCTCATATGGGTTAAGCATTTGGCGCACTCCACTAAGAATCAGTGGCAGGGGAAAGAATGATCATAGCCTCGGTAATCATATAGAGCTAGGGAACGAATAATTTTTTTTTTTTAAATCCATAAATGACTAGCAGAGAAGGAAAAATAATATGCAGTATATGGAAAAGATAGTTTCAAATTTGAAAAAGTTTAGCACATTACCAAATATTATAGAAAAAATACTACATATTATATGTTTTTACTGCGTTTCTTGACACTTAACGTATGTGTTTTCTTGCCAGTCACATGATGATTCTTCATACATGCTAAGGTGCTTAGCTTTACTTTTCATAGCTTATATTTGATTCCAATTTCAATCTCAAACAGCTGAGTTTGGAGACCATCAGCCAGATCGCCATACCGCCGAATACCTCAAGGATTTTATGCTCTTTCCCAAGGTAAAGCTTATTCAGTAACTGATGTCTTTATGATTTTTCATATGATAGATAAGTTATGATAATGCTTACACTGTTCTTAAGGACTGTTTAAAGTTTAAAAATTCCTTTCTCCTGTTTTTATAGTTTTATCATGTGACATATTGATCAGTAATCATGTCGCATAGAAAAAGTATTGGTACATTATTTTTGCAATCTTTAACATTTCTATCCCTTGTAAATTTCTTCCAAAACTTCTTTAAACAAATGCTACCTTCATTCCCACTCAGATAATGAAATTAACTTAATAGTCTTATTTGTAAAGGCATTCATATGAGTTGAACTGGAGCAGAATTCTAATAGTTGTTGTTCTGGAAGCAGCAGGTGGGAAGTGATGGGGAGGTGGCAGCTCTACTGGAAGCAGTGGTGTGGCAGTATTCCTCCCTTCAGGGCCTGGCACAGGCCTTGGCTGAGACCTACTATATTCTCGAGGCTCAGCGCCTTGATGGCTATGGACAGGAAACCTTCATGGCCAGGGTAGGTTCCTCCCTAGTTCTTTGCTCTGATTTTTTTTTTATCTTCAAAGCTTAGTCTTTGGTAATTTTTTTTTTTTAATATTAACATGGTTGATTTTTGGTATCATGGCTGCATAAATTAACAAATAACTATCATAAATCTTAACTGTAATAAAAAAAAGGTACATATATTTCCCATTTTAATACTTGATGTTACTGCAGGATGACCGAGGTAGCGAGGTGTACCTTGGCACATCACTTATGGGCATAGACGTTAGACCTGCAGCTGGCCATACCCACATTTTCTATAGGTAAGTTTTTGTTGCTACCACTAGCAAAGCTTTGTAATTTTTTTTTCTTCACATGTAGAGGAAAAAATTCACACAAACTTTACCCTGTATCCCACTTTAAAGCTAATGCACTACCCTCATACTTTGTTCTAGCACCCCCACTATAACCTTTCAGAATGTTTTATGCACAGATGTGTGCATGTATATCTGTACCCGTCCCCTATGCAGTTTTGAAGGTCAGTCTCCATGTATCCAAGGATTAACACCTTACATTTGTATGTGTGATTACAATCCCTTAAGCATATATAATACATTAGTTAAACCAGGTGAATTAAATTTGAGAATTCATCCCTTATGGTGGCTTGTGGTGCATATTTAAGATTATTTTATATGCATTTATATTAATGTTAGTGAAAGAGTTTTTGTCTTTGAGTCACCCTGCCTCAAAAAAAAAAAAAAATATATATCCTTACTGTCAAGCCATTAGAATTTTTGTTGCAGGTGGAATGACATAACAAATTTGGTGAACAATAAGCGTAACTTTGGCATTGAGTGTCAACGAACAGATGAAACTGTTCACTTCACTTTCGATGAGCCTGATGCTGCCAAATATGTATGGAAGATGTGTGTTAAACAGGTGAGCCTTTCTGTGTTGGATGATTGTTCAGGAAATTAAGTTATTTTATTTATCTGTACAGTAAATGCTTGTCTTCTTCTTCTCTCAACAAACTGGCTGTATCCCACCGAGGTAAATGCTTATGTACTCTGACAAATTTGGATCAGGAAGGAAAAGATGGAGGAAGGTGTCCATTTGATGACCTTATCCTTGAATCCTTTCGTAAATATTACCTGACTCGCACCAACAGCACATCATACCCTAAAAACCATTTTTCTCCACTTAATCCGACTAACACACTCGCACAGGCCTGCTTAATACTCGAGCCTCTACACTTGGAATCTCGTTTATCCCTTTCCTCCATCTCATCCAGGGATGACCCCTAAATTTCCTTACCTGCACCCCTGATTTATGCACCCTCTTGGTCATCCTATTCTCCTCTTTCCTTTATACAGTGGATATAAAGGATAGAGGGTATTCATACTACACATTGCTCTCAAATGTAACACGTTCACTGCCTCCGGCCTTCTTATGCCACGTACTTGTATAAATATTGGTACCACTGCACTCTGGTACTTTTTCCTTTTTTCCTCCCTGGATAAAATTTTCTTTCCACATTTGTTTCAACATACAGTATACTTTTTTGCTTTCTTTTACACTCCCTTTGAACTTCACCAATGTTTTGCTTCTCTTCAGAATCTCCCAAAAGAACTGTCATTAGTAGTCACTATGACAATTCAAATTTTGTATGACTCCTTATATTTCAATCCCCCACCTCCCAACACTCTGGCATTCACTTCCTTTACAATACCATCTATAAATGTATTATTGAACAACCATAGCGTTATCCCTAGTGACATAACAGCTTAAGAGGTGGAAAACAAGCACTTGGGGACACAACTGGAAGTTAGACACATGAACCACAGGGATGTCAAGAAGTATTTCTGTAGTCTCAGGATGGTTGGGAAGTGGAATGACCCTGATGAAGTGGTAGAGGCAGGCTCCATATATAGTTTTAAGAGCAGGTACAGTGGTGCCTAAGAGGCTAGGAGGAAGTGTATCTGACAGGCAGGAAGTGGGCCAGGAGCTAGGATTTAATCTCTGTAACCACACATATAAATGAATACATATCCCTGTCTTAGACCTGATTTTTCTGAAAATTAATCATCTCTCTGACATACCCTGTGTACTTGATAAAGCCCAGACTTGGGTGAAATGTCATATTAAAAGAATTTCCTTCTACCAGTGTCCTTATTTCCACTACAAACCTCCATTATACACTCTAGCACTGCATTCTTAAACCTACCTAGTACCTCTTTATCCTCTTCATTATCTGTGTTCTTTGTAGCCCAGTTTGCTATTTTAAAATATTTACCACTTCCCCATGAAAATAATAATACTGGCTTGGCAATGCCATGGTTTTGAACTCTGTTTATTCCCTGAATTGAGAATATAATTATTAGCACAACTGTGACATACCCATATTTCCTGTTCTTCAGAGATGCTGTTATGGAGGTTACTTTATCATTGTAGTAAATTGTATGTATAAAATAAGGAGTTCATATTATAAGGAATAAGTGCTCCATAATTGTATAAATAATGCTTTAGAGAAGTGACGTCATAGTGTCATTAGGGCAGTAGCATGAGTGGTATGATGAAGCACTTTTTCTTTACAATATAAACTCCTTATTTTATCAGCACTTTATTACACTAATGCAGTAACCTGCATAACAGACGCGTTTTGTTAAGACTTTACTTCATAGTGCTCCTCACAAAGCAGTGTTGTTTATCAATATACATATTATTTTCTGCAGCATACCTTTTATAAGAGGAATCAGGAGGTGCTAGAGGGAAGCAGTAGCACAGAAACCCGCAGTCTAGCCATCCCTGACCTACAGAGCTCTGTCATGACTGCACAGCTTCATCACTCCCACCACCTCAGTGCCTCACATGACATGGTTAGTAAAGAATGCTCTTTTAACATATTTGTTTCCCACCAAGGTAGGAAAATCCAAAGAAAACATATTCACCATTATTTATTCCCTATCTGGATTTCCAGAAGTACATGGACATCACAGTTAAAATAACATTTTGTTTGGATTTTTTAACCCAGAGGATTGGCCACCCTAGATAACCCAATAAGGCAATCCATTGGAATTCTTTAATCTTCTTCAGGATATGATCCACAACAGTTGCCTAACACTCAGGTACCTAGGTGAACAGGGTCAGCAGGTGTAAGGACACATTCCTAAAGTTTCACCCATGCCACTATTGACCCCCAGTCCCTCAGTGTGTGAGCTGAGGATGCTGTCATCTGTGCCATGAGCACACAAACCTCATCATCTCCACCCAATTTATGAATCACTTAACACTAGTTCACATTGAGTGCTATGTACACAGTGCCTTATCTTTTTTTTTCTGTACTGTGTTTGGATAGTTGTGTATATGAGAATGAAGAAAATATTGCAAAGCTGCATTAAGAAGTGGGAATCAATTGCTTGTTATTTTTACCAAGATGGTACAGAATTGGAAAAGATGGACATGTGTGTTTAATTTGTGAAAATGATTAGGCACATGAGTCTTGCCTGAGGACTCACCATAGCTTGCACATGCACTTGTCTTGAAAATTTATAATACAGCATACATGAAAGTATTAATTCCTTGGAGCGATTAAGATTCTAACCTGCACCCTGAGATTACCAGCCCATGTTCTTAATCCCACTTTGTGGTTCAGTGGGTAAGATGACGTCCTCGTAATCCTAGACCATGGGTTCAGATTCCAATCACTCCGTCGAACACATACGTATTAACCCTTTGAGGGTCGACAGGCCCTCTCCGAAACTCGTTCTCAGGGTCGGCCAAATTTAAAAAAAAAAAAAAATTATTTTCTCTTATGAAAAGATAGAGAATCTTTTCCCGATCATAAGGACACCAAAAGTTTGAAATTTGATGGAAAACTTACGGAATTATGCTCTCGCAAAGTTAGCGGTCTCGGCGATGTTTACACATCGGCGATTTTGCCCACTTTGAGCCCCATTTTCGGCCACTTCCACTGTACTAGTCGACAAAAAACATGAATATTTCACTAGAACTCCATTTTTTCTATCGAATGGGTGCAAGAAATCACCCATTTATGAAATTCAACTATCCAGTACAGTGGTCAGAATTTAGCAATTTTGCCAATTTCACACAAATTTCAAAAGATGCCAATTTCCGAATAGGGTCCAGAATAAACAAGAAAGACATTCCTGGCACTAAAATGACATTTCCTCTGGTCATTAGTCACATCTCAAGGCCCCTCTTATATTCTTTTGCTTTCCACTTTGAATTTTAATTCTCACAAAAAATATAAGATTTACTGTTATGCAGACTACTGCATTAGTGTAAAAAATGGTATAAATATTATTGGTGCACTTGTAAAAGAATATTAGACTCACCAGTTGACGTGTATTGCACGCTTGGCACGATTTGTTTACTTTTGAAATTTGGTAAAAATCAAACATTTCTGCTACTTTGAGCTCAATTTCAAGGTACCTTTCATTGTAAAACCAGTCAAAATCATCTCAATTTCTGTAATATGTCTTCCATTCTATTAAATGAGACCAAGAAAACTAGAATACAACAATAAATACCATACGAAAATACAGTGCAAAGTCGCTGTTTTATTCCAAAAAAATGGTCAAAGTTTTTTTTTTCTCATTATGCACTGTGTGCTGCAGGATTTTTTTTAGACTGCACACTGACCACATAGACCCATTCTTTCATATGAAGGCCTACCAGCTTTCTCCCACTAGATTTGAGGGCGCTAGAATTTAGGCGTACTAGTACGTCAAAAACCCTGGGTCGTAAGCTGTACTAGTACGTCCGAAACCCTCAAAGGGTTAATATCAAAGCGCTGTAGCAATTATATGTAATCTGTCCAATTTTACTCCTTTTGAACACTGAAGATATATGTGAGGGAATTATAAGGCTCTATATATGATTGATCATACCTATTTTGAATGGAAAATAAATTGCATATTGTATAAATGATAGATGCAGGTTGTGCAGAATATTAACCCTTTCTTGTAGGTGGACAATCGTGGTGGACTGGGAGAGCTGACTATGAGAAGTTCTGCAGATCAGGGAGCTCTGGCATCCTACACTACTTCTCTGCCTCAGTTTGACATGTCTTACATACAGGTTAGTGCATTTCTGTATTTTTTTTTTTTAACACTAGCTGTCTCCCGCTGAGGTACGGTGACTCAAAAAAGAAGCAACACTTTCACTGTCACTTTATCACTGTCTTGCCAAAGGCCTGCTAACACTACAGTTCAGATGCTCCTCCAGGCCGCAATATCCTCACCCTTCCTTCAGAGTGCAGGCACTGCTCTTCTCATCCTCCAACAGCATGTCCATTAAAAAATCATATTTAACACTCACACAAGCCTTCTGGATGCTCAAGCTTCTTAAAACTCAGAATCTCTTGTATTCCCTCCCTTCTATTGTTTCTGGGAAGACTTTCCCTTCCTATCATCCTCCCCAGTTTTATACACCTTCATCGGCCTGTCCCTTTCCATGTTCTCTGTATGCCCAAACCACCTCAGCAACCCTTCTTTAGTCCTCTGAATTATATGCTTTGTCACCACATGCAAGATTTTAATTTCTACATTCCAGTAATAATTATTATTATTATGTGAGATTTTATTATTGAGCACATGTTCTTTTAAGAAATTCACAAGCACTCATACACTAAGTCATAAGTCATAAATGTAACAACAATCAGACTGTGATTCAGGAGTATGCAAACTACACAGTTGACACTCAATGCTCCTGTGAAACCTATGTAGCTGGGCAACAGAGGAATCGTATGAAAGGGCAATCATGAATCAAGATCCTTTAAGTGATCAAAGGACAGAACAAGTTACAGCCACAAATACCTCATCATGAATCTTTGCTGTCTGGTCAACAGACAGTGTAGATACGCTCATTCTGCTCAAGGCATCTCTCACCATCACACCAACCTGGTCCAGATCAAAGTTTCTGTAATTGTGGAAAGGTGGGGCCCCACTTATATAACAGGTTAGGTTTTGGGCTACTGCAGTAAAGTGAATTTTCAAGTTTCTTTTTTTTTTTTTCCTAACTGTTTAGCCAGCAGAGTCAAGCGGTCACTTGGCTGCAGCAGTAGAGTCTTCCAGTTCACAGATAATGAGTGACCCTTCATATGGCATGTTGTCACAGTCAGCATACTCCCTCAACACTACTCACCATCCCCAACAGAACCAGGTATGTTTAATATATATACTGTACTGTATATTCTGTATATGCTTGGAGATTTTTCATGTGTATAAAAAGTACACAGTAAGATTAGGTTTACATAGTTTAGAGAGCAGGAGGTGAGGCATGAGGTATGAACTCTGTCAGGACAGGAGGGCACTGTGCTGAAGAGCATGTAACCCAGGAAACCTCCTTTGTTTTGGATGCTAATATCTATGGTATGAATAAGAGCTGATTCAAGGCATTTTCTTCAGTTGCTGTCTTTTTCTTGAATAACCATTCTCACCCTGGGCAATCCATGTTGCATACAATGTAAAACACAGACATTGTTAAAGTCACCATTGTGGTAAGCTGGCGAAATGTATATGATGGTGTTATGGAGGTTATTCTAATGTGAATAAAAATAAAAGATTAATTATAAGGATTGGAGTGAGGGAAGACACATATGAAAAACATATTGATGTAAGTGTCAGAAATGCAACAAGATTATTGTCTTGGAAGGAGACTATATGAACAGATCCAGCCACTTTTCTGGAACAGAAGGTACAGGTCCACATCCCTTTATCCGAAACCCTTGGGGCCAGTATTGTTTCGAATTTCAGAATGGTTCTCAACGCCACCACGTGGTGGCGTGACCCAGCACTGAGATGACTGACGCTCCACACTCCACAAAAAACTTCGGTTTTTGGAACTTTTCGAATTTCAGAATTTTGGATAAAGGGATGTGGACCTGTATAATATCATGAACAGTAAAAGTCACTTATGCTTCTCTGACTTGACATACTAAACAAAGAGGCAAAAATTGTAATTAACAAAAGGATACTTAGCTCCTGATTAATATACTCATTTGAAAATAATAGCAAATTTATCATTAAAACAGGAAGTTATTAAATCTGGTCTGATTGAAGGATGTGGTTCAGAAGATTATAAAATATACAGTGGACCCCCGCATAACGATCAGCTCCCAACTCGACCAATTATGTAAGTGCTTTTGTAGGTGTATTTTTGGGGGTCTGAAATGGACTAATCTAATTCACAATATCTCTTATGGGAACAAATTCGGTCTATAACGGCACCCAAACAGACTTCTGGATTGAAATAATATTGTTATGCAGGGGTCCACTGTATTTTGAAGAAGGTGGTGGTGGTTAAAAGGCTAAGAATTCAGAAAGATTATTGGGTAAAGTGGAAGGGTCACTTAAGGTATAGTTTTGAGGCATCAGTATGAATTGGCAAGCTTTAAAGTTTTTATTCATACCCTTCGGTTCTTGAAGCATAGTTTGTATTGTGACTTTCTCATACATTAACAGGTCGTCATAGCATCACATGGTCAAGTTTCGCAGCCATCTGCTTTGCAACAGCAGCAGTCTCAACAGCAACAGCTGCGTGAGGGAGGGAGTCAGCAAGTGGCTCTGTATGCTTCCAATCTAAGTCTTCCATCAGCCAGAGGGAGCTTTAGAAGGTAGGTAGTAAGGGGTTGCTTAGGCTTCTTGGCAAAATTCTGGCAAAATAAGTTACAAATCATTTTTAATCAGTAATAATAACAATATTTAATCACAAAACACAAAATACACTTGGCATAAATTCAGGGAGCAATGTAATTGCATGAGGTTTTTTCTGTGAAATGTCTGTACACAAAATTTTGTGGAGAAACTGAAGTTAATGAACATTGTTAAGGGGACAGCAACAGACTATGTATATAATGATGAAATTAGAGTGGGGTAGTATTACAAGGGTAGATCGAAAAGTCTTTATGCTCAGTTTAGTCATGTTGAATGTTGATCATTGGTTACTTCCTAACGTAATCACCATGCCAATTAAAGAAACTGTCCCAATGTGTCACCAGTTTGTTTGTGACTTCATAGAATTCTCTTGGCTGATTACATAGCCATTGACAGACAGCTGTTATCACATCATATGTGTTGAAATATTGTTCTTCCAGGATCTTCTTCAGAGGCCTTAACAGGTGGAAATTGTTGAGGCAAGAGCAGGGTTGTAATTTTATTTTTGACAAAAAAAATGGTGGATGTAAAGACGTTTTGATTTGCCCTCATAATTTTGTATTTTAATGTGAGTGCATAATACTACTACTACTAATAATGATAATGTATTACATTACATAGAGAGATTTATTGGGAAATTACCTGGAGTTCAGACACTATACAAGATGAAGATTGTGCTAAAAGGCTGGTATTAAAAGATAAGATAAAATGTAAATCAGAACAGTAACTATACTCAGTGAGTGTTAGAAGCCAAGACAGAATTTTGCATTTTTAATATGTCAGCATTAGTAATGTTTTTTTCTTTTAACACTGGCCATCTCCCACCAAAGTAGGGTGACTCAGTGTATGAGTAATATTGCCACAAAGTACATCTGCCCTCCCAAATACCTGTTGCGATTGTGTTGGTAGAATTACCAACAAAATGTTAGGTAATGAGACATTTTACTGTGGCTACATGCTGCTCTCCCAGGAGCTTTGTCAAGGCAATACAAACAATACACGGACATAGTATAAAAAGGAAAAAGGTGAAGTGGAAAAAGGAACATAAACACTACAGTAGGCCAACTGGTCCATGCCAGTAGTGTTAGTAGTAGTATGAATAAGTTGTGGTTATGTGATGCCTGGGTTTATCGTTTTAAGGAGTACTCCTGCTAATACGTCAGAAATGATGAAACTTCCTTTATTCTATTTGTCTGAAAAGGAGATTAATGATGATTCAAGGCATTTCCATCTGCAAGTATTTGGTTTATTAATCACTAAGCAGGTATCATTTGAAGAGATAAAGTTGCAGTAAAATGTCTCATTAGTTGTGCAGGTTTTCTTTTATCTTATAATCCTGTCTACTTGTTGATAGTTCTGGGGATCATTGTTCCTTCCTTCTGTTAGGGGATCAGGCCTCCTGATTAACTCGTAAACGGTCCAAACGTATATATACATTTTTTCAACATTTGAAAGTATGTAAAAAAAGTAGATCTTCTTTTTGTTTTTCTACATTTGAAAATGTGTAAAAAAACTTTGATCTACTTTTTTTTTTTTTGTTATATTTGAAAATATGTAAAAAAAAACTTAGATCTTCTTTTGTAGCAACACACATGTGAACGTAGATCTGCTTGGACCGTTTACGGGTTAATGACCTGGTTCGTCTGGCTATCAGTGCTAGCTTTGTGTTTTGAGTTTTCCCTGTAATATTTATCCAGCTTATAGTGAGAAAGGGTTTAGGTGATTTCATTTGATCCTTATACTCTCACTGCCTGCAGCTAAATTACCCATTTTCCACATGCAAATGTTCTGAAACATAAGTCAAAGAGCACACACCACTAATTTTAGATGTATTATTATGTTCACAACAAACCCACAAGTTAGAGGTGAAAATTGTGACCTAGTAATGTCCAGGATGGACCAAAGCTTCTGCTTTCATCTCCAATTTGTGGGTTAGCTGTGATATGTTCCAGCCATGGTATTGCAACTAATTCTTCGTGTACGATTGGTTTGTTAATCCATCACAGGAGCCTACTGCCTCAGTACCGGCCAGCACCAGACTATGAGACTGCATTGATACAAAAGTATGGCCCAGGAGTAAACCCTGCTAACATCCGAGCAACCATGCTGTATTCTTCTCAGCCAGAGATATCCAGTAGCCATGTAATGGAAGGGACTGCACATGAATGTAAGTGCAACATTTGACATTTCATACACATCAGTGTTAAGCTGATTGTTCTTCTTTCAACAAACTGGTCATATTCCACCGAAGCAGGGTGGCCCAAAAAGAAAAGCAAGTTTCTCTTTTTAACTTTAATGCATACAGGAGAAGGGATTACTAGCCCCCTTGCTCCTGGCATTTTAGTCACCTCTTACGACATGCATGGCTTATGGAGGAAAAATTCTGTTCCACTTTCCCACGGGGATAAGAAATAAACAAGAAGAAGAACTAGTAAGAAAATAGAAGAAAACTCAGAGGGATGTATATATATATATATATATATATGCTTGTACATGCATATGTAGTGTGACCTAAATGTAAGTAGAAGTAGCAAGACGTATCTGAAATCTTTCATGTGTACGAGACAAAAAAATACACCAGCAATTCTACCATCATGTAAAACAATTAGAGGCTTTCATTTTACAATCGCTTGGCAGGATGGTAGTAGTACCTCCCCGGGTGGTTGCTGTCTACCAACCTGCTGCCTAGGAAACTGATTATTATCATTGTTAAATAGTAGTGCTTCAAGATGGGATATTTTTTTATATTAAAGAATGTTGTTTGTATATTAAAAGATTAAATGAAGTGATTGGATTTGTGGAAATTTACAAAAGAATCTAGGGATATTAAAAGAATAAATAGTGATTGTGTATATGGAAGTGCATAAGATTTGATGGAAAGCTAAAACTGTGAAAGACTGGAATGATAATTTAAATCAGGATAAATCACAAAAAGTTAAAAGGAATATGAATTAAGCAGTAAAATATGAATGTTGGCAAGATATTAGTCTGGACTATGAATGCTGCATTATCTGTGAGAAGATTTGGGTAACTGCAGCTTTGAGAAGTACAGTGGCTGCTCTTCAAAAAGTTGGCTGGGTATCCCTTTTTTTTTTTTCTGTATGTATATACGTTCAACACTTTCAAAGTGTTGAATGATGATGAAAGTATTTTCTTTTTGGGGATTTTCTTTCTTTTTTGGGTCACCCTGCCTCGGTGGGAGACGGCCGACTTGTTGAAAAAAAAAAAAAAAAAAAATGTATATACGTATATCCGCTTTTATTTTTTAATTACACTAGGACCCACCAGTATCCACGGGAGATATGTATGTTCAAAGAACCTGCTGTGGATAGTAGCAAACCCTACATAAAAGTCCTATACATCTTTCTTTCAACACACCGGCCGTATCCCACCGAGGCGGGGTGGCCCAAAAGGAAAAACAAAAGTTTCTCCTTTTACGTTTAGTAATATATACAGGGGAAGAGGTCACTAGCCCCTTGCTCCTGGCATTTTAGTCGCCTCTTACAACACACATGGCTTACGGAGGAAGAATTCCGTTCCACTTCCCCATGGAGATAAGAGGAAATAAACAAGAATAAGAACTAGAAAGAAAATAGAAGAAAACTCAGAGGGGTGTGTATATATATGCTTGTACATGTATGTGTAGTGTGACCTAAGTGTAAGTAGAGGTAGCAAGACGTACCTGAAACCTTGCATGTTCATGAGACAGAAAAAAGGACACCAGCAATCCTACCATCATGTAAAACAAATACAGGCTCTTGTTTTACACTCATTTGCCAGGACGGTAGTACCTCCCTGGGCGGTTGCTGTCTACCAACCTACTACCTAGAATAAAAGTCCTATACATACTTCTTATAAAGTTTATTTGATAAATTATGCACAGTAAGTGGAGAATTAGCACCTTTTCACTAATGGGAAGCACTTCATGGCTTCTCTTAGGCCTTGAAGAACTGTCACCATCACTACTTTTGTGTTTTGGGGTCATTATGTAAAATTAAGAGGTATTTTTGGGCCACAGTAAACCATGGATACCAAATCAGTTGATACGGTGGTTCTACTGTATTACAGTGGACCCCCGCATAACGATTACCTCCGAATGCGACCAATTATGTAAGTGTATTTATGTAAGTGCGTTTGTACGTGTATGTTTGGGGGTCTGAAATGGACTAATCTACTTCACAATATTTCTTATGGGAACAAATTCGGTCAGTACTGGCACCTGAACATACTTCTGGAGTGAAAAAATATCGTTAACCGGGGGTCCACTGTACTTTGTTACTATTTTAGCAATACAATAGTTAGGATTTTTCATCAAACAGCATGAGTTCTTAGCTCTGTAGACAGATGTTAGTAATACAGCATCAGTATTCAGCTCTGTAGACATGGAAATGCTAGCATGTTTAAAGCAAATGTTATATATTGTACACTGCTTATTGCATTAACATAAAAATTGTAGTGTGCATTCATGATAATAATGTGTAGTTTTGTTAGAAAATGTAATTGGTGTAGTAACAGCTGCAGCCATTATGATCAGAAATATAGTAAACCTCAGTTTAACAGAGCAATAGTGATTGTGGTGGAGAGAGATGAAACTGTTCAGCCATGATTGTAACAATAATGGGCAGTTGTGCAGACAAGAGACCTTATCTGTTGTTTCTGAATCAGTTGACCCAGTGGATTTTGTCCTGATTTCAAAGGTCCATTAAGCTGAGGTTCATTAAATTGAAGGTTTACAGTATTTATTAAGCCTGTATAGGACAAAAAACACTCTAGTTTTATAAACTTCAAAATGGGTTAAGGGAGACAGTATGCCTGAAATAATGCAGTGGGGTATTTATTATTTTCGGGGGAAAGTTTCTAGTGCTGTTTTTAATTTAGAAGATTTTATTATGTTTGAACAGTGTCAACACCAGCAGGAGGAGTGAGTAACTACAACCACTATAAAGGTTACACTCACTTGTCTTTACATCCCGACCCATCCATACCTCAGCTCAGCAGATCGGCAGGAATACTCATGCCTGGACCTCTTCACAATACATACAGGTGAAGATACATCCTTAGGATTGTGATTTTTATTGAGAGCAAGAAATTTGTGTAAAGGGAATAAGTGAAGACGGCAGAGAGTTTTTATTGGCAACCGCCGAGAAAATCTGGAATACGAAGAATTTATTTATATTATTAACCCAGGAAGGTTAATAATGCAGAATAATTTAAAGCCAAGAATTGTAGCATATTTCCATTGGGATTCTTAGGTCCTCTTCCTTGAGATACAAGTCTCAGCAGCTGACTTACTCTTTAGGTATCTTAGTCAGTGCTAGGTGAATTTGAACTTTCTACAACTTGTCTTTTGAATTTTCTAATAATAGCTGCTAGTGTGACAGCTTCTGCCTAAAATCAGTCATTATAGTTTAGGACCACACCCCCTGAACACTAGCATTCATGATTTTTTATAACCCACTGTATAAATATTAAATAGCCATGGAGACAAGACTCCTTTTCTCATTCTTTTAGAACTGTTTGTATGTGCCTCAGTTTTTATATAATCTTTGTACAGCTTTCACCTGCTTAACACCTATGCTGTTAGTAACATTTGGCAAGTTCAACCTCTCTTTTAGACAGTTTCCAAATCCTTGAATTTAACAGATATTTTTCTTTATTAAAGTATGTATTGTTCATTTATATATTATTGATCCAGACATACTCTTGTCTTTACAGTCATGATTATTAATCTCAGTTTTGCCGTACACATCATTTGGAAGCTTCAACATTTTTTTTTTTTTTTTTTAAATATCACTGTTTTGCCAGAGGCGTATGGATACAACAGTTCAGATGTCCCTCTGTACAGCAAATGTCCCAAGCCCCTCCTATAGAGTGCAGGCACTGTACTTCCCACCTCCAAGACTTAAGTCTGGCTAACTGGTTTTCCTGAATTCTTTCACAAAATATTATTATTACTACATTCATGAGGAAGAGCTAAATCTGTAGAGGTTAATGAAAGGCAGCCAGATTCAATTCAAGGAGAGGGAGTCAGTTTTAATTTTTTGGATGACAAACATTCAGCAAATTTTCACCAATAATAATTTTCACACACACTTTTTTGGCCCCCTTCCTTGTGTATAAAATAATCTGGCTTACTGTTTGGTTATCCTAGGTCCTAGGATACCTTCCCATATTTCGTACACTAACAAACTCACCAATTGTATTATTACTTTGTCCCCACTTACTTTCAGCACTTCAGTCATAGCCCCTGCTAATTTCTCTTCTTTAGATTTCTGTTTTCTACGTTTACACATTTTTTTCATACTTTCTTTTATGCATTCTTGCATTCTCTCACTTGGCTAAAAATTCTTTTACACTTAACACCTCTTAGAATCTATCCATTGTATTCCTCCTACACTAACAATAACCTACTTTTTGCATCCCTATTTCATAATCGTCAACAATTATTGGATTGTGATGTTCATGCAAATTTTCTTGCTAGTTGTTCGTTTGACAATACTATATCATCAAACCTTCCTTATGTCTTACTCTTTTGGATATATATATATATATCCCCAATTCTTTTAATTTCTTCCCATTCAAACTCTCCTGATCCTTTTATCTAGGTTTTCTTTAGTACTAAGACATCCAGTTTCCTATCGTGCATAATAGTGCACAGCTATTCCCTTTGTCTACTTACTATATTCAGACATCCCAAAGTTGTACTTCCTTTCTTTGTAGGGGTATCCAGATCTCTGCTCTGCCAGTTTTGTTGCCTTTTATGGCATGCATTAGAATTTAGATTTAAACTTGTAGATGTGAGAAATTGATTCATGAAATTTACAGGAATGTAAATATGATCACTGTATAATGAATGCAGATTTAAATTAGACAGGGAAAACCAATAATTCTGTCAGTAGTACAAGAGGCCAAATCGACATCTACTTTATTGCTCATAATAGTGATGTGCATACTTTTATGTACTGTAACTGAATTAGGTATTTTCTGCAGCACCCCAGAGTTAGCCACACCGGCTGGGGAGCTATTAGAAGGCAGTGATAGTGGGAGAGATGCAGCTCATGATCAGGAGCATGAGCTGCTTCATGTATACAAGCCACCACCTCCATATCCCTACAATAAACCCTCCAGTAATAGCACCCCAGATCTGGCCACGATCAATCAGGTATATAGCCCTCAGTCTGTAGTGTTTTGCTGTGAAGAAATGTGATGATATTGTTTGGGGGATTTATTCTTTGATACAAGTATTAATACCTTGAGATAACTCTTTGAAATTCTTGATAGAAAAGATATTAATTATTATTATTGTCATTTTATTATATATTATACTTACAGGGTGGAAATATGAGCCCGGATCTTGCTTCAAGACGGCGAGCACTGTTAACAGCTTCCTTAGGTTGTCTTGGCTCACCTGATCTCTCACGCACATATGAAAATTTAGCAGATTTGAGTGAAGCTGTCGAGAGTCTTCGTAATGAATTAACAAGAACAACAGAAACAGGAAACTCAATCTTCCAGTCTCTCCATAATTTTAGTCACAATTACTCTTGCAATGACCTTGATGCAATATATCAACTTAGTGATGGACGTGTAGCCCTTGGAACAAATATTAACCTTACTCCAGTTTTCACAAGTGACCAGGCTTCCCAGCAGTCTCAACAAAAACAGTCAGGAGCTGCAACACAGTATTCAACTTCATCACATTATGGATCGCAGTTTACATCACAATACACAGATCCTCAGTACCCTGGGGGAGTGGTGCAAAACTCACAAGAACCTATTTATCAAAATATTGCTGCCTTGAGAACTGATGAAGCTCGTGAGCGTACACGCTCGGCTCCAGAGATTGATAATAATCCAATGAGTGTGGTTGGACCAGGCCAGGGAAGTCATTTAATAGGTCAATTAGGGGGTGAAGAAGGAGGGAGAAGCAGGGCACTCTCACAGCCAGTCAGACAGTCAGCAATAGATCCCCAAATTTATATTGAGAATCGCTTAGGAGAGCAACAGCGAGGACCCATTGAAGCAATTAATACAGCCATGGGGCAGATACCGGTGTTTAGTGCACAGCAAGAATTACGCCATAACCATCATCATCATCTGCAGTTGCAGCAGCAAATGCAAGCATTGTCCATACAACAGCAACAAAAGCAACAACTACAGCAGCAATTACAACTGCAACAGAAGGAGCAGCAAATTCAACAACAGAAGCAAATGCAACAAAAGAAGGAACAGCTTCAGCAGCAGCTGCAAGCTCAGCAACAGCAACAGGGTACTCAGATTCTTAATCCAAATAGTCACCATCACTTGCAGCATCAAATGAATCAGCAAAGACAACAACAGGTACAGGAACAGCAGCAACGGCAACAAATTCAGGAACAGCAAAGACAACAAGACCAACATAGACAACAGGCACAGGATCAACAAAGACAACAACAGCAAATTCAGGAGCAACAGAGGCAGCAGCAACACCAGCTACAATTGCATCAGCAGTTGCAACAACAGACATCCCAAAAGTTAGCACAGCAGCAACAATTAAGACAACAGCCACAAACAGCAGGAGTAACACACCCAGTAAAGCAACAACCTGCACAGCAGCGAGAATCAGGTGGAGAAATGAGTGGCCTTAAACTTTCTCCAAGGAAAAAATGGGGAGCACCACCCACTGGTCCAATGGTGTTGGCAGGCCAGCCTGAGCCTGTCCTACCATCATCATTGTCTGCCCAGGACACACTTGTAGTGCATAATTCAGGTCAGACAAAGACAGTAGAAACTTGTGCAGACTCCCTGGTGGCACACGATACAGGTCAGACAAAACCACGAGATGCAATGTCTGAGTCCTTCGCAGTTCGTACCACTGCTCACATGAGGACACAAGAAAATATTGGTGATTCTCACATTTTGCGTGAGACAGGGCAGATGTCAACATGGGAGGCCGTTGGGACTGGTGAGCCAGTGAAAAATATAGAAAACATTCCCGGAACAAGTTCAGCAAAGGAGTCAACTCCAGATGTTCTGAGAGGAGCATCACACTCAAGATCAGGGCCAAAAGATCCTCGGGTATGTAAATTATATAATAATTCTGTTTTTGAGCTTTTATGCTGAAACAACGTAATCCATTATGGCATAAATATTATACAGTGCTTCTTCTATTAAACTGAATAATGCATAATGGGAGAGAGGTCCAAATTTGAGAAAATTTATAATCACTTTTTCCCTAGTGAAAAAATCCATATGCTCTCAAAGAACTAAATACACATTGAGGAGTTTAAGTTTTTTTTTTATTTATTATTATCACACTGGCCGATTCCCACCAAGGCAGGGTGGCCCGAAAAAGAAAAACTTTCACCATCATTCACTCCATCACTGTCTTGCCAGAAGGGTGCTTTACACTACAGTTTTTAAACTGCAACATTAACACCCCTCCTTCAGAGTGCAGGCACTGTACTTCCCATCTCCAGGACTCGAGTCCAGCCTGCCGGTTTCCCTGAACCCCTTCATAAATGTTACTTTGCTCACACTCCAACAGCACGTCAAGTATTAAAAACCATTCGTCTCCATTCACTCCTATCAAACACGCTCACGCACGGCTGCTGGAAGTCCAAGCCCCTCGCACACAAAACCTCCTTTACCCCCTCCCTCCAACCTTTCCTAGGCCGACCCCTACCCCGCCTTCCTTCCACTACAGACTGATACACTCTTGAAGTCATTCTGTTTCGCTCCATTCTCTCTACATGTCCGAACCACCTCAACAACCCTTCCTCAGCCCTCTGGACAACAGTTTTGGTATCCCGCACCTCCTCCTAACTTCCAAACTATGAATTCTCTGCATTATATTCACACCACACATTGCCCTCAGACATGACATCTCCACTGCCTCCAGCCTTCTCCTCGCTGCAACATTCATCACCCATGCTTCACACCCATATAAGAGTGTTGGTAAAACTATACTCATACATTCCCCTCTTTGCCTCCAAGGACAAAGTTCTTTGTCTCCACAGACTCCTAAGTGCACCACTTACCCTTTTCCCCTCATCAATTCTATGATTCACCCCATCCTTCATAGACCCATCCGCTGACACGTCCACTCCCAAATATCTGAATACATTCACCTCCTCCATACTCTCTCCCTCCAATCTGATATCCAATCTTTCATCACCTAATATTTTTGTTATCCTCATAACCTTACTCTTTCCTGTATTCACTTTTAATTTTCTTCTTTTGCACACCCTACCAAATTCATCCACCAATCTCTGCAACTTCTCTTCAGAATCTCCCAAGAGCACAGTGTCATCAGCAAAGAGCAACTGTGACAACTCCCACTTTGTGTGATTCCTTATCTTTTAACTCCACGCCTCTTGTCAAGACCCTCGCATTTACTTCTCTTACAACCCCATCTATAAATATGTTAAACAACCACGGTGACATCACACATCCCTGTCTAAGGCCTACTTTTACTGGGAAATAATTTCCCTCTTTCCTATGTACTCTAACTTGAGCCTCACTATCCTCGTAAAAACTCTTCACTGCTTTCAGTAACCTACCTCCTACACCATACACCTGCAACATCTGCCACATTGCCCCCCTATCCACCCTGTCATACGCCTTTTCCAAATCCATAAATGCCACAAAGACCTCTTTAGCCTTATCTAAATACTGTTCACTTATATGTTTCACTGTAAACACCTGGTCCACACACCCCCTACCTTTCCTAAAGCCTCCTTGTTCATCTGCTATCCTATTCTCAGTCTTACTTTTAATTCTTTCAATAATAACTCTACCATACACTTTACCAGGTATACTCAACAGACTTATCCCCCTATAATTTTTGCACTCTCTTTTGTCCCCTTTGCCTTTATACAAAGGAACTATGCATGCTCTCTGCCAATCCCTAGGTACCTTACCCTCTTCCATACATTTATTAAATAATTGCACCAACCACTCCAAAACTATATCCCCACCTGCTTTTAACATTTCTATCTTTATCCCATCAATCCCGGCTGCCTTACCCCCTTTCATTTTACCTACTGCCTCACGAACTTCCCCCACACTCACAACTGGCTCTTCCTCACTCCTACAAGATGTTATTCCTCCTTGCCCTATACACGAAATCACAGCTTCCCTATCTTCATCAACATTTAACAATTCCTCAAAATATTCCCTCCATCTTCCCAATACCTCTAACTCTCCATTTATTAACTCTCCTCTCCTATTTTTAATTGACAAATCCATTTGTTCTCTAGGCTTCCTTAACTTGTTAATCTCACTCCAAAACTTTTTCTTATTTTCAACAAAATTTGTTGATAATATCTCACCCGCTCTCTCATTTGCTCTCTTTTTACATTGCTTCACCACTCTCTTAACCTCTCTCTTTTTCTCTATATACTCTTCCCTCCTTGCATCACTTCTACTTTGTAAAAACTTCTCATATGCTAACATTTTCTCCCTTACTACTCTCTTTACATCATCATTCCACCAATCGCTCCTCTTCCCTCCCACACCCACTTTCCTGTAACCACAAATTTCTGCTGAACACTCTAACACTACATTTTTAAACCTACCCCATACCTCTTCGACCCCATTGCCTATGCTCTCATTAGCCCATCTATCCTCCAATAGCTGTTTATATCTTTCCCTAACTGCCTCCTCTTTTAGTTTATAAACCTTCACCTCTCTCTTCCCTGATGCTTCTATTCTCCTTGTATCCCATCTACCTTTTACTCTCAGTGTAGCTACAACTAGAAAGTGATCTGATATATCTGTGGCCCCTCTATAAACATGTACATCCTGAAGTCTACTCAACAGTCTTTTATCTACCAATACATAATCCAACAAACTACTGTCATTTCGCCCTACATCATATCTTGTATACTTATTTATCCTCTTTTTCTTAAAATATGTATTACCTATAACTAAACCCCTTTCTATACAAAGTTCAATCAAAAGGCTCCCATTATCATTTACACCTGGCACCCCAAACTTACCTACCACACTCTCTCTAAAAGTTTCTCCTACTTTAGCATTCAGGTCCCCTACCACAATTACTCTCTCACTTGGTTCAAAGGCTCCTATACATTCACTTAACATCTCCCAAAATCTCTCTCTCTCCTCTGCATTCCTCTCTTCTCCAGGTGCATACACGCTTATTATGACCCACTTCTCGCATCCAACCTTTACTTTAATCCACATAATTCTTGCATTTACATATTCATATTCTCTTTTCTCCTTCCATAACTGATCATTCAACATTACTGCTACCCCTGCCTTTGCTCTAACTCTCTCAGATACTCCAGATTTAATCCCATTTATTTCCCCCCACCGAAACTCCCCTACCCCCTTCAGCTTTGTTTCGCTTAGGGCCAGGACATCCAACTTCTTTTCATTCATAACATCAGCAATCATCTGTTTCTTGTCATCTGCACTACATCCATGCACATTCAAGCATCCCAGTTTTATAAAGTTTTTCTTCTTCTCTTTTTTAGTAAATGTCTACAGGAGAAGGGGTTACTAGCCCATTGCTCCTGTGAAGGTTTACTCAGCCCTGTAACAACTTCAGACAGTATTACCCAGGCTGGCTCCTCCTCAGGAAAATTAGTGAATAGAAAAAGAAATAATAACAGACAAACATAAACACTTTATTATGTAGAAAATATAAAATATAAAACACTTAAATATGAAATATTAATCCTACATTAAAGAAAATGAAAAATGAAAAATATAAATGATAACTGAATTCAACGCTAATTTAACACTTGGGTGTCTGGTGTTGGTGACACTGCTTGTTGAAATCGTAGCCGTTGCTGATGATGGGGGGGGGGGTCGCAGGTGTTGGTGACCACCACTGGCTAGTTCTTCACAGATTAACGCCGTGAGTAGTATCCCGATGACAGGAAAGCAGGTTCTTTACCGCTGCAATGATGTGGGGTTACGTCCTGCAATTTCATACAGGTGCACAGGTAATTCAAAATGGGGAAGTCTCTGGACGTTAGTCCTTCTCCATCCGTTCTTCTCGTTGATTGACAGGTGACCCTCACTGTCATCCAAGAGTAGAGTTGGGAGCTGTAAGTCTAGTAATTTACTGTTTGACCAGAGCCCCATACGTCACCTTTCGAGGGGGGGGGGTGGAAGAGAGAGGGGAAGGGATAGCGGGAGCTAGACTGACCCTACGTTAACAAGCAGCCGGCAATCAAACTATCACTTTAGGGGTGGGGGAGAAAAGGCGGGAAAAACGGGAGCGTGACTTACCCTACCTTAACTAGTAGCCGGCAATGAAACTATCACTTTCTGGGAGGGGGAAGAAAGGCGGGAGCGTGACTTACCCTACCTTAACTAGTAGCCGGTAATGAAACTATTGTTACTATATTGCTACTCCTATCTATTGAACTTTTCCCTCACACTCCCCCATACCAAGACTTATAGTCAAGGAGTATAAGAAGAATAGGCGAGGAAAAATTTCTAACATGTGGAAGTCGCGTAAGGTAACAAATCTTCTACTGACTGTCACGACTTAACCAGTCAGAGAAATAATTGGATGAACCATTGATATACAAAATATGGAACTTAAAAGCCTGGAGTGCCAATGTCCACCTCAAGAGGCGACTGTTGGTTCCCTTAAAAGTTTCTAGGTATATCAAAGGTTTGTGGTCCGTTTCTAAAATGAATTCTTTTCCCAGCAAATAAAATTTAAGTTTGGAAATACCTCACACAAGGGCTAAACATTCCTTTTCTATTGTGGAGTATCTTGTTTCTGCGGGAAGGAGTTTCCGGCTTAGGAAGCATACAGGGAAGGGAGTACCATCATGGTATTGTAGTAGCACCGCACCTAAGCCAGTATTGGAGGCATCAGTTCTCAAACAAAATGTTTTATTAATATCTGGAATCTTAAGTATAGGGTCTTTCGAGAAGATACTTTTAATCTCATTAAACTTTTCCCGAGTTACGTCGGAAAGTTCAAGAGGTTCCTTCACAGACTTTTTAAGGAAGTCCGATAAGATGCCTGTAAGATCAGCAAGATTCGGGATAAACCGTGCATAAAAATTTACAGAACCAAGAAAGCTACGCATGAGCTTCTTGGTTTTGGGGAATTTAAATTCTAATAAAGCTTTGATCTTACTGGGGAGAGGCTGCAGAGAGTTATTAGAAAGTATCAGTCCAAGATATCTAATCTTGTTATACCCAAGGAAGCATTTCTTCGGCTTGGCAGTGAGGCCATGTGAGCGTAACCTACGCAAAACTGATGTTAATGTTTGGATATGTTCGCCCCACGTAGATGTCATTACGTAAATGTTATCAAAATAAACTGAAACATTTGGCATATTACCCAAGACCTTTCTGATCAGTCTCACGTAGGTAGCACAGGCAGTTACCAAACCGAAGGGCATAGTTCTATACTGCATCAGTCCTTGGTGTGTAGGAAAAGCGGTGTACTGCTTAGAAGAAGGATCTAACATTACTTGATGATATGCCTGCGCAATATCAATCTCTGAAAAGAAGGAAGAGTCATAAAATTTGTGTAGATCGCTATCTATTAAGGGCATAGGCTCAGCATCCCACCGAGTTATAGCATTAAGGCCTCTGAAGTCAATAGCAAGTCTATATGAATTATCCTCCTTCTTAACCATGACTACTGGTGAGCAATATGCAGATACTGAAGGTTCAATGATCCTTAGTTTTAATAATTTGTCTACCTCTCGGTCAAATGCATCCCTAAGGTGAACTGGAACTGGGTATAATTTCCGTTTGATAGGATTGTCTGTCATTACCTGGAGTTTACCTGGAGAGAGTTCCGGGGGTCAACGCCCCCGCAGCCCGGTCTGTGACCGTGGAGGTAACACCTGGAATATCAGTAAAGACGTCTGAAAAGTTACTCGCACATTGAAGTAGTTCATGTCTCTTATGGTCATCCAAAGATTCATTAATATTAATGTTGGTTGCATCCGAGTGGTCAAGAGTCACCAAGTCATGTAGTTCTTCATCATAGTCTAAGTTAGAGGTGTCAATTACGCACACTTTACATTCTTCAGTTGTCTTATCAAGTTTGTGTGGAAAAACTAAGTCAAAGTTGTTAAGGCAGTTAACCGAATTTCTTTGGTAATATTTCTTAAGGATGTTGATATGATAAAGCTTAGGTTTCCCCTTGACTTCTATGAGGTAGTCAACTTTCCCACAAATTTTTAATACTTTATATGGACCTTTCCATGCTACTAATAATTTATTTGATTTGATAGGCAAAAGTACAAGAACTTCATCACCTACTTTAAAACTTCTCCTCTGACTTTTGGAATCAAAATAGGTTTTGTACTGGTCCATTGACAAGCTTAGGTTTTTCGAAACTATGTCAGAGGTCTCCTCAAGTTTGGATCTAAGGTCAAGGAGAAACTGGTAAGAAGACTGAACCCTCCTCATTAGTCCATAAGTCATGAAGGATGGACAGTGGACCTCTGGCCTGTCTACCATAGAGAAGTTCAAAAGGTGAAAACCCCAAAGAGTCACTGGGAACTTCCCTCATGGCAAACAAAGCACAGGGTAGGTAACGATGCCACTCCTTAGGTTTAAGGGAGCAAAGTTTCCTTAAAATGGACTTGAGAATCGAATGCTGGCGCTCAATCCTCCCATTACAGCTGGGATGATAGGGTGTGGTGAAGAGAGGCTTCACTCCCAGAAGTTGGTATAGATGCATTAAGTCAGATGTGAATTGTATCCCACGGTCAGACAAAATTTCTCTAGGGATGCCCACTCTGGAGAAGATGGACAAAAGGGCTTCAGCCACCTCTGTAGTAGTTATGGTCTTTAAGGGAACGGCTTCAGGGAAACTCGAAGCATAATCAACTAATGTTAATATATATCTATGTCCCCCAGATGAAAGTGGAGATAAAGGACCAATGATGTCAATAGCTACTCTTTCAAAAGGTACTGTAAAGACTGGCATTTTGACCATAGGTACTCGCCTGGTACCTCGGGAGGATGACAGTTGGCAAACTTTACACGATCTACAATAGGTAGTGACATCTGAGGACATTTTTGGCCAAAAAATAGGTTTCCCTAATTTTATTTAAGGTTTTACGATGCGAGAAATGTCCGGCCACTGGCAGGTCATGAGCCATTTTAAGAACAGTCTCTCTGCATTGACTTGGAACAACTAAGATGGAATAGTCTATCTCATCTGAATTTAATTTGAATACTGACTTGTACAAGATATCTTTTATATATTCAAATTTATATGAAAAGTTTTTCCTTTGGATAACTTGATTTTGTTTAGCGGCATTATGGCAATTCTGAAGAGAAGGGCAATTACGTTGTAAATTGACAAAGGAGTCCTTCGATATGTCTAAAGGCTTAAAGTCAGGGAAAATCAAAGGATGGACAGTAGGGGAAGCATGGGCTTTGGTCTGAGCCCTAGTCAAGACATTTATGGTATCGGAGGTGATATCTTCACTTTCATCTAACAAGTGAACCGGTGATCTTACTACCTCGCTTTCGAGAGTAGCATCACTGGTTTTTAATCCCACATGAATCTCACGAGACATTGTCTCATCTGAACTTTCGAGGGGCTTCTCCGACTCTACAGGAAGAGGATCTGAAACACTTACATCCATCTTTGGTGATGAAAGGTCAACCTCAGAAGGAAGAATGGCACCTTTTACATTACCTATTAGTACGGAGCAAGAAGTGATGGGAGCTAGTACGGCTTCAGACCAATCTGTGAACCATTTAGACCTAATGTAACAATGGATGGTAGGAAAAGTGTCTGTACGGCCCAAGTAGTCTGAAAGTATAGCAGAGGAATGAGTTTCTTTAAGATTAGGGAACAGCTTATCAGAAATTACTATACATGTGCATCCAGTGTCTTGTAAAATGGTAGATACATTAAGTCCATTAACTGTTCCTGAACAGAAGGGTGCTTGGTCATTACAGTCTTTAAAACATCTTCCAACTTTTTGGACCTTCTTAGAAGGACAATCTGGACATTTATGTCCCTTAACACCACACAAATGACAAACAGGAATAAAAGAAGTCATTTTACTTTCCACTAGAGGCTTTGATTTCTTAAGGTCTGATGAACCCTTGCCCTTAGGGTTCGATCCCTTTAGGTCTTTATAGGAATTGTGAGCCTCAGCATATAGGTCAGCAGCCTCAGCAACTTCCTCAGCTTTAATCAGGTTACGTTCTCTAATGAATGTTCGTATCTTGTGAGGAAGAGCTGTCAGGAACTGGTCAGCAACCATGAAGTCTCGAAGAGATTCATAACTGTGATCAATTCCTGAACACTCTATCCAAAAGTCGAACAAACGAAAGAGTGTTACCTGTAACTGTTGAAAGTTCTGGCCAGGCTGTAAGGTGGCATACCTGAAATCTTTCCTGTAAGAATTAGTGGTTTTTTGATATGCTTTAAGGATCGCCTTCTTCAGTAGGTTATAATTACATATGATATCCTGCGACAAAGTTGCATAGATATTCAAAGCAGTACCAGAAAATAACATTTCTAACCTGGTAGCCCAGGTGTCAGCAGGCCATTCACAGAGGGTAGCAGTATTTTCAAACCTGATAATGTATGAAGTTATGTCTTCCCCCTCTGTGAAGGGAGGTAAATTAGGTGTTGGAATATGTGCACTGACTGCACGTTGTTCCATTACTCCTTCCTCTAATTGTTGTGTACGAATGGTATATAATACCGACAAGATGAGATTAAGACACACGTGCAACATCTGGGTATCTTTATTGTAGACGTTTCGCCATCCAGTGGCTTTATCAATACAAATTCTAGGACATAACTTGAAGACAGTAGAACTATGTACAGAAGATGAGGTAATCAGTCCCTCAACCTAGGAGTAGGTGCGAAGAGCACCATAGTCGTGGAGATCCTGTTGTTGTGTAAAAGTTAACTTTTTATTCTCTAATTCAAGGCGAGATTTTTCGAGCTCGCAATCCTTTTCTCTTTCCTCAAGTTCTCTTAATTTAACTTGTTCTTCACGTATCTTAGCTTGTTCCTCACGTTCTCTAGCTCTTTCCTCACGATCAAGTCTATCACGCTCTTTTTGGTCTTCTCGCTCTCTTTCTAACTGTCTTTCTCGGATTTCTCTCTCAATTCTCTCTCTCTCTCCTTTTTCTCCTGTCTTTCAAGGTTCTCTTTCTCCTTTTTCTCTTCTCTTTCGATTCTCTCTCTCTCCTTATTCTCTTCTCTTTCCCTTTCTAGCTGTCTTTCTTCTCTCTCAATTCTCTCTTTCAAGTCTTTCCTGGATCTTAGCACTAATGAAAGATTCTAAATTTTTCCCTGTTATTCCTAACTTACTTCCAGCATTCATCCAAAACTGGTATTCATCCATACTTGCAAGAATAACTTAAACTATCAGGGGAAAATGAAACGGGTATTAAAGAAAACGGAGGGTTCAATTCCTGCTCCGCTCAAACTGTAAATAAACCAGAGGGCTCGATCCCTGCTTCAATTAAACAATATGTATTAACGAAAACTAAGGGTTCTATGCTGGCTCCGAGCAAACAGTAAGTAGAATGGGGTCCCTTGACCATCCAATCTTCTCACCAACAAATCAAGAGTGTCCTATGACAGTTCCCTTGATATAATGAAGAGCTCAATGAAACAAGTTGTCACTGGAAAATCTCGGGTCCCTAGAGTCTAATCCTCCAAAGTGTTTCAAGCTCACACACAATTAGGTGGCAGAATTAAATATTATATCCTGCCTGACTTGACTTACAATAAATTGAGACTATAACAATCACCAAATCTTTCAAATACCTGTACTGTAGTCCTACCATAGAGAATGATTACTCATGGCTGGTGGTAACCGTCTGTGGTATGCGGCGTTGAAGTTCCAATGGTAGATTCGAGATGGAGTTGAATCTTGATTCAGTAGAGTTGATCCTGGCAAGGTCGCCACTTGTGAAGGTTTACTCAGCCCTGTAACAACTTCAGACAGTATTACCCAGGCTGGCTCCTCCTCAGGAAAATTAGTGAATAGAAAAAGAAATAATAACAGACAAACATAAACACTTTATTATGTAGAAAATATAAAATATAAAACACTTAAATATGAAATATTAATCCTACATTAAAGAAAATGAAAAATGAAAAATATAAATGATAACTGAATTCAACGCTAATTTAACACTTGGGTGTCTGGTGTTGGTGACACTGCTTGTTGAAATCAAAACCGTTGCTGATGATGGGGGGGGGGTCGCAGGTGTTGGTGACCACCACTGGCTAGTTCTTCACAGATTAACGCCGTGAGTAGTATCCCGATGACAGGAAAGCAGGTTCTTTACCGCTGCAATGATGTGGGGTTACGTCCTGCAATTTCATACAGGTGCACAGGTAATTCAAAATGGGGAAGTCTCTGGACGTTAGTCCTTCTCCATCCGTTCTTCTTGTTGATTGACAGGTGACCCTCACTGTCATCCAAGAGTAGAGTTGGGAGCTGTAAGTCTAGTGATTTACTGTTTGACCAGAGCCCCATACATCACCTTTCGAGGGGGGGGGGTGGAAGAGAGAGGGGAAGGGATAGCGGGAGCTAGACTGACCCTACGTTAACAAGCAGCCGGCAATCAAACTATCACTTTAGGGGTGGGGGAGAAAAGGCGGGAAAAACGGGAGCGTGACTTACCCTACCTTAACTAGTAGCCGGTAATGAAACTATCACTTTCTGGGAGGGGGAAGAAAGGCGGGAGCGTGACTTACCCTACCTTAACTAGTAGCCGGTAATGAAACTATTGTTACTATATTGCTACTCCTATCTATTGAACTTTTCCCTCACACTCCCGGCATTTTAGTCGCCTCATACGACATGCATGGCTTATGGAGGAAAGATTCTTTTCCACTTCCCCATGGACAATAGAAGAAATAAAGAAGAACAAGAGCTATGTAGAAAAAGGAGAAAAACCTAGATGTATGTATATATATATGCATGTGCATGTCTCTGAAGTGTGACCAAAGTGAAAGTTGGAGTAGCAAGATATCCCTGTTATCTAGCGTGTTTATGAGACAGAAAAAGACACCAGACTTATCCCCCTATAATTTTTGCACTCTCTTTTGTCCCCTTTGCCTTTATACAAAGGAACTATGCATGCTCTCTGCCAATCCCTAGGTACCTTACCCTCTTCCATACATTTATTAAATAATTGCACCAACCACTCCAAAACTATATCCCCACCTGCTTTTAACATTTCTATCTTTATCCCATCAATCCCGGCTGCCTTACCCCCTTTCATTTTACCTACTGCCTCACGAACTTCCCCCACACTCACAACTGGCTCTTCCTCACTCCTACAAGATGTTATTCCTCCTTGCCCTATACACGAAATCACAGCTTCCCTATCTTCATCAACATTTAACAATTCCTCAAAATATTCCCTCCATCTTCCCAATACCTCTAACTCTCCATTTAATAACTCTCCTCTCCTATTTTTAACTGACAAATCCATTTGTTCTCTAGGCTTCCTTAACTTGTTAATCTCACTCCAAAACTTTTTCTTATTTTCAACAAAATTTGTTGATAACATCTCACCCACTCTCTCATTTGCTCTCTTTTTACATTGCTTCACCACTCTCTTAACCTCTCTCTTTTTCTTCATATACTCTTCCCTCCTTGCATCACTTCTACTTTGTAAAAACTTCTCATATGCTAACTTTTTCTCCCTTACTACTCTCTTTACATCATCATTCCACCAATCGCTCCTCTTCCCTCCGGCACCCACTTTCCTGTAACCACAAACTTCTGCTGAACACTCTAACATTACATTTTTAAACCTACCCCATACCTCTTCGACCCCATTGCCTATGCTCTCATTAGCCCATCTATCCTCCAATAGCTGTTTATATCTTACCCTAACTGCCTCCTCTTTTAGTTTATAAACCTTTTATCTACCAATACATAATCCAACAAACTACTGTCATTTCGCCCTACATCATATCTTGTATACTTATTTATCCTCTTTTTCTTAAAATATGTATTACCTATAACTAAACCCCTTTCTATACAAAGTTCAATCAAAGTGCTCCCATTATCATTTACACCTGGCACCCCAAACTTACCTACCACACCCTCTCTAAAAGTTTCTCCTACTTTAGCATTCAGGTCCCCTACCACAATTACTCTCTCACTTGGTTCAAAGGCTCCTATACATTCACTTAACATCTCCCAAAATCTCTCTCTCTCCTCTGCATTCCTCTCTTCTCCAGGTGCATACACGCTTATTATGACCCACTTTTCGCATCCAACCTTTACTTTAATCCACGTAATTCTTGAATTTACACATTCATATTCTCTTTTCTCCTTCCATAACTGATCCTTCAACATTACTGTTACCCCTTCCTTTGCTCTAACTCTCTCAGATACTCCAGATTTAATTCCATTTATTTCCCCCCACCGAAACTCCCCTACCCGCTTCAGCTTTGTTTCGCGTAGGGCCAGGACATCCAACTTCTTTTCATTCATAACATCAGCAATCATCTGTTTCTTGTCATCCGCACTACATCCACGCACATTCAAGCATCCCAGTTTTATAAAGTTTTTCTTCTCTTTTTTAGTAAATGTCTACAGGAGAAGGGGTTACTAGCCCATTGCTCCCGGCATTTTAGTCGCCTCATACGACACGCATGGCTTACGGAGGAAAGATTCTTTTCCACTTCCCCATGGACAATAGAAGAAATAAAGAAGAACAAGAGCTATTTAGAAAAAGGGAGAAAAACCTATATGTATGTATATATATATGCATGTGCGTGTCTGTGAAGTGTGACCAAAGTGTAAGTAGGAGTAGCAAGATATCCCTGTTATCCAGCGTGTTTATGAGACAGAAAAAGAAACCAGCAATCCTACCATCATGCAAAACAGTTACAGGTTTCTGTTTCACAGTCATCTGGCAGGACGGTAGTACTTCCCTGGGTGGTTGCTGTCTACCAGCCTACTACTTAATTGTTAATTATAAACAAATGTATTTATATATTCTTTATACACTTTTTTTCCAGTCTGTTCAGCTAGAGGCTAAATTATTGAGTGGTGATATTCTTCAAGAGTTTGAACTGATCCCACGCATGAAACTAAATGCTGACTTCACTACAGCCACCAAGCCAGACAATATACCACGCAACCGCTACAAGGATATTGTTCCCTACGAAGAAAACAGAGTCAAGATTACCCCTACCAAGGATAATAAAAGTGGTTATATTAATGCTTCACATATAACAGTAAGCATGATTGTCTTGTATATTCTTATGGAAACTTCTTTGGATGATTTGATAACAAATATAATCAGGTGAAATTCCAAATAAATACTAGTTTGGGACTGGGCTGCTGGGGCATTGACCCCTAAAAACAACCTTCAGGTATCCTTACTTGTGCACATTCTCCATCATATCTGTATGTAACACGATGAAAGCCATTTGTTCTAATATTCTGTACTCTTATCAGGATTTTATTTTAATTTGCAGGCAAGTGTTGGAGAGGGCCAGCGGTTCTACATCTGCTGCCAAGGCCCACTCGCCAACACTGTTGCACACTTCTGGCAGTGTGTATGGGAGGCAGATGTGTATCTGGTGGTAATGTTGACTTCCGTCACAGGGGATACTGCTACCAGCAAGAGTTTTCCTTATTGGCCACAAACAGATAACACAAGTGTTGAATGTGGACAGGTAGGTGTGGCTTCAAGGTGAAATTTGATGCTGACTGTGTATTGATATCTTTATCTCAGTACCCATTTCCCACTAAGGCAGGCTGATCCAAAGAAGGAACCACATTCACCAAATCACTGCCTTGCCAGAAGTATGCCACCATTACAGATTCAGATTACTCTCTGACTGCAACATCCCCAGCCCTCCTTTAGAATGCAGGCACTACTCTTGACACCTCCAGGACCCAAGTCTGGCTAATCAGTTTCCCCTGAATCTCTTCACAAATGTTACCTTGTTCACACTCCAACAGTACAGCCATTAAAAACCACTTGGCTCCATGTACTTGTCTAACATGCTTATACCAGCCTGGTGGGTGCTTAAGCACCTAAAAATCCAGTCCAGTCCTTTACTTCCCCCTTCCACTCCTGATATATATACCCACTTTGTCATCCTGTCTTTCTCCATCCTCTAAATGGCCAAACCACTTTAGGAATCCCTCCTCAGCCTTCTGAATTATCCTTGGTGACCCCACACTGAACACTGCATAATATTCACACCACACATTGCTCTCTACCTCCTCCAAGTTTTTCCTTGTTGCAGTGTTCAAAGTCCATGCCTCACATCCATGCAAGTGTTGTACCACTATTCTGGTACAATTCCTTATGTAAACTTTTCTTTCACAGATACCTCTTCACACCACCTATCTTTTCACCCTCATTTATTGTATGGGTCACCTCATATTGTAGGCCCATCTGTTGACATGTCCACTCCCAAATATCTGAATACATCAAATATGATGTTCAACCTATCACTACCTAGACTTTTCTGTTACCCTAATCACCTTTCTCTTTTCTGTGTTCACTTCTGATTTCCTACTTTTACATGCCTTCCCAAATTTGGCCACCAACTTTTGCAGCTGGTTTTCAGCTTCTTGCAAAACAACTATCATTGGAAAAGAGCAACTGTGCCAATTCTTACTTTGTATAAGATCCAGCATCTTTTAATCCCACACCTCTCCCCAACACCCTAGCAATTACTTGTTGTACAACCATACCCCCCCCCCTCTCTCACTAAATATATTGAATAACCATGGTGACATCACACATTCCTGTCTAAAGTCCTACTTTTACTTGAAAATAACCCTTTCCTTGTACCTATCCATATAAAACTTCTTAGCAACCTACTGTCTGTTCCATACATCTGCCACATTACTGTCCATTCACCCTATAATATGCCTTTTGTAAAGCCATAGGATATTATTATTATAATCAAAAAAGAAGTGCTAAGCCACAAGGGCTATACAGCAAAGCCATAGGATAGCAAGAAATGTAGAGTTAAAGAAGTTGGAGCCCATCCCTGCAAACTCACTAGTAGTTGATAGACTAATTTATTTGTATTTTCTTCCAAGTAGAAGGGGAGGGGGGGGGGGTTGATGCTGGTAAAGGGATCTTGATTGAAATAATTGGAACTTCTCTCAGTTCTCAAATTGTGTCTGACAACCTCCTATTCTCAAGGCATTGCATGACCCCTGTAGGTTTAGTTTCACTATGAATATAATACTCCCTTTTTATTTCAGTATTTTGTAGATTATGTAAGGCTGTAATCATTTTATTCCTTCACTTGCAGTATCGAGTGTTCAGGAAGCACAGTACATTGAGTGGGTCCCACATTACTAGTCGACTGCAGGTGGTTCATGTGCCTGCACGCAAGACTCGCACTATTTGGCACTTACAGTTTACCGATTGGGCTGACCATGGTTGTCCAGAAGATATTCTTGGATATATTAGTGAGTAATAGTTTTACATATTTAGTGAAGCATTTGACTAACATATGAAGCCAGAGTTCATTATTAAAGATAAACATGAATGTGAATGGGTGGTCAAGGTAAGCAGAATGAAAAGTGATGTTTTTAAGTGCTGCTCTAGTTACCATAAGGGAAGTGTGTGTGTTTTATTTATAACACTCCGGCCATCTCCCAGTGAGGTAGGTGACCTGACAAAGAAGAAAATAATCCCACTGTCACTCATTTAAACATTGTCTTACCAGAGGGCATGGACATCACAGTTTGGATGACCCTCTAAACTGCAGCATCCCCACCTCTCCTTCAGAGAGCAGGCACTGTACTTTCCACCTCCAAGACTGAAGTCTAAGTAACCAGTTTTCCTGAATCCCTTCATATTTTACCTTGCTCATGCCCTAACAACTACTTGCTTTCACTTCTATCTTAACATGCTTGCAAAAGCCTGTTGGATGTCCAAGCCCCTAGCATTCAAAACTTCTTTCACCCCTCCCTGCAATCATTCCTAGGAAGACCCTTACTCCTTCCCTCCACCTCGGATATATACACAAGTACAAAAAAAATCATGTGGTGGTAGTATTACATTCACAGGGAGGGGGGTGTTAAACCCATAGGGGTAATACAACACCTGAGGAAAGGGAGGCATTCCAATTTGATTCAAAGTTAGGTCCAGTTTTTTCACTAGTAACATGGCTGTGTGTTGTCTTTAGCAGAGTGGTCTCTAGCTTGGTCTGTTCCTTCTGGTGTTCAGAGTAATGAACTCTTAAACCCTTCTTCATTGCACTCTTTGGAACCTTGCTTGAATAACCCACATGGGTTTAGTGCTTTATGTAATGGAAGTCCTCTTCCATGGTCTACCCTTAATGTTTATTCCTTTGACTTCTTAGTTGATACTGATTTACAATACATGACTTCTTGTCTGCCCTACAGCTCTAAATGGCCCTTCCAGTTTTATTTTTTGTTAATATATGTAATATGAGAGGTGGAAAAGGTGAATGTCATGTTGCCAGAATATACAATATGGTCAGGAATTATGTGCTCACATCAGGCAAGATATCTGTATTGATAGGGATCTGAACAAGGACAAATACATAGATGGAAACTGGAACACCCATAAAAGCATCAGTGATATACTGTACTTCACCAGTATAAGGGTAGTGAAAAGGTGGAATGAGGTAAGTGAAGTGCATAAAATGATAACATCTAAGAGGCTAGGAACTTGTTACCCCAAATGATTCAAAGAGCATGCCAAGAGGAGAAGGCATCACATAGGGAAGGGGCCCCACTAGTGGAAGTAGGTAAAGTCCTTATGGTGAGGCACAAGTTTAGTAACAGAGCAGCATCCAACAGTGGATCCTAAAAGAACATATAAGCAATAATTATGATTAAATTACTCTATGTTCATATTGATCTGTCTTTTAGTATTCTTAGGTGATTGGCAACCACCTTGGCAGCTATATTGCTTTTCTGAAATTCCTCAAGAATGACAGTGGCACCTACAGGATTATCAGACTAGACACCTCAGAAGTTTAATATCATGCACCAAAAAAAAAAAAATATACCAGGTTTTCCCCATGATTTAAGGATTCCCATTTCTTGTATCAAAACTGATTAACTCCCAATCCCCAGATGATGTATGACCTCCTACAGGTTTGTTGTTTTTATGTTATAATAGTATTAGTACATCTTTTCACCAGACTGTTAGCATTTCACATATAATAGAAAAAAGAAGTGCTAAACCTAAAAGGGACATACAGTGCTGCCAGGCAGGGAAGGATGCAGAAGTATTGGAATGATTATTAGGTCATTGAGTGCAGTGGTAGAAGTATATCACATAACCTCTCTCTAGGTGATCATGATAAAGAAATAGTCCATCTAACTAATACTACTATTAACATCCCAGGACATTACTGTATAACCTTTCTGAACTTAAGAGGCCAAGAATTTTTATTGCATATTGTTATATTTGTTCATTCCACAGGTTTTTTGGAAGAATTATCAACCCTGCGAAGGTACACGTACCAGGAGGTTCGGGGTGTAGGGCGCAACCGCAACACCCCAGTGCTGGTGCATTGTTCGGCAGGTGTGGGTCGTTCTGGGGTCACTATCTTGTGCGACCTCCTTTTAGAGGCTACAGATCACAACCTTCCTTTGGATCCTCCAAAGGTTCTTCTTCACCTAAGGCAACAGAGGATGGCACTTGTTCAGACCATTGCCCAATACAAGTTTGTGTACCAGGTATTACTGGCCTACCTGAATAGAGCCAGGCTTATTTAGTTCTTCCAGAGCCATTAGGCTGTGATTTTTGGTTTAATCATTTTACATTTCTTACAGCAGAGGCTCATTTCCCCAAATATTGTTGGAAACTTAAAAGTCTTATCATTTTAATTACAATATAAATATGGGCATAGTAGAGTACATGAACATTTGCTACTTCCATGATTCTGTTTAACTGTCCTTATAGAATCTAATACTCAAGACTTTGGTAAGTTCATTACCAATTAACTAATGATTCTGAATGCATGACAACTATAAGTCAGTTTTTATCCAAAAGTATTGAAAGTTTAACACTGGTGTGTTTTGATCCAGTCAGCTGTGCATGTTGGTGGAATGTAAGAATATATTTTTAAATTATAAAAAACTAAATTGTTTAAATTATGCCAAATAGTTGTACAATTGATATTTTTATTACTGTTATTGATTCTATAAGTGTCCAATAAATGTAACTATTTTTTAAGACTATTTTATTGAGATTGTTGAGTACAAATATCCTAACTGTGTAAAATGGTTGAAAACATTAGTGCAAGATGGATTAACCCAACATGGCTCTTTGCCCTTTAAGATGCTCATTCTCCTCCCATTTTCAGCAGTCTGGATATACAAGAATCCCTTGTCCTTGTTGCCAAAGTTTATTTTGTTTACCCGGTAAATAAAAAAAAAAAAAAAAAAAAAGTTAAAACCAATTAATGGATTTATTTTCCCATATCTCTACTGGAACAGACACTTCATGCTTACAGCAGTCAGCTATCATTCAGCCTGATATAACATGACTTAACCAAATGTCAATGCTATAAAATAGGAAATACCTAAAATAAATTTTGCTAATCAAATTTATATTTGTGGCAGTGGAAAGTGTGCAGCACTTGTATTCAGAAGGATAAGGAGAGATGGTAAAGTTTAGAAAATCAGTCTAATTGTGATGCCCACACACTAATGCTGAGTTATTAGGTCTCCTTGAAGGGGTATCTTCAAGTGATTAAAAAAAAAATTTCTAAATTATTTATAACTTGAATGACTACTTTGATGAGCATAGCTATCAATGCTGGCTTACTGTGACTAGGGAAAAGTTCATGCAACAATGTTCAGATTCTCTCTAGACCATTCCTGGTTTTTGGAATTCATCATAATTTAAAAGAATCTCTGCTGATTAGCTTCAAATTCTCAGTGGCACACAAACTATGACTTGACCCTTGCAACTACACACAGGAATATTGATGGTTAATCTGGGCCCTTTACACAATATATGTTAAACCTATCTTGAAGTATGCAGGACCAGTATGGAACCTGCACCTGAAAAAAAGCATATAAAGAAATGGGAGAAAGTGAGAAGATATGCAACAAGGATTGTTCCTGAGAGAAGGGGTATAGCCCATGGCTTAGCGCTTCTTTTTGATAATAATAATGAGAGAAGGAGTATGAGCTATGAGAGGCTAACTGAATTGGACAACAGAAAAACCGGGGCACATAACCTAAAATATTTTCAGGGGGATTGATAAGGTAGACAATTATTATTATTATAATCAAAAAGAAGCGCTAAGCCACAAGGGCTATACAGCGATAAGGTAGACAAGGATATGCTGTTTGAGAGGTGAGAAACAAGAACTCAGAGACACTGATAGAAGTTAGTCACAGACAAGCCAGTGTGATGTTAGGAAATATTTCTTCAGTCTGAGTGGTCTGGAAGTGGAGACAGGTCCATACAATTTTATAGCAGGTACAATAGGGCCCACAAGGCTACAAGGGGTGAATCTGAAGAGTAGCAAGAGGCAGGGCCAGAATATCAACCTCAAATAATGAGTACACAGCAAGATGACAACCTCATCAAAGAAAGGGACAGTACCAGAAGTTGAGGCATACAAGTGGATTTTAGTACAGAAAACATTATTGAATTATTATTATTATAATCAAAAAGAAGCGCTAAGCCACAAGGACTATACAGCGCTGCAGGGCAGGAAGCGAGGGCATCAGGTGGCAAAAGGGAGATGGATGAGTAATAGGTTACAGATAACAGCGGGGTAGTGGATGGTGAAAGGGTAAAGGGCAGCAAGAGACTGAACTAGAAAGGGCTGAGGGGAGAGCGAAAAGTATCATCAGAGTTTGTGGAGTAAATCAGTCGTTGTCAAGAAGTCAATGAGAGAGTCAGGATTAAAGGAGGGTCCATCAGCAAGAAGGGAAGGTAAAGAGAGAGTAGTAGAACGAAGACGACGTTGGAGGTAAATTCTGCGTGCTCGTTGATAGAGAGGGCAGTCTAACAGAATGTGGCTAATCGATACTGGAACTTGACACTGCTCACAGAGAGGAACAGGGTGCCTCTCCATGAGATACCCATGAGTAAGACGAGTGTGGCCAATGCGAAGGCGGGAGAGAGTGGTCTCCCAACCTCGGCAGTGATGACAAGAAGACGGCCAGTAACCTATGCTCGGTTTAATAGAATGAAGTTTGTTACCGAGCAGAGTTGACCAACGTTGTTGCCAACGGGTGCGAAGGTGGGTAGCTATTGCAGCAAAATAGTCCAGAAATGGAACACCTCGATAGGAAATTGGTAGGTCATGTACTGCTGACCGCGCAGCAGTGTCTGCCTGTTCATTGCCCTGTACGTCGACATGACCAGGGACCCAACAAAAAACAATATCTTTATGTTTGGTAGAGATACGGCGTAGCCAAAGTTGGATACGGAGAACTAGGGGATGAGATGTATCAAATTTTTGTATAGCCTGTAGAGCACTAAGGGAGTCTGAGACTACTACAAATGATGACACAGGCATAGATGCGATACGAATAAGTGCTGCAAGAATGGCATACAGTTCAGCAGTAAAAATGTTAGCTGAAGATAGTAAATGACCCCGCACGACGCTGTCCAGAAACACTGCTGCGAATCCGACGCCGTCTGAAGACTCAGAGCCATCTGTGTACACAGCGGTGGCATGAGAATGGGAGTGGAAGTGATCAAGAAAAAGAGAGCGGGAAGCCACCGTAGGCAGTTGAGCTTTCGAGCAAGGGAGTGAGAAAGAACAGACCCGAACAGCTGGAACTTCCCAGGGGGGTAGGGAAAAGTGAGATGCTACATAAACATATAAAGGTGGTAACTGAAGGGAAGACGAGTGAATGTAGGCGAAGAGAAAAGGGATGGAGCAAACGGGCGGCGAACGAATAAAGAATGTCTACTAATATCGGTGACCATTCTATAAATGGAAGGATTGTGTAGATCGTGAGAGGGTACATAGTAGCGAAGGCAATGGGCATCACGGCAATCAGACAAGGATGGAACATTCACTTCTGTATAGAGGCTCTCAACAAGGGAAGAGCGAAAAGCACCAAGGCACAAACGTAATCCTTGGTGATGGATAGTTAAGGCTAGAGAGAGTAGCAGGAGAGGCCGCGGAATAAATCTGGTCACCATAATCGAGTTACGATAAAACGAGGGCTGAATGTAGGCGAAGCAGAGTTCGACGATCAGCTCACCAGGAAAGATGAGCAAGGGTTTTAAGAAGGTTTAGCCGGCTGTGACAAGTTGCCTTCAGAGAGGTAATGTGAGGTTTCCAGGATAACCTACGGTCAAAGAGAAGGCCTAGAAACCTGACTGTATCACGTTCGGGGATACGGGAGCCATAGAGATACAAAGGATGATCGGAGATAACAGAGTGTCTAGTGAAAGTAATTTGGCGAGTTTTGGTACTTGAAAATTTAAACCCATGCGTGGTGGCCCAAGTGGAAACACGGTCGACCGCATGCTGGAGAGAAACTGCAATAAGATGACAATCAGCGCCTGCACAAGCAATAGCGAAGTCATCAACATAGTGATGACCAAATATTGGGTGGAAGAACAGAGGCCAAATCATTTATAGCAAAGAGAAAAAGTGTTGTGCTTAAAACACATCCCTGAGGGACACCTTCAGCTTGGACGAAGTCCGGGGAAAGAACATTATTGACTCGAACACGGAAATGTCTGTCAGTTAAAAAGTTCTTAAGGAAGGATGGTAGATTGCCTCGGAGGCCTAAGGAATGGGCCTGGGCCAAAATATTATACCTCCAAGTTGTGTCATATGCCTTTTCAAGGTCAAAAAATATGGCAATAACTGAGTGATTAATCGCAAAGGCATTACGAACATACGTATCTAAGCGTAGTAAGGGGTCTATGGTAGAACGACCCTTACGAAAGCCATATTGACTAGCGGAGAGACTGTTGTCTCTCTAAATACCACATTAAACATCGATTTACGAGACATTCCATCACTTTGCACACTGCTCTAGTAAGAGCGATGGGACGATAGTGGGAGGCATCATGTCCTGTAGTACCCGGTTTGCGGAAAGGGAGAACAATGGCAGATTTCCACAGCTGCGGAAGAACTCCTTGTGCCCAAATAAGATTGAAGAGGTGTAAGAGGACTACAAGGGCTGACCGATGTAAATGTTGTAACATACGAATATGAATGTCGTCAGGCCCAGCTGCCGATGATCGGCAAGCTGAGAGCGTTGCCTCCAGTTCTAGAAGTGTAAAAGGCACATTATACTGTTCTTCTCTGAGAGAAGAAAAGTCCAAGGGTACTAACTCTCTGGAAGACTTTGAGGAAAGAAACGAGGGGCATAGATGGAGCCCTCGGGAAATACGGACCAGATGTGTGCCAAGTTCAATGGCAACGTCGAGAGGGTTTGCTACATCAACACCAGCGACCCGTAGAACAGGAGCCGGGTCAGGAGAGTATTTACCACTCAATTTCCTCACTTTTTTCCAGACTGCACTCATAGAAGAAGCAGAGGTGATGGTGGAAACATAGTCTCGCCAACAAGTGCGTTTAGCTTCACGGATGACACGGTGAGTGATCGCACGCTTCTGCTTAAAATCAAGAAGTCTCTCAGCGGTTCTATTGTACCTGTACCTGCCCCATGCAGCACGTTTCAAACGTACTGCACGAGCACAAGCAGGAGACCACCAAGGCACGCACTTCTGAGAATGCCTGCCTGAGGTTTGGGGTATAGAATGAGAAGCTGCGGTATAAACTGACGTCGAGAAGATGTGTAGGAGCTCATCAATGGAGGATGAAGAAGGAACCTCACTAAAAGCAGTGAGGTGTGAGTAAAGATCCCAATTTGCCCGATGAAATTGCCAGCGAGGGCTACGGAAAGGTGGTGAATAGGAAGGAGAAGTAAGAATGATTGGAAAATGATCGCTGTCATGTAAGTCCGGTAGAACAGACCAGGTGAAGTCTAGTGCAGTGGAGGAAGAGCAGACTGATAGATCGATGCAAGAGAGAGTATGAGTACGAGGATCAAAATGGGTGGGAGTACCCGTATTTAAAACATGGAGGGGGTGAGAGGCGAGAAAAGCCTCCAACTGGATGCCACGTGAGTCACAATGAGACCCCCCCCCCAGAGGAAATGGTGGGCATTAAAATCACCAAATAACAGAAGTGGTGGTGGTAAGGATGAAACAAGAAAGGCAAAGTCTGGGATAGAAAATGCTCGAGAAGGAGAGAGATATAAAGAACATATTGTAAACCACTTATTCAAGTGGATACGGGCTGCAGTGTAATGCAGCGAGGTATGGACAAATAGTTGACAGTACGGAATATCATTGCGTAGAAGAAGGGCACTTTCATTAAAGGTCCCATCTGAGAAAGGATTCGAAGAATACAATAAATTATAGCCTGAGATAGGTTGGAAGACAGCCGAGTGTAATTTTGGTTCTTGTAAGCAAGCACCAACAGGGAAAAACCTGGAAAGCAACATCTGAAGCTCACCCCGATTACCCGAGGCCGCGGATATTCCACTGTAAATAGGCCATGATTGGCGATGAAGAAAATACCAGGAATCTGTAGGTAAAGGCACCTACGGACTAGAGGGGTTAGAAAAGTCAACATGTGGTGGCATTGGAAGACGTTCAAGTAGCGAAGGAACGGAGCGTTGCGAAGAATGGGGTTGTGAAGATGGAGGAGAGGGAAGAGAAGGAACAGGAAGTGAATCAGTGTCCATTGAAGGTTTAGTCTCTGCAATATATTCTGAAATGGCTTCAAGTGTTTCTGAATTCAAAGATGTATGGGAGACCATATTGGAGATAGAAGGAGGAGGGTGAGTAAAGATTGGGACAGTAATGGACTGTACCAAAGTAGAGGGGGAGGGAAGAGTGTAAGAAACTGGAGATGAAGTGTGGGGGGGGGGACAGAAGAGGCAGAAACCTGGGAGGTGGCAGAAGAGGGAGAAACTTGGGAGGGGACAGGGGTGGAAGGCATAGTACGAGGAGGAGGGTGAATCTCCACACTTGTAATAGAGCCAGAGAGAGGGGAAGAACTAGGTACAGAGACTGGAAAGGTAAAGTGTGGAGGTGGAAGAAGGGAAGGAAGGGGCAAAGAAGATTTAAGCAATATGGATTTTTTGGACTTCTGAGAAGTAGAGGGGCGATTGGTATTAGGTGTCGTACGAGGTCTTGTCGATACTGGGGCTTGTGAGGAAGGACGCGAAGATGGGAGAACAGACTGAGTTGTAGTCGGGACGTCAGAGCCAAAGACAGCAAAAAGATTAGATGCCGGAGTGGCTATGGGAGGGGTAACAACAGAGGAGGCTGCAGAAGATGGGACCCCAGAAGTGGGGGGATGTTTGGAAACACAAGAATAAGAAACACGGAGTAGTCTCCCTTGGAGGCGGAGATGAGTAACTGCCATAGCATAAGGGAGACCTTCTGCCTCTTTGAGGCAACGGATTTCACGTTCATTTAAGTAGACCTGGCAACGGCGGGAGTACGAAGGGTGAGCTTCATTACAATTAAGGCAAGATGGAGGTTGACTGCAAGATGTATTAGAATGGTCGTCGGCACCACAGACTGGGCATTCGGCCATAGATCTGCAATATTTCGCTGGGTGATCAAAACGCCAGCAATTTCTACATTGTTGCGGTGTAGGTATCACCTTTCGAACTTGTAACCTATGTACCACGACATATACAGAGGACGGGAGTTCTCGGCTGTCAAAAGTTAAACGAGCCACATTGCAAGGGTAACGTCTCCGCCCCCGGGCAGGAAGGACATAAGTGTCTACTTTGAGGATTGGGAGATCCTGGAGTTCCAGCTGTTCAAAAATATCATTGCCACATGACTGGAAATTCTGTTGGACTATGGTATGGGGCAGAATGACAGTACCACTACAAGAATTGAGAGAAAGATGTTTTTCAATAGTGATAGGAGTAGTATCGATATTTGAAAGGGGAGAAAGATCATGAGCTTGGGTAGCATTCTGGAAAGTGATGATGCACGTACCACTCTTGAGAGCATGAAATGAAATATCTCTACCAACATGACGCAGGAGCGCTTTGCCAATACTATGGTCAGAAAGGTAGGCAGAAGAAGAAGTCGGTCTTAAAGTAAAGAATTTAGTCCATTGTGTGGTCCGAAACTGAGCGTGGAGAGGGAGTGCTTGACGTGTCGGTCTTTTCCGAGTAGAATGGGAAGGTAACGAAGGAGCATCATCAGGAGATTAACGTTGGCGTTTAGGAGTAGGACCGGAGTTGGACCGGCGTGAAATGAGCGGGCGATTCGAAAATTGCCGTACCGTAGAGGGAGAAGCCGGAAGCATAGTCAAAGGAGAGCGGAGTTCAGACAAATCGAAGGAGTCAGTCGAAGCCCCGGTACCTGAAGCGGGTGAGGAAACGGCACCAGCAAGAGGTACAGGGGCATCAGGATTGTCCGAAGAGTGGTCTAAACACAAGGCAGGGTCAGAATGGGGTGCGGTATCAAGAAGGGGCCCGGGGGTAGTGGGTTCATGGATTGGGTTCTCCATGGTTAGGTTACTCCTTTGCTTTTTGTTTTTAAGAAAAAAAAAGAAAGACAAGAAAATAAAAATAAAAAAAAGAATAAAAAAAGGGGGGAGCGGGGAGGAATAGTTCCCAGGAGGAATGAAAGGGCCGGAAATCTCCCTCCGCGCCCAAGAGGACCTCAGCACCGCTAGTAGCGCAGATGCAGCATGGAACCCGTGCCGTGCCATACCCTACCCTTCATGCCAGTAAACCAGCAATCCGGGATAGCAACCTCACATCTGCCGAGCTACCTCAGTGGACAAAAGAGAGGGCGGCCGGATATCCGCCACAAAGCATACCTCCTTCGTCCACCACCCCCAGAATCCGAAAGGTGGCTTCCAGAGATACACCCGTCGCCCGAAAGACACCCAAAGCTACTCCGGGATACCGGAGAGGGATCGGGACATCCCCAGGCAATCCAGATTCCACGGCAAACTACGCCACCGCCAAGAACCTCAACGGAATGGGATGGACCCCGGTGTCCTTTCCCCTACCTAGGAACTAGCGTGCCTGTGGGAGAAATCCCAAAGGCCAAAAAGAGGAAGGGCAAAAGGGAGGGGTGGGGAGGAGGAGGAGGAGGAATGGAAAAAGGGGGGGAGGGGAGAATGGGGGGTAATTAGGTTCGGTCTGAGGAAGAAGACCGACAGGGCTAATTCCTCAGACCAAGAGCCTCTTCACCACGCTACATTATTGAAACAAAGTGCAATTAGCTTGTCTAAATCACTTGGACATTACTCTGCATAGGACAATACAATTGTACAGATATGAGGCAAACATGCTGCAGGCCAGAGGCCTGGAAGTTTCAATATAATTGTCTAATGTTCCTGCTGCATAACTTTCCCACAATATGTGGTGCAGAGAAAAGTGTGGGGAGGTCACCAAAGGTATACCTCAAGAGGACCAGGGAGGTTTGGGTATTTAGAGGATAAAGTGTATAGTTAGATGAAGAGGGTGGAAGAAAGAAAGCAGTTGTTGTCCCAGGAATGATTGGAAGCACTAAACTCATAGGGATTATACAGCACCTGTGGCTAAACTTGAGTCCTGGAAGAGGGAAGGTCAATGCATACAATGCCTAATGTTTGGGGGTTTTACCTGGGGTTGCTGTTGATAAGATCACAGTAGAGGCTGATCTGGCTGTTTACATGTTTTCTCACCACAAGACAGACTGTGGTTATACATTTTACAAGGTAGAAGCAACCAAGGCTGCATTTATTAAGAGGCATAATTATTACTGACAACTTAAGCAAAATGATTTTCCGTGGTGCCTTGACAGATGCCACTCAAAAATGAGCATTTTAATATCATGAAAGCAGAAACAGGTGACCAAACTAACAAAAACAATGCATATTTAATGTATATCGCTCACATTGATACATATTTACAAAAATATATACATAAATACAATGATTATAAAAAAACTAACATGCTATACACTATATATACATAATATAAACACTTACTAAATAGTGAAGTTGAGGACAACTGTATTGTACACATCTTTGAAGGTCATCTATTATAGTCATAAAGTGCCAAACAAACATGGTGCAGCTTTGTTACATTCCATTTACTTAAACAGTTAAACTTTTGATATATGAGAAAAGTATCAAGTAATGGATATAAAAATAAATACTGTACATAAAAGTTGCACCCAAATTTCGAAGGTATACAAAATAGTGGTCTTTTTACAAACCTTTTAAAATATTATAGTCTAAAATGAACATTGTCAGAACCAATGTTCCCTTTAATGATATGCAACCATTAATGAAGACCCGTCCAGTAATTATTAGACCGTGGTTAGTCATTCTCAGTGATGGTCGCTTTAGTGTCTTTTTTTTATATTTGGTAGTTTAATTATTTCTTCCTGTATATATGCATTCAACTTCTTACATACCTATTATAACTATTAATGCCACATACAGGTCGAGTATCCCTTATCCGAAATGCTTGGGGCCGGAAATGTCTCAAGATTTTGGAATAAGATAAAGCTTGGGGATAGGACCAAATATTTCATATACATATAGCTTATGCACATAGACTGAAGGTAGTTTTGTAATTATTTTTAATAAAAGAAGCACAGCAGAATTAGCAGACTACCAGCATCAGCTGTTAAAAAATAAAGGCAGGCTGGCTTTCAGCCTCCACCTACAATGCTGTGTTTTTATTAAAAGACTACTGTACACTATTTTTTCTTATCACTTACCCATAGGGGCAACTGCAGGCCTTTGACATTTTTAACAATATCTTCCCACCACAGAAGAAAATACACACAGTAACCACGGTGAGTAATACATGTAGGTCTGGCAATGACTACTGCTGATAAACTGGCACTAACAGAGCCCCATCCAGAGTATGTGAGGTCACATATCAACTGTCTGGGTACGCACAATGCCTGGGAACCTCCACAGAGTCGACTAAAATTTTCTATTTGTAGTGACACATTGGTGCTCAAAAACTTTTTATATTTCTTTTTTTTGAATTTTGGATTAGGGATACTCAGATGCTACCAGTAATACATATGGCACTGATACTTGTGCACATACATTCAATCCACACAAAGAACAGGAGTTATATAAATGTCTTAATAATAGGGGTACTTTATAATCTGATTGGTGAATCATCCATATGTACCAATTTGTGATTTGTATTACAAAAACTGCTAATGCAACTGATATAATACAAAACAAAATCTGTGCTGGGATGGTAACAAATAGTATTTAGCATCCTTTCAACAATGAACATGTATAGAAAGGGATTTACATGTTATTTAGGACAACACCCCCCCCCCCCCAAAAAAAAAAAAAAAAAAAAAAAAAAAAAATTCTATGATGAATCCAGAGAGAGCAATGACACTTTACTATTCCTTTAACCTTTTCAGGGTCCAAACCCCTAATCTGAAACTTGTCCATAGGGTCCAAGACTTTTCAAAAAAAAAATTTGTTATTTCTTATAAAATGGTACAGGATTTTTTTCTGATGGTAATAAAACAAAAAGTACGAAATCTGATGGAAAACTGAGTAAATTACACTCAAATTTTGCTGTCAGCGATATTTACGCATCAATGACTTACGTCCTATTTTAGGTCAGTTACACTGTTCCAATCAACCAAATTCTTAACTATTTTCCTAGTATGCCTTTATTTTATTGACTGAGCACAAGAAACTGCCCAATCAACTATTTCAACTACCCAATGAAGTGATCAGAAATTGGTAGTTTGGCCAATTTCACACAAATTTCAAAACAGGGTCCAGAATAAATAAAGCAGGCATTTCTGACACTAAAATAACATTTCCTTTATTCTTTAGTTATGTTTCCAGGCTTTACACATGAATTCCATTTTGATTTTGTATTCACACACACACACAAAATGATGATTTACTGTTATGCAATAATTATGTAAATAATATCAGCATATTCATGAACACATATTAGACCCACCAGTTGATGTGTATTGGATGCTTGATGTGATTCGTTTATTTTTGAACATCGGCAAAAATCGAAGTTCCATTACTTTGAGCTTAATTCTAAGCTATTTTTAATCCTATAACCAAAGTCATCTCCATGTATCTTCTATCTAACGAGACAAAAAACCATGAATACAACTGTAAGAACTACTATATGAAAATACACCGCAGTAGCAGTTTTAAACCAAAAACATGGTTGTAGTTTTTTCTCATTATGCCTGTGTGCTGCAGGATTTTTTTGTATGGTGCACACTTACCCCATAGACCCATTCTCTCATATCTAGGCCCAAATTTACCACTCACAGCTTATCTGAGCTGAGCTGAGCTCATCACGTGGTACTACGGCACGGACTCTGACTTTAAACCCGTAGAACAATGATGCAGACCCTGAAGTGGTTAATAAACTTTATACAGTATACTGTATATATTGCAGTTAGCACTTTGACCCTTTCCAGTTTTAAGATTTTCCATGAATACTGTAGTGTATAACAATACAGTAATAATAAATATAGCAGGCTAAAACACATTACACTAATATTGTATTACACTGAGCTCTTTGGAAAATATTTAAGGTAAAGTTACATTTTACTGCAAACCAGATGACCAGATATCCTGTTAGTGGAATGTTAAACAGGTTGTGATTTTCCAAATTTTTTATAATAATGAGCCTGATTGGTGCTTGTAGCTAACATTAACCCATCATTCTTAAATAAAAAAAGGCAAATTACTGTCACTAAATGAAAAAACCAACATGAATTCTACAATTCAATATTATATCCATATGTGGATCATAAGGCATACACTAAGTCCATAAACATACTACATAAGGCCACAGGCCTACAATATATGCTTACAGGCATACAATGTAGTCACAGGCAAAAAAAAAATCATTTGAACCATAGATGGGAGAAATGGCCCCATAATGAATACCCATTATCTCGGGTCTATGGATTAACAGTGATATGAGAGCGAGAGGACTGACATCCCAATAAGCCACTGAAGAAAAACTTTACCTGAGAGATATCAGCTAACAATCTTCCCTACAAATTTGCATGGGGGAGGGGGTTACATTCTTAAGAGGTCCCACAATACTGAAAACCACAAACTAACCTGTCCTGAAAAATATATTTTATCTTTTATGCATGTAATGTATAGGAGGGTGGGTGAAGGAGGAAAGAGGAGTGATTGGTGGAATGATGAAGTAAAGGGTGTGATAAGAGAGAAAAAAGTAGCTTATGAGAGGTTTTTACAAAGCAGAAGTGTTGCAAGAAGAGCAGAGTATATGGAGAGTAAAAGAAAGGTGAAGAGAGTGGTGAGTGTGTTCAAAAGGAGAGCAGATGAAAGAGTGGGAGAGGCACTGGCAAGAAATTTTGCTGAAAATAAAAGAAAAATTTGGAGTGAGATAAACAAGGTAAGAAAGCCTAGAGAAATGAATGGATCTGTCAGCTAAAAAACAGAGTAGGGGATTTAGTAGATGGGAAGCTGGAGGTACTGGGTAGATGGCAGGAATATTTTGAGGAACTTTTAAATGTCAGTGATAAAAGAGAGGCGGTAATTTCATACACTGGTCAGGGAGGTATAACATCTTTTAGGAGTGAAGAGCAGGATGTGAATGTGGGGGAGGTGCACGAGGCATTACGTAGAATGAAAGAGGGTAAAGCAGCAGGAATTGACGGGATCATGACAGAAATGTTAAAACTGGGGGGATAGTGTTGGAGTGGTTGGTATTTTTGTTTAATAAATGTTTAATAACCTAGGGATTGGCAGAGATCGTGTAAAGATCCTTTATATAAAAGGAAGGGGGACAAAAGAGACTAAAAATTATAGGGGAATAAATTTACTGAGTATACCATGTAAAGTGTACGGGAGGGTTATTATTGCAAGAATTAAAGGCAAGACAGACTAGGATTGTAGATGAGCAAGGAGGGTTTCGAGTGGGTAGGGGATGTGTAGATCAAGTGTTTACATTGAAGCATATATGTGAACAGTATTTAGATAAAGGTAGGGAAGTTTTCATTGCATTTATGGATTTAGAAAATGCATATGATAAGAGTGGATAGGGGAGCAATGTGGCAGATGTTGAAAGTGTATGGAATAGGTAGTAAGTTACTAAATGCTGTAAGGAGTTTTTTTGAGGATAGCGAGGCTCAGGTTAGAGTGTGTAGGAGAAAGGGAGATTACTTTTCCGGTAAAAGTAGGTCTTAGACAGGGATGTGTAATGTCACCATGGTTGTTTAATATATGCTAGGGTGTTGGGGAGAGGAGTAGGATTAAATTATGGGAAATCAAGTACAAAATGGGAGTTGACACAGTTACTTTTTGCTGATGATACTGTGCTTATGGGAGATTCTAAAAAAAAGTGGCAAAGGTTAGTAGACGAGTTTGGGAGGGTGTGTAAAGGTAGAAAGTTGAAAGTGAACATAGATAAGAGTAAGGTGATGAGGGTATCAAATGATTTAGATAAAGAAAAATTGGATATCACACTGGAGAGAGGTAGTATGGAAGAAGCGAAAGTTTTCAGATACAGTATTTGGAAGTTGACTTTTCAGCGGATGGGATTATGAAGGATAAGGTTAACCATAAAACTGATGAAGGAAAAAAGGCAAGTGGTGCATTGAGGTATCTGTGGAGACAAAAAAAACATTATCTATGGAGGCAAAGAAGGGAATGTATGAAAGTATAGTGGTACCAACACTCTTATATGGGTGTGAAGCTTGGGTTGTAAATGCTGCAGCGAGGAGGCAGTGGAGATGTCCTGTCTAAGGGCAATGTGTGGTGTAAATATTATGCAGAGAATTCAGTGTGTGGAAATTAGGAGAAGGTGTGGAGTTACTAAAAGTATTAGTCAGAGGGCTGAAGAGGGGTTGAGGTGGTTTGGTCATTTAGATGGCCTGGTGGCTAAAGCTCTTGTTTCACACATGGAGGGCCTGGGTTCGATTTCCAGCGGGTGGAAACATTTCGATGCGTTTCCTTACACCTGTTGTCCTGTTCACCTAGCAGCAAATAGGTACCTGGGTGTTAGTTGACTGATGTGGGTCGCATCCTGGGGGACAAGATTGAGAACCCCAATGGAAATAAGTTAGACAGTCCTCAATGACGCACGGACTTTCTTGGGTTATCCTGGGTGGTTAACCCTCCGGGATTAAAATCCGAAGAAAATCTTATCTTAGAATGGATCAAAGTAGAATAACTTAGAGAGCGTATAAATCTATAGGGAAAGAAAGGAGGGGTAGGGATCGTCCTCGAAAAGGTTGGAGGGAGGGGGTAAAGGAGGTTTTGTGGGTAAGGGGCTTGGACTTCCAGCACGCGTGTGTGAGCGTCTTAGATAGGAGTAAATGGAGACGAATGGTTTTTGGGACTTGAAGAGCTGTTGGAGTGTGAGCAGGGCAATATTTAGTGAAGGGATTCAGGGAAACCAGTTATTATAGATTTAGCCAGACTTGAGTCCTGCAAATAGGAAGTACAATGCATGCACTTTAAAGGAGGGGGTCTGGGATATTTACAGTTTGGAGGGACTTCTAAACTGTCATATCTGAGTGCCTCTGCAAAGACAGTGATTATGTATGAGTGAGGTGAAAGTGTTGAATGATGATGAAAGTATTTTCTTTCTTTTTGGGTCACCCTGCCTTGGTGGGAGATGGCCAACTTGTTGGAAAAAAAAAAAAAAAAAACTAAGGCTGGAAGTTTCAATTTCCTTGAATAAATTAAGCCTATAGAGGAGAGAGACTAGTCCCTCATAGGAACATTCAGTCGCAGAGTCCTGACATCTGGCCACACTGAGGAAGTAGACTTATAACTGAGATAATCAGGAGAATAGCACATACAAAAGGAGACCACAGTCATGAGAAGGATCTTTGAAGGAAAACAGCAAGCTGAATTTAGTTGGGGTGAACTACACAAGACACAATGACCCTATAAACCTTTAGTGTTTTGTAAATCCTACACACTTGGCTTGAGAGCAACTTGCAGACAAAGTAAAGAACCTGTGAGTAGACTTCATCCCTAACCTCTCCCGCTGAAATTACACAATCAGAATAATATCAACAGTACAGCCCACACTTGCACACTGACGAATATTCTGCAGGAACCTGAACAAGGAAACGCTGAATACACTATTGTCATGTTCATCTGTAAATCTGGTTCTTATTATTATTATTGGTGTAATCAAATAAAGCACTAAGCTGAAAAGAGTCATAGCACTGCTGGAAATTTGGTATCCATTTAATTATTAATGCTAAATTTGTGTTATGATAGCAAGTGACCTGTCGGATGAGAGATAATGACCAGGCCCTTTGCGAGAACCAATATTACCGTACCATTTTTATATTGTATGATAGGCCTGACATTCAATGAACTGGAGGAAATGTTTGATACTCTCCCTTACACTCTCTACATTATGAACAAAAGTAGGACTTAACTCACCCTCTTACATTTCCCAACACCTCCACCCACATGTACATGCATACATGCATGCATATATGCTCACTCAGAGGTCAGTTTACCTTTTTTTTTGCCATCTCCTAGGTAAAATTGAGAGGTGGTAGTTGTCCCAAGTAACAGAGCCTCACACACAACTAACACAGTAATTTTTGGGACTTCAAATTACTGAGCACTGCCTTCTGTCTACAGCCACTGTCTACAGTCCACTGTCTACAGCCACTGTCTACAGTCCACTGTGTGGACTTGTGTATTGACTTTTTCCTCTGAGAGAAAGGGTTATCACTCGGGTGTGGGTTCTAGTATGGAACCCACACCTACACCTGAGCAAATATGTTAAGGAACTGAAGGAAGTTCAAAAATATGAACCTAGACTAGTTCCAGAGCTAAGGGGTATGACCTACAAAGATAGGCTAAAGGGACTGAATAACAACCTTGGAGGGCAGGAGGACCAGGGATGACATAACATACAAAATACTCGGAGCAACTGATAGGGCAGGCAGGGACAGGCGATTGGCGAGGCAGGACACAGGTACTTGGGGGCACAGCTGTTAGTTAAAAACACAGATGAGTAACAGGGATATCAGGAAGTATTTCTTCAATCTCTAGGTGGTTGGGAAGTGGAACATCCTCAACAAAGAAGGGGGTGGAAGCAAACTTTATCCATACATAGTTTTAAGAACAAGCCGGGAGAGAATGAATCTGCCAAGCAGCAAGTTGAAAGACAGGGCCAGGAGCTGGACTTAACCCCTACAAGTACATTGCCTTGTGTGACTACATAATAAGGATGTCTAGTTTGGGCTCAGTCTCAGGAAAGAGCCTCTGCATACTTATTGAGTGGACTTGGTATTTGCCTAGCTTCGTGGACTCTGCCTGTGCTAGGATTGGAATATCTCTGACTGCCTTGCTGATGAGTACACATTGTACTGTGAACTTGTCTTGACTAAATGGTTGCTGCATGTATATGCACTGTGTGGACTCTGGGTTATATACTAGTCAGTTGTACACTTTGATAATTATTTTTTAAGATTTTTTGTGTGATGTATCTTTTATATCTAAGTAGTAGGTTGGTAGACAGCAACCACCCAGGGAGGTACTACCATCCTGCCAAGTGAGTGTAAAACGAAAGCCTGTAATTGTTTTACATGATAGTAGGATTGCTGGTGTCCATTTTTCTGTTTCGTGAACATGCAAGGTCTCAGGTACGTCTTGCTACTTCTACTTACACTTAGGTCACACTACATATACATGTACAAGCATATATATACACACCCCTCTGGGTTTTCTTCTATTTTCTTACTAGTTCTTGTTCTTGTTTATTTCCTCTTATCTCCATGGGGAAGTGGAACAGAATTCTTCCTCCATAAACTATGCGTGTTGTACGAGGCGACTAAAATGCCAGGAGCAAGGGGCTAGTAACCCCTTCTCCTGTATAAATTACTAAATTTAAAAAGAGAAACTTACGTTTTTCTTTTTGGGCCACCCCGCCTCGGTGGGATACAGCCGGTTTGTTGAAAGAAAGAAGAAAGTATCTTTTATATGATAAAGTAGTGAATCTAAAATGGTTATTAATTGTTGGCTGATCAGCTTAAATTTGGCATCCAGACTGATACTTATATAATACAGTATTACCTCATTTACAGTGACTACTATTCCTCATGCAGATTGTAAATATATTTGTAAATCTTCATTCAATAAATAAGTGCATAATGCACTTCTTTGATAAAGTCAGACTGATTAGAAGTGACATTTTCAGTTTATAACCGAGACATTTGCCTACAATGGACCAAGTTTTGGAAGCAGAGGCAAGCATGTCTCAAGCAAGCACCACATGCATAATGCCAACCGTCAAGTATATAACATCACTATGTTATGTGCATCTACCAAAATCATTCAAAACACACTATCTCATGAGAGACCCATTCCTGAGTATGCAGCGGTGTGGAACCCCCTGCCTAGTAAAGCACAAAGTGACACATGAAAGAGTGCAAAGAAGAGCATAGATACTAGTGCCTGAGCCGAGGGGAATGAGCTACGAAAAAAGAATGCAAGAACTAGGTATAATGTCACTGGAGGAACAAATTACAGGGGGTGCATAGTTGGAAATTACATGTCCAAATGAGCCACAGGAAAATTAGGAAATAATTCAACATTAGTGGAAGGAGATAAGCAATGACACAGTGACAGGGTAGCTATGTGAGGGGTTCAAAAATTATACAGTTAAGAGGTGAGATCAGACTGATGCTGGAGCCAAGAGGAAGAGCTAAAATGAAAGACAACTTTACTTCACAATTATCAAGGAATGAAAATCGACACTAAATTTGATATAATGACGTGCTAAATACTCTGGGGAGAAACAGTAGACAATGATAAGCTAGTTGAAAAGGATGGGTCCAGGATGAGTAGACAGAGACAACTCGAATGAGCCATAATTAAAATAATTTACAGTGTAATTGTAGTAAGAAGTCGAAAAAACTGGGAAAGAGTACAAAACAAGTTGACTATATTCAGATTTAAATGGAAACCATGACAGAGCTATGGCACATCAACAATTCAAAAGTTAAGATATAGGCTTATGAGCTGGAGCTTAACCCAAACTCAGCTAAACACAGAAATATGGTTTCAGAAAAAAAAAATTAACATAAAAATGAAACGTATTCATCATTAAAGCTATTGTACTTTACATAACAATATTAATTAAATAATAAAAAAATTTTTTAAAGAAGGCAAAATAATAACTAATTCAATCAAGTAACTTCACACTTGAGAAAAATGCATAGGCATTGGCCCTTGCAGTATGAGGGGCAATTGTGGTAAATCTGTAGGTTGTTGAGATAATGGTCGTGGTTGTTTAGGATTCTGAGCAGCTTGATGCTGACCATTTCTGGACTTCACAATGTTCACCATCTGGTTGGGAGGATGATAAATATGGCCATCTTTTTTCCTCAAAGCTTGACGATGACCACACAATCCCTGGAAGAATTTCCGCCACAACATTACCTGAAACCGTACTAACATTAGCTAATAACATTTCATAATGCATATACTGTACAGTATAAAATAAGATACCAATTTGGAGAAAGTATAAATTTTACAGTGAAAATTTCTTTGTGATCTATTGAATATAAATGGAAAGATAATTTTCTTTTTATAAACACACTAACCATCCCCTACCAAGGTAAGCTGACCCAAAAGAGAAGAAACACTTACACCATCATTCACTCCATGCACAAATGTTATAGCTCTAATGCCCCTCCACAAACTATATCCAACTCCGTCCTTCAGTGTGCCGGCACTGTACTTCCTACCCCCAGGACTCTGGCTAACCTGACATGATATAAATGTTTATATTGTTGTGCATATTTTGTTTTTGTGGGTTTTAAAATCTGTATTTCTGATAAACCAGCCACTAGCTTTGTTGAAAGTCCATCACACTTCAAAGTGGTGATACACATTCTAAACATTTCTTGCCACTGTTTTTTTTGCTTCTTGGCACTAAAAAATCTCTTCTGACTGTCTAGTTGTGACTGCCATACTTAATTTGACAATCACATGAATTTACTCATCTCATCCCTTCAAATGGAATGAAGAACAGTTTTTCATAGCACTGTGTCTTATTTATTGAACTTTAACACACTTTCTGAGCAAAAACATTTCCCTTCATAACTGGAAATGCCCCATATTTGTATTTCCGATTTGCTGCAATTTACAGGGTTTAGGTTAATTTTCATCAGAGAGATACTGATTTATTTATTCCTGGATTATATCTGTGGGTGACGAGAAACACTACTACAGTGGACCCCCGCATAACGATCACCTCCGAATGCGACCAATTATGTAAGTGTATTTATGTAAGTGCATTTGTACGTGTATGTTTGGGGGTCTGAAATGGACTAATCTACTTCACAATATTCCTTATGGGAACAAATTCGGTCAGTACTGGCACCTGAACATACTTCTGGAGTGAAAAAATATCGTTAACCGGGGGTCCACTGTATTCTCTTGTACTTCATTTACATAATTTATTTTTTGTGCTGTGTCTGCAGTCACATCTCTTTCATATTCCTATTGTGTGTGTTACCCCTCTGGGTTCATTCACATTTTCTTTACATTTGATTTGGGTCTGTATCAGCTTGATTTTGTCTTTGTTTAAGTTTTTTTTTTCCCCAGGTCAGACACTTCGTATAGTAGAGATGCAGGTCCACATATTTGTAGCTTTTACTTTCCACCTCAAAAACTCAAGTTCTGTTAATTGATTTCCCTTAATACCTTCACAAATATTACCTTGCTCACACTCCAACAGCACATGAAAGCATATAAACCATTTCCCTCTACTCAGTTTGATCTAATACACTTGTACAAGCCTGCTGGATGCTCAAATCCCTAGTGCTCAAAACCTCTTTATCCCTCTCTCTCCAACCCTTCTTGGGATGATTCTGATGCTGCCCTCCTACCCCATCCTCTCTAAATGCCCATACCATCCCAAGAACCCCTCCTCAGCTCTATGGATTATATCTTCAGTATAATAAACTGTTTTCTAATTTCTGCACTCAGAATTTCCTGCATTATATTCACACAACACATTACTCTCAAACATGGCATCTCCACCACCTTTAGCCTCCTCTCTTATCATGAAAACCTGTGTCTTGCACCACATGAAAGTGTTGGTATGACCACATGCCACTTTTCAAGCTCGTAAATAAACTTTTTTATTATTAGTTTATAGACAAGGCACTGTGTGGTAGAAAAGAATAAGCTCCAAATTAAAATTCTGTAGAAAAATAGACTTGAGAATGGAGCTATGAAACTTTAGTTACCATACTTTGTTACAGGGCTCTGAACTTGCAAAAGACTATCTACACATTCCCACAAACAGAAGATTCATTCACTAGCCCAGATTCTGGCATTGGTTGCACTTATTCTTTACTGCAGTGCAACTCCTTGTATACAATATCCAAAGCTAGTCATGTAAAATTAAATATCTTAGTTTTTCTATTTATATCTTAAGTTAAATATGGCATTTCTTACACATTATTCATGATACAGCATGACTTATATAGGACTAGTTGCTTTATTGAGAATAAAATTTATTGGTGTAAAATTCAGATTTTTAAAATATATAGTTACCGTTTTTGATGACCAGATCCACATGCCTGACGTGATGCCTACTACTAGTGACATGAAGATTTTTAACATGAAGATCTCCACAGATGGTATACTCTCCTCCAGTGTACATTCTGCCCATGAAATATACTGGTGAATATTATTATTCACAAAAAATAACATATCTGGAACAAATGATACATTTAAAAATAATCTGCCAGGACAGATAATGAAGAATATGAAAAAATATGGACAACATCTGCTTAGATGAATAAGAAACCAAGTTTTAAGACTAGGTAAATATGAAGACGGTAAAATATGAACGCTGAGAAACATCTTTTAAGTACTTTTTCCTACTCTTTTTTTTTCTTCCTCTAGCTGTACTTTTTCTCCACTCTGTGTCCTGTCACACTGGGAATTTTGTAACCTTGTTTCTAGCTTTGCTACTCTGTCTACCAATATTCACAATAATTCTCCTGTTAAATATAGTTGCTTATTGCTCTTAACACTAAGAATATACAAAGGTGATCAGGCCAAAGACTTATGTGTATCCTACTTTCTCATCCCATTTTCAATGTAGATAACAAAAAAGAAAAAACTCTGAAAACCACATCAGCATTATAACTTATAATGCTACTCAAAGATTATCACTCAGCTGAAATATGGAAGATCCTGTAAAGGTGATTACAGCATACAGCTAAAGAAAATATCAGTCTTTACAACAGTCTACAGTATATCATTTATCATTACTGGATCATATTTTCCTACTAAAAGTATAGTTGAGTAGTGATGTCCCAGACAGTTCAATATTTTTTTTCTGAATAGAGACGAATCATTTTTTGGACTTGACGAGCTGTTGGAGTGCATGCAGAATAATATTTTGTGAAGGGATTCAGGGAAACCAGCTAGCTGGACCTGAGTCCTAGAGGTGGGAAGTACAATATGTACTTGCACTTTAAAGGAAGGGGGGGATATTTGCTGTTTAGAGTGACAAAACTGAACTGTTGTATCTGTGAGCCTCCGCAAAGACAGTGATTGCGTGTGAATGATGGTGAAAGTTTCTTGTTTTTTGCATCACTCTGCCTCAGTATGAGACGACTGACGTGTCAAAAAAAAAAAAAAAAAAAAAAAAAAAAAAAAAAAAAAAAAAAAAAAAAAAAAAAAAAAAATCTTTGCAAATATCCTTACCATATCCAAAAGTATACAGGAGGGCCACACTCACCTGCACTTCCACTAATACCACGATGATACTGCTGGTGTGCAAGTCCCCCTCTGTGCAATCCTGCACCACACTGCAAAGCTGCAACTGATGCCATCATTCGCCACTGCTGACGGCTGAGGTATTCATATACATTGCAGGCAATAACACACACAGCAGGAACAGTGTAGAGGACAGAGAAGATGCCAATGCGTACCATGAGTTTCTCTAGTTTACTAACATTTGTTGCTACTTGATAAGATTTGGCAGCTAAGGTCAAACTAGTTCCTGCACAGGAATTAAGGGAAAATTTTAAGTATATGTAGTACTAAGAAATCTTAAAAATTATGATGAAATATTACTATGTAAGTTTAGAAAAGTACAGAGCATCTTAGAAGCAGTGTACCTGAAACTGTAAGCAAAATGAATTGTAAATTGATACAGCAGTGTGAAATGCAAGAAAATTGAATACTGTGTATCACGTGGATGTTTACACACACACGATAAATATAAGAAGAATACAAGAGATTAACCCGAGTGAAAATTATGTGGGGATAGTGAGAGATCAAGTCAGTGTGTACACATGAATTTCCAAAAGATGACACAGAAGTTACTAGGTAAGATAAAAGATGTTCAAATGTATGATTAAATCAGAGGGTAGGTCGAAAAGTCTGTGTCCAGTGCTTTTCCTGTCCAAAATATAACTGCAGCCCCAATCTTTTTCCAAGCAATCTCTATCTGTTAACCCTTTGAGGGTCGACAGGCCCTCTCCGAGACTCGTTCTCAGGGTCGGCCAAATTTAAAAAAAAAAAAAAAATAATTTTCTCTTATGAAAAGATAGAGAATCTTTTCCCGATCATAATGACACCAAAAGTTTGAAATTTGATGGAAAACTTACGGAATTATGCTCTTGCGAAGTTAGTGGTCTCGGCGATGTTTATGCATCGGCGATTTTGCCCACTTTGAGCCCCATTTTCGGCCAATTCCACTGTACTAGTCAACAAAAAACATGGATATTTCGCTAGAACTCCATTTTTTCTATCGAGTGCAAGAAACCACCCATTTATCAGTTTCAACTATCCAGTACAGTGGTCAGAATTTAGCAATTTTGCCAATTTCCCACAAATTTCAGAAGATGCCAATTTCTGAATAGGGTCCAGAATAAACAAGAAAGACATTCCTGGCACTAAAATGACATTTCCTCTGTTCATTAGTCACGTCTCAAGGCCCCTCTTACATTCTTTTGCTTTCCACTTTGAATTTTTATTCTCATAAAAAATAGAAGATTTACTGTTATGCAGACTACTGCATTAGTGTAAAAAATGGTATAAATAATATTGACGCACTTGCGAAAGAATATTAGACTCACCAGTTGACGTGTATTGGACACACAGCATGATTTGTTCACTTTTGAACTTTGGTAAAAATCGAACATTTCTGCTACTTTGAGCTCAATTTCAAGGTACTTTTCATTTTAAAACCAGTCAAAATCATCTCTATTTCTGTAGTATGTCTTCCATTCTATAAAATGAGACCAAGAAAACTAGAATACAACAATAAATACCATGCGAAAATACAGTGCAAATTCGCTATTTTATTCCAAAAAAATGGTCAAAGTTTTTTTTTTCTCATTATGCACTGTGTGCTGCAGGATTTTTTTTATACTGCGCACACTGACCACATAGACCCATTCTTTCATATGTAGGCCTACCAGCTTTCTCCCACTAGATTTGAGGTCGCTATAATTTAGGCGTACTAGTACGTCAAAAACCCTGGGTCGTAAGCCGTACTAGTACGGCCGAAACCCTCGAAGGGTTAAAGCCTCTGATGAAGTTACTGAAAGGAGTTTTTCAACACAGATGATGTGATGACAGCTATTTGTTGATGGCTACCAGAATTCTGTGCAAAATGAATGCACTGTGTTAACTGCCTCAAACTTGGCGACTGTGTCAAGGAACTAATGATCGACATTCAATGTGACTATGTTGTATTTTTGTCAAGAAAAGATAAGAGAAGCAAAGACTTTCCTAATGTAATTAATTATTACACTTGCACAAAACAAAATACGTATAGAGTAGAGTGCACTTGTGAGCATTCCATATAGCAAACGAAAGAAGGTCAAACTACAACCATTAGGGAGAATGGATATATCTGGGGCATGAATGTTATATCTAATATACTTAAAGAAAAGTTTAGTTACCTTCACTATTCTGGGAATTATTCACCTCGTTCTTGATTGCACGACGAATGCGGAAGAGTGCCACAAAGCCAAATGCAATGAATAGCGTACCAAAGGCCAAAAGTGAGGACAGTGGGGCCACTACAAAGCTCATATGGGCCCACTCGTGTACATTTCCAACATAACACAGACCAACAAGCTCATCTCCATCCACCTGGAAATAATTCTTCTGAATACAAGTGTCCCTTGTTCTATGCATTAGCTGCCTTCCAGGTTCACTGCAGCTGTATTAAGTTCAGGAAGGACAAAAGTATTTAATTCCATACAAGAATGTTAAACAAGTTTTACAAATTGCACTCATAGTACACGATGAATGTCAAAAGTATCACACATGCACACACGAAATTACTGATGGAACTGGAGGCATCGCATATTAACGAGAGCACCTAAATCAAACCTGCACAAAGCTAGGAGAAACCTATATATTATGCAAGCTACCATTTATGAAAAATTGCCACTTTTATTAAAAATAATCAGTGGATGATAAATAAGTTCATAATGTACAAGTTACTTAAGATGAAATTGGTAAAAAGATCTCTGCAGTTGGGCAACATTTTGATGAGGGGCTGTGATTTGGCAATTCATAATTGTATTCACAAATGCTGTCTTCAACAGAAAGGGGCATGTGCACAGATGGAATGCTATGGTCCTGCAGTAAGATTTCTCCTCACAAATTTCCTTTTTTTACTAATGAATTACCTTGAACTGCTCAGACAAGCATAATGATCCTCTGTAGGTAAAGGTTACAACTTCTTGGGCAATACATTTTTTCCACATTTCCTGTATTTCTTTACCTCTCATGCCACAGTCTTTAAAATTCACTCTAGAAGATAGCCATGATACCTGCATTGGTTAATACATCACACAATATCAACAAGCTGAACAAGAGGTATTAAAAGAATAGTGTAAGGTTAATCACTAACAACAGTACAACAGAGGCATGGTTTTACTGTACAGGAAGTGCTAATAAGTGTACAACCAATGGAAATGTTAAGCCTTAAGACAGAATAATCATGAAAACGAGAAACCTCAATTTTAGCTCTGCTCCTGTAGCTACAACCGAGTAATCACTATGAAGACTTAAAATGCATGATAGTTCTTGCCCACCTGCTTAAGAGTAAGGATGAGAATGGTAGAAACAGCAGGAAGACCCCAGGCAGCAGTGTGGAAATAAGAGGCATAAGCCTGCAGTGCCTCGGATGACCACTTCTTCCCTGCCGACAGGAACCAGGTCATTGTCAATACCATCCACCAGATACCTGATGCCATCCCAAAGTAATACTGAAATAGAAAATAAAATACAAATTTGATTAGGATGCGATCTATCAATTTCACTCTTCGCCAACTTTTTCACCCAGGGATTTGATTGTGGGTCACATTAAGTAAAATATGATTAAATTAAATGAAGCTTTAAAGTAAAAAAATTCTGCACTTAAGAATAGTCGAATTCTACCTTTGTGGAGAATCATCTTCCCTACTTTTGTGGAAGATAGTCAACCCTACTTTTGTAGGGTACTTTTATAGACTATGGACCATGTAACCTGTCAATACTTTGTACTAAATTCACAAGCCAAAACACCTCCAGAGCAATGCAGGTTTTTTAGTATTATTGTGTAGTTTGACTTCCTTAAATCTGCACAAAATAGATCTTTTCATAAAAAATTGTCTCATGTGCATGTTTCTTCAATAGATTATAATTATTATTACAAAACACTAAACCCATATGGTTCATTTAGTACTGATACATAGGTACTAGAAATTTACCTGTAGAATAAATGTGATGATGCATCCTGATGACTGAAGACCCTCCACAGCAAGATGAGATAAGCCATTCTGTGAGACCTCACAAGACAGTACCTCCACTGGAACCACCAACCTATAACATAACAATTACTTAATGGTTTGTTGGCCAATAAAACAATTTTAAATAAGAGCTCTTTGAGGGATATACAGTCTTACACAAATAACCCAAACTTATGACGACTTGGACCATTAACTGCTCACATTAAGTTGTTGAGGTGGTTCGGACATGTAGAGAGAATGGAGCGAAACAGAATGACTTCAAGAGTGTATCAGTCTGTAGTGGAAGGAAGGCGGGGTAGGGGTCGGCCTAGGAAAGGTTGGAGGGAGGGGGTAAAGGAGGTTTTGTGTGCGAGGGGCTTGGACTTCCAGGAGGCATGCATGAGCGTGTTTGATAGGAGTGAATGGAGACAAATGGTTTTTAATACTTGACGTGCTGTTGGAGTGTGAGCAAAGTAACATTTATGAAGGGATTCAGGGAAACCGGCAGGCCGGACTTGAGTCCTGGAGATGGGAAGTACAGTGCCTGCACTCTGAAGGAGGGGTGTTAATGTTGCAGTTTAAAAACTGTAGTGTAAAGCACCCTTCTGGCAAGACAGTGATGGAGTGAATGATGGTGAAAGTTTTTCTTTTTCGGGCCACCCTGCCTTGGTGGGAATCGGCCAGTGTGATAATAAAAAAAAAAAAAAAATTAAGTCGGACCGAATCGCTGTCACAAGTTTCGTTCTTCTATGTGGGTTATTTGTGTAATGTTCCAGTCAAGGCATTGTGCCTTTTTATTCTATATACAATGTTTTCAAGCAATTAACTAATTGCCTTCCCCTTTAAGGGTAAGGCAGACGTTTTAAAGCTGGTGAATATATGTAATACTACTGCGAAAATACACAATTTTCAGTTGCAAATTATCAACATAACTGTCAATTGGTGCTAACGAAGTCGCATTATCTGTCAACTTGTAAAGTTCATGTACAGTATATTATGTTTGTATACTATATTCTGTTATGCCACAGTCAAGGTTTATTACTGTGCTATCCTATTGTTAATACTGCAATATAACCCATAGTATGACTGGCTAAAAAAAAAAAAAAAAAAAAAGGGATGGGGGATGGACTGAACACCGAGACTCAACACATTCTGTGTTGTGAAACCTTTATTTACCTCTATATTACAATAAAAGTAAACTACTGGATGAACCAGTACACCAAATTAATACAATATTCTCAGCCATAATATGAAGAAAATATGTAGTGCTTTCTGTGCAAACACTCAGACTTTTAAGTAGACTTGCCCAAACGTTCATTTGCCTATGAGGAAACAGGAACTCATCAGTAAACTCCGTGAAATTTCAGTTTAAAAATAAAAATAATATCTAGTATAAGAAATTTTACATTAAGACACTCGCTTGTTTCGGTACACAAGGATTGGTATGTCATCACTTAAAAAGTCCTATTTACACACCGGTTTTTAAAAGTGAATTATTAATTTATTGTGAGGCATTTTTGAGGAAGTAATCAAGGTTAACTTATGGAAAACAACACATATGGTACTTTACCAATATAAGCAATTACTCAGGTAACTCAAAGCTACTGTGCATATAAATCGTTAAAGAATGTGATAAGAAATCAGTAAGTGCAAGCAGCTTTACTAATTTATAATTGGTTTACTAGCTATAAAATCCTGACTACCAGAAGTACACAAGAGTGTGCCTACAATTAGTGAAAAGAGAATAGTCAATAATGAGAGGTCATTTAAAATCTTTTCAGCCATGCACACTTTTTTTTATTAGAATACATCACAGTGCCTGCACTAATGAAGGGATGAGGGTGTTGATTTCAGATCACCACCTGAACCATGAATGATGGTGAATGTATTTCTTCTTTATGACTTTTGAAACCATAATTGCAGACAAATCACAGAACAGGTGGTGCTACAAGTATTACAACTCACAGGACAGTGTGCTAACCACTGGGCCAGCTGGCTCTGATATGAGTCATCTAACTAGATGTATTTCCATACACCATAGGGAGGTTAGCATAGGCCCCACCTGAATTTGTCACAGTGGGGCCTGTGCTAACCTCTCTATGGTGTATGGAAATATACCTAGTTGAATGAAACCTATCAGAGCCAGCTGGTCCAGTGGTTAACACACTGGCCTGCGAGTTTTAGGATTTGCCTGCCATGGGTCTGAACCCCACTCATTCTGAGAGAAATTTCCTTTTTTTGGGGGGGGGGGGGATGGAAAATCACCCTATTTCAGTGGGATAGGATTAAAAAAAAAAAAAAAAAAGACCCCTTAGATATAGACCCCCCTGGTTTTAAAGGGGTCATCTAAGAAACTGAAGTTGTCCTCCCCTTCCTTGAATCATGCCTGATTACCTCCCATTCTCTAGAGTGTGTATGAACCTTCTGGGTTTACCAATAGAACTTTCCCATGGATATAATACTACAGCAGTAGGAATGCAAAAGATTAAGTAGTGAAAATCAGATGAAAAAATGGATACAGGACAAACTCACCTGGACAGGTAGGCAAGGCAGTAGAGGAGATAGCATAGTGACAAGCATATGATTGGTCTCTCTGGGTAGCGAAACCTGGCAGGCTCAAGCCAAAAGGTCAAGACAGTGAAGAGTGTCGACACAAAGCACAGACCTGCCCATACCAGCATCCATACCTGCACACACAAGTGCTAGTTATTAGTAGATTTTGTAACCAACAGTAATTAGCAATATTACATAAATATTCTTGATCAAGTTAAACTGCACCACCAATGCATGTACTATACATCTAGAATAAGGAAGACAGAAATGAAAGGACCCTAATTCCCAGATTAAACCAAGCCTTCTGAAATATACTGTACATGGGTACGAATTGTCTTTTGTATGCCAACATTACCAAAAATTACATGTAACGACAAATATACATCTGCTATGATGATTATTAGTACATATTTAAGTCTACTACTGCGATGCAGTAGGTTGGTAGACAGCAACCACCCAGGGAAGTACTACCGTCCTGCCAGATGACTGTGAAACAGAAACCTGTAACTGTTTTGCATGATGGTAGGATTGCTGGTGTCTTTTTCTGTCTCATAAACACGCTAGATAACAAGGATATCTTGCTACTCCAACTTACACTTTCACACACTTCACAGACATGCACATGCATATATATATATACATACATCTAGGTTTTTCTCCTTTTTCTACATAGCTCTTGTTCTTCTTTATTTCTTCTATTGTCCATGGGGAAGTGGAAAAGAATCTTTCCTCTGTAAGCCATGCGTGTCGTATGACGCGACTAAAATGCCGGGAGCAATGGGCTAGTAACCCCTTCTCCTGTAGACATTTACTAAAAAAGAGAAGAAGAAAAACTTTATAAAACTGGGATGCTTGAATGTGCGTGGATGTAGTGCAGATGACAAGAAACAGATGATTGCTGATGTTATGAATGAAAAGAAGTTGGATGTCCTGGCCCTAAGCGAAACAAAGCTGAAGGGGGTAGGGGAGTTTCGGTGGGGGGAAATAAATGGGATTAAATCTGGAGTATCTGAGAGAGTTAGAGCAAAGAAAGGGGTAGCAGTAATGTTGAATGATCAGTTATGGAAGGAGAAAAGAGAATATGAATGTGTAAATGCAAGAATTATGTGGATTAAAGTAATGGTTGGATGCGAGAAGTGGGTCATAATAAGCGTGTATGCACCTGGAGAAGAGAGGAATGCAGAGGAGAGAGAGAGATTTTGGGAGATGTTAAGTGAATGTATAGGAGCCTTTGAACCAAGTGAGAGAGTAATTGTGGTAAGGGACCTGAATGCTAAAGTAGGAGAAACTTTTAGAGAGGGTGTGGTAGGTAAGTTTGGGGTGCCAGGTGTAAATGATAATGGGAGCCCTTTGATTGAACTTTGTATAGAAAGGGGTTTAGTTATAGGTAATACATATTTTAAGAAAAAGAGGATAAATAAGTATACAAGATATGATGTAGGGCGAAATGACAGTAGTTTGTTGGATTATGTATTGGTAGATAAAAGACTGTTGAGTAGACTTCAGGATGTACATGTTTATAGAGAGGCCACAGATATATCAGATCACTTTCTAGTTGTAGCTACACAGAGTAAAAGGTAGATGGGATACAAGGAGAATAGAAGCATCAGGGAAGAGAGAGGTGAAGGTTTATAAACTAAAATAGGAGGCAGTTAGGGAAAGATATAAACAGCTATTGGAGGATAGATGGGCTAATGAGAGCATAGGCAATGGGGTCGAAGAGGTATGGGGTAGGTTTAAAAATGTAGTGTTAGAGTGTTCAGCAGAAGTTTGTGGTTACAGGAAAGTGGGTGCGGGAGGGAAGAGGAGCGATTGGTGGAATGATGATGTAAAGAGAGTAGTAAGGGAGAAAAAGTTAGCATATGAGAAGTTTTTACAAAGTAGAAGTGATGCAAGGAGGGAAGAGTATATGGAGAAAAAGAGAGAGGTTAAGAGAGTGGTGAAGCAATGTAAAAAGAGAGCAAATGAGAGAGTGGGTGAGATGTTATCAACAAATTTTGTTGAAAATAAGAAAAAGTTTTGGAGATTAACAAGTTAAGGAAGCCTAGAGAACAAATGGATTTGTCAGTTAAAAATAGGAGAGGAGAGTTATTAAATGGAGAGTTAGAGGTATTGGGAAGATGGAGGGAATATTTTGAGGAATTGTTAAATGTTGATGAAGATAGGGAAGCTGTGATTTCGTGTATAGGGCAAGGAGGAATAATATCTTGTAGAAGTGAGGAAGAGCCAGTTGTGAGTGTGGGGGAAGTTCGTGAGGCAGTAGGTAAAATGAAAGGGGGTAAGGCAGCCAGGATTGATGGGATAAAGATAGAAATGTTAAAAGCAGGTGGGGATATAGTTTTGGAGTGGTTGGTGCAATTATTTAATAAATGTATGGAAGAGGGTAAGGTACCTAGGGATTGGCAGAGAGCATGCATAGTTCCTTTGTATAAAGGCAAAGGGGACAAAAGAGAGTGCAAAAATTATAGGGGGATAAGTCTGTTGAGTATACCTGGTAAAGTGTATGGTAGTTATTATTGAAAGAATTAAAAGTAAGACTGAGAATAGGATAGCAGATGAACAAGGAGGCTTTAGGAAAGGTAGGGGGTGTGTGGACCAGGTGTTTACAGTGAAACATATAAGTGAACAGTATTTAGATAAGGCTAAAGAGGTCTTTGTGGCATTTATGGATTTGGAAAAGGCGTATGACAGGGTGGATAGGGGGGCAATGTGGCAGATGTTGCAGGTGTATGGTGTAGGAGGTAGGTTACTGAAAGCAGTGAAGAGTTTTTACGAGGATAGTGAGGCTCAAGTTAGAGTACATAGGAAAGAGGGAAATTATTTCCCAGTAAAAGTAGGCCTTAGACAAGGATGTGTGATGTCACCGTGGTTTTTTAATATATTTATAGATGGGGTTGTAAGAGAAGTAAATGCGAGGGTCTTGACAAGAGGCGTGGAGTTAAAAGATAAAGAATCACACAAAGTGGGAGTTGTCACAGTTGCTCTTTGCTGATGACACTGTGCTCTTGGGAGATTCTGAAGAGAAGTTGCAGAGATTGGTGGATGAATTTGGTAGGGTGTGCAAAAGAAGAAAATTAAAAGTGAATACAGGAAAGAGTAAGGTTATGAGGATAACAAAAGTATTAGGTGATGAAAGATTGGATATCAGATTGGAGGGAGAGAGTATGGAGGAAGTGAATGTATTCAGATATTTGGGAGTGGACGTGTCAGCGGATGGGTCTATGAAGGATGAGGTGAATCATAGAATTGATGAGGGGAAAAGGGTGAGTGGTGCACTTAGGAGTCTGTGGAGACAAAGAACTTTGTCCTTGGAGGCAAAGAGGGGAATGTATGAGAGTACAGTTTTACCAACACTCTTATATGGGTGTGAAGCATGGGTGATGAATGTTGCAGCGTGGAGAAGGCTGGAGGCAGTGGAGATGTCATGTCTGAGGGCAATGTGTGGTGTGAATATAATGCAGAGAATTCATAGTTTGGAAGTTAGGAGGAGGTGCGGGATTACCAAAACTGTTGTCCAGGAGGCTGAGGAAGGGTTGTTGAGGTGGTTCGGACATGTAGAGAGAATGGAGCGAAACAGAATGACTTCAAGAGTGTATCAGTCTGTAGTGGAAGGAAGGCGGGGTAGGGGTCGGCCTAGGAAAGGTTGGAGGGAGGGGGTAAAGGAGGTTTTGTGTGCGAGGGGCTTGGACTTCCAGCAGGCGTGCGCGAGCGTGTTTGATAGGAGTGAATGGAGATGAATGGTTTTTAATACTTGACGTGCTGTTGGAGTGTGAGCAAAGTAACATTTATGAAGGGGTTCAGGGAAACCGGCAGGCCGGACTTGAGTCCTGGAGATGGGGAGTACAGTGCCTGCACTCTGAAGGAGGGGTGTTAATGTTGCAGTTTAAAAACTGTAGTGTAAAGCACCCTTCTGGCAAGACAGTGATGGAGTGAATGATGGTGAAAGCTTTTCTTTTTCGGGCCACCCTGCCTTGGTGGGAATCGGCCAGTGAGATAAAAAAAAAAAAAATACTGCGATGCATTGTATCCTGAATATTTTCTGCTCAGATGCTGTGCATATTACATGCTTTCCAAAAACTGTAATTACAGGAGGGCCCCACTCATGCAGCAGGTGAGGTTCCAGGCTACCGCTGTAAAACTAAAATCGTTGTAAAGTGAATCATAGGTTTTTTTTTTACTTTCAAATGAAAATAAAAGCGAGTGTGGTGAAAGTGTTGAATGATGATGAAAGTATTTTCTTTTTGGGGATTTTCTTTCTTTTTTTTTTTGGGTCACCCTGCCTTGGTGGGAGACGGCCGACTTGTTGGGGGGGAAGAAGAAAAAAAAAAAAAAAGCCTGGTATGTTTACACTATCATGTATTAAGTGAGCAATATAGCTAGGCCTAAAAAAAATACATATACGGTACAAACATTACTTCTTTTTCTTTCAACAAACCGGCCGTATCCCACCGAAGCAGAGTGGCCCAAAAAGAAAAACGAAAGTCTCTCTTTTTGACTTAAGTAATGTATACAGGAGAAGGGGTTACTAGCCCCTTGCTCCCAGCATTTTAGTCTCCTCTTACGACACGCATGGCTTACGAAGGAAGAATTCTGTTCCACTTCCCCATGGAGATAAGTGGAAATCAACAAGAACTAGTAAGAGTGAAGAAAACCCAGAGGGATGTGTATATATATATGCTTGTACATGCATATGTAGTGTGACCTAAGTGTAAGTAGGAGTAGAAAGACGTACCTGAAATCTTGCACATTTATGAGACAAAAAAACACCAGCAATCCTACCATTATGTAAAACAATTACAGGCTTTCGTTTTACACTCACTTGATAGTAGTACCTCCCTGGGTGGTTGCTATCTACCAACCTACTACCTAGACAAACATTACTTGCCTTAAAATATTTTCGTCCTTAGTTTACAGTGAGTGGTGAATACATTTATTGTAGTAAAGAATGGGTATAATTGAAAATTGCCATATTAGTAAAACACTAAAGTGAGGCTTGCCTGTACAGTAGAACCCGTTAATTTTACATAACATTAGCACCAAAGCATAATAGTAGTGATGGTGGCTGTTCTTCAAAGACTAAGAGAAGCCATCAGTGAAAAAATGTTAATTCTGAATTTCTTTTTCATAATTTATCAATTAAACATCATGTAAACAAAACTGACTTAAATATAGGGTTTGCTACTATCCACAGTTTCGGGTATCCAAGGTAGGTCTTAGAACGTATCCCCCTTGGATATGGGGGGTCTACTGTTTTATGTACAAGTTTTTTAAATAATTTTTTTTTAACACCCTGGCCATCTCCAACGATGGCAGAGTGGCCCCCAAACAAGAAGAAACTAAAGTTTTATCTTTTTTCCATTTAGTAATTTATACAGAAGAAAGGGGTTACTAGCACCTTGCTCTCGGCATTTCAGTCTTCTTTTACAACCTGCATGGCTTGCCGAGGAAGAATTCTTTTCCACTTCATGGAAATGAAGATATATATGTACATGTATGTAATATTTTACATAAATAAATAAAATAAATACATAGTGTATATTTCTTCCTCCGTAAGCCATGTGTGTCATAAGAGGCGACTAAAAATGCTGGGAGCAAGGGACTAGTAACCCCTTCTGTATAAATTCCTAAACTGAAGAAAAACTTTTGTTTATCTTTTTAGGTCACCCTGCCTCGGTGGGATACGGCCATATTGTGGGGGGGAAAGAAAGAGAGGGTGGGGGTAGGACCCCCGTATCCACAGGGGGTATGTTCCAAGACCTACCGCGGATAGTAGTGAACCCTATATATAGGTTTTTTCATTTACATACATATATACCTATGATAGTTTAATTGATAAATTATGCACAGTAAGTAGAGAAATAGCACTTTTTCTCTGATGGGAAGCACTTCACAGCTTCTCTTAGGCTCTGAAGAACTGCTATCATCACTGCTTTTGCACTTTGGGGCCATTATTCAGCAAAATTATGGTTATTTTTGGGCAAGGATAAACCATAGAAACCAGACCAGCGGATATGGCAGTCTTACTGTATATATATTCTTTATAAATGGGCATAAGTGTATACTGAGTTGTATATTTATAATTACATTAATTAAATATCTTACCTCAGCAAAGTGTTTATCAGCTTGACGGAAAAGGACATCTTGGTTGCACTTAGGTGTACACATTCCAACACCTCTGCTATCCACCCATATTTGCCGAGGGGGACAAGCTACCTTAGAAGGGTCCTGCAACACAAGAATGCATTTGATATAGAGGCTTGTCTTGGGTGTAGTGTGTATTCTTCATACAAGTACAGTACTAAGTTTGAGGTGGAGGAGGTCTTATTATTAATAGCCATGTACGAAGAATAAAAAAATATAACCGCCTGTGCAACATTTGAATACCCAAACGTTGCACAAGTGTCTCATTCTTCAATTTATTGTTTTCTAAACCATTTATACATATATATCCTATTACCGTTTCTTGCCTTTTCCAATGTTGAGAATGGTGTAGGGATACAGTACTAACATATGTTAAAGCCGTCTTAGTCTGTGAACATGTTAAAGACCACAGCAGTGATAACAAATAATGTAATTTAAGATGAAAGGTTCCAAATACAGTGCAACTCCACTGCAGCAGCAATGTTGGGGCCATGATCATTGTAAAACTTTTTTTTTGGGGGGGAAGGGAGGGGGCTTTAAAAATTACACTAATCTGATAAAATTATGGACAGATGTTTTAAATTATAAGAATGCTTGAAGATTCACAAATGCTCATATGAAGGACCATGGCATCAATATTCACCTGTGGTGCAGGAGACATGCGAGTATTGATAGGATGGAGTGTTCGAGAGGACCCAGAATGCTCCCGGGGAAGCCAGGATGATGTTGCATTGGGTGGTTCCATACAGAGGCCATTATCCTCAGGAGTGGGTAGACGAGAGCAATCCAGAACTGCTGGCCATGAAAAATTGAACTTCTGCAGCACTGGTAGGCAATTCTGCCTGACCTGTACAGTAAAAATAGAGATAAAGATTTATTTGAAGTTGTACAGTATTAGAGGTGTTCATACAAAGACAGACAAATCTTCAAAGAAATTACATTCTATTCAAGATTGATGGACTGAACACATCGACTCAAGGTTGAGGGACTGATTACCTCATTCTCCTCCTGTTCTTCAAGTTTCTCCTACGTATGGACTGATAAAGCCACTGTGTGGCGAAACGTTTCCTCAATAAAGATACCCAAGAGTTGCACATGTGTCTAATTTATCAAAATGTCGGTTCTCTGAACCATTCATCTACAAATAAATTACAATATACATACCAGAGCTCGATCTATATCCATGCATTATTAAAAGGTGGATTTTACGAACAAAACATTTACCTCCCATGTAATTACAGTATCATTTGTAATTATATACAGGCAGTTATACAGCAGGTCAGGTTCTGGGTTGCAGATAAAGAGTGAAACAGCCTTTTATCACTTTCAAATACTACATGCAAAAGTCTGATAACATATTTAAACTATCATATATTAAGTGAGCAACAGTGCTATGCCTATATACAGGCATATACAGTACACACAGTACTTACCTTTCAAATATTCTCAGCTTTAGCTTATAGTAAGTAGTGAATATAATTATTGTAGGAAGTCTGAATAAATGAAGAATGGGATAACTGAAAACTGCTGCATTAGTGACACACTAAAGTAAACACTGCCTGTACTTAAGTTGGGGGGGAGGGGGGATGAGGTAATCAGTCCCTCGGCCTTGGAGCCCTAGAGAGCAACAGTTGTGCTAGTAACCCAGTTTTATCAATACAGATGGCACAAAGGCAAGAAGACTAAGTAGGTCCTTCCCAAAGAGATGGGTTAGTTGCAGCAGCCGTCTTATGATGTTGCTTGGTTTACTAAATGATCATGTTGCAGACAGCTTGGTCATATAGGGGAATAACTACCTGGCCTAGAAAATAAAGCCACTTTTAACTGCTCTATTTTCATCTTGTTTCATGGTTTACATTTCTCCTGTGTTGAAGAAACACTTTCTGATATCCCTGTGGTCGTTTTGTTGTGCAGTTTTAAACCATGCCTTGTTCTATATGTTCCATCCATGTTGCAGAGTAAGGCTGTGCCAAAGCACCGATATCTGTCGTATCGGCTAAATTTGATGGTATCAGAATTGGCCTAAAATTGAGTATAGGCACTGGCAAAAAATTTGGTATCGTCCCAGCCCCAGTGCAGAGCCTGTCTTTGCTCTTGTTGTCTATGCCCCGAGTATTTTGTACGTCACGATCATAACCTCTCCTGTTCTTCGTTGGGCAGAAAACTGGGCTCTTTCATTTGTAGATAGGGCATTTCTCTTGGCTCAAACTTGTGTATATCTAGATACATGAAGGGTTATGAACACTAACGGTACAAAGAAAAGATATGAAGGCTACATTTCGAAATACAAGTAAGCCCTTTCCTGCTTCCATACAGAAAAGTGAAATACATAAACGAACCCACATGGAAAGAACTGGTGCGGTGGGTTGAATTACTGAGTATCATCCCCCCCCCCCCCCCACAACTAAGACCTTTTTTCCATCTTGGTGAAGAGGAAATCAGTGGGCGGCCGAAATATACAACACTTCTTGTCTGTTGAATTTTATCCATGTAGGTTCGTTTGTACAGTGAGAGACTGAAAGAGTATACGTTCACTCACCTCAAGGCAGATGGACCTGCAGGACGGGACTGGGGTGGCCACAACAGGGGAGCACATGGGAGCATACAGTGAGCACAGGAAGAACCTCAAGTTACGGCTGCAACCAATGTCGACCAGCGGCATATACTCGTGAACCTGAAATACACTTCGAGTTACTCTGATGCACTAAATACATATTCTCTCAAACAATCTACATCACAAAGAATCACACTCGTAGCTCGATTGGTAGCGCACTTGACTCGCACACTGAGGTCCGTGTCTCGATCCCTGGTACGGGTGGAAAAATTAGGACGTGTTTCCTTACATCTTGTGTCCCTGTTCACCTAATAGTAAAATAGGTACCCGAGTGTTAGTTGACTAATGTGGGTCACATCTTGGGGACAAAATTGACCTAATTTGCCAGAAATCCACTGCTTAAGGGGATTTCTATGTAGTAGTCTGTCACTGATGTTACCTAGGTCTGTATACGTTGTACATGTAAATATTATATTATTATTATTAACCTGATCAAGAAGTTCCATGAGCAATTATAATTGAAGAAAAAGTTAAAATATATCAGATTAAAAAAAAGTGAGTTCATGGATTTCAGAAAGGCCTTTAACAGAGTACCACACAGGAAATTGTTGAAGAAAGTAGCGGCACAAGGAACAGGTGCAGAAATGTCCTGGATCGAGGTTTGATTGATCAATAAATAGCAGTGTGCTTTCATAAATGAGAAATCAGAGTGGTGTCCCGTTACCAGTGGTGTTCCACAGAGACCAGTACTGAGCTCCTTATTGTTCGCAATACACATATATATTTATTATCTCAGGCCCTGATTCAGATGAATGCTGTTAATTATCCAGCCATGTGCGCTACACTGGAGAAAAAATATTTTACGGATCAATTTTAACTGTGCGTACGGGGGATCAAAATGCGATATTTCGGCACAACGTAATTCAAATTTTCGAGGCAAGCGTAAAAGCTTTTATCTATGAAGGGAATCCCCCCCCCCCACCCTCCGTCACTTAGGATCAACGAAAGATAAGAGTTATCAGAGGAAACAGCGTTATCATCCAGGGATTACAAACGCAAAGCCAAACATTGCCAATCATTCATCCCGAGTGCAACTAAGGAGGAATGGTGGTAATATATATAACCACTGCGGTCTTTCTGTTGAGCTACACAATATGCCATAACTAACAGCTCAAGTAACTAAAGTGATATAAGCAAAGTCTTCCAGTGATACTCTAAGTAATGATACTATTCAAGTCACTCCTCTACAGCTTGGAATACTGCTGCATACTAATGGTCTCCATCAAGGCAGGTCCGACTACTGAAAAAAAAAAAACTTTTACTGCCTATATACATTCAATCAAACATTTGAACTATTGGGAACACTTTTTAAGTCTCTTCAACTGTATTCCTTAGAACGCGAGAGAAAAAAGTACAGCAGAATTTGGTATAAACCTTGGTAATAAACACCGAGAAGTTGGTTTAGAAAAAGGACATATTTATTAGAAAATTTTTCGGTCCTGGGACCTTGATCAAGGTTCCAGCACCGAAACTTTTTCTAATAAATATGTCCTAGTGTTTACCTACGTGTTTTTCTAAACCAACAGAAAGACTGGTCCCAAACCTGCGCACTGAAATCACTCCATATGAAAACCAAACTTGGCAGACGGTGCAGAGTACCTCTAATAAAAAGCACGGACAGTGTCAGAGGTCCCCGACTTTTCAAAATCCTCCCTTCGTAAATAAGAGGAATTACCAACAAACCTCTGCTTGTCTTCAAGAGAGAACTTGGCAAGTTCCTCAAATCAGTTCCTAGCCACAGTCTGTGGTTGGCATACTGGAGTGGGTGCGACCAGTAGTAACAGCCTGTTTTATCAGGTCTTGATCCATCAGGAAGCTTTGTCTGGGATCAGGCCGTAGGAGCACTGACCCCCGAAAACATCCTTCAGGTGTACAATGGTGATAAATTCCAACTCCTTAGATATGGAAAGAATGAAGAATTCAATAGGGACACTGTATAAAAGATGTAAAATCACCAAACAGAACCAAAGGAACATGTGAAGGACCCGGGTGTAATAATGTTAGCCGATCTTTTCTTTAAAGAAACGCAATAAGGCAAATGTCACAAAAGCGAACCTTCAAAACAAGGGGAAATTGTGCCAATGGTGACACTTCACATTACGTATGCTCTCTGGCTTTGTTCGGTGTTAGCGGCTCCATTAAGGGCAAGAGATATATTGGAGCTAACATAGATCATTGTAGCCCCACACAGAGCCAATAAAACAATTAAATTACTGGGAACGCATCAAGTCCTAAATACTTACTCACCTGTAATGAGTTTTTGAGTTTCCACTCCGTAACCAGGCCCTGGGTTACATATCCATTACAGCCTGGCTGATCTGCGCTTAGTGGAGATAATTGTCCAGTTTCCTCTTGAAAACTTTTGCACTTGTCCCAGGAGTATTACTGATATTTTTCTGGTAATATGCTAAATAGTCTGGGACGACGGACATTATATAGCTATATGGAAGGCAGTCGAGGTCTTGGCCCCTGATCTGCACACTGCCATAGCCTAACGAAGTGAGAGATATGAGGGAAAAAATGCAAAACAGACCCAGTGAAAGCTGGGCACAATGAAAGAACATTGTACAGCATCCTTGGGCCGGCTATTTAACATTGTTCCAGTCACAGTACAGTGCCGTTTTGTTCTTTATCTTACCGGAAGCTATCTTAAACACTGCCGTAATACGTGTACAAGTGGCAGCCCGAAAAGTACCTTGAGATGGATATGTGGGCCAGACGGCCGCTAGCAGCAACAGCCTGGTTGACCAGGCTGGTTGGCCCAAGGCCGGACTGCAGAAGTAGGAAAACTCATGAAACCCAAAGGTATATCAAAGTTAACACTGAGTATCAAATAAACAGCATATGGATTCCTGATATACAAGTTGGCACCCAAAACCGTAAACATACAGAATCCGGATATCAGACTCGGCGCTCAAGAGCTACTGAAAATAAGATTTCTGCTTCAGCCTTGATGCGCAAGAAAGACATCTCACCCTGCCCCTGCCAGGTGCATTGGTGGCTAATTTTTCTCATTCTCTCCCTGGGATGCTTATCATACTGCCCCCTAGGTTCATAATTCTCTTCTTGGGATGTGTCATACTCTGCCTAATAAGTGCATTGCTCTTTTACAAGAATGCTTGTCATACTCTACTTACTTGGCAAATTTTCTTCCTGTGACAATTATCCTCATCATACTCTTGCCCACTGGGCAATAAGTCAAGGCACTAAATTTCGCCTATATCAAGAGTAAGTCTTCTGTCCTAATCTTTGGAAGCAAGACAAGGCCAGTCAATGCCCTCAGTTGCAGCCTCTATGACGCACCAAGTCGGTCAGCTTCCCACTAAAAACCTTCCTATTCCTAATTCAAAATGGCTAAAAACAAAAATGGAGTCATCAGTTACTACAACATCCTTCTTCCTCTGCAAATCACGTCCCCAAGCCTTTCCTGTGCCTGAGTAATCCTTGCTTAAGAATTCTGAAGTATATACAAAAAAACATCCTTGCTTAAGAAGTCTTAATCATACACAAAAATCGAGGTTTCTACAAAATTAGCGGATTAAAAACAAATCAACAAATCTGTGGGACCACTAGATGAAAAAAAGATGAAAGTGAACCAGTTATATGCTAGCATAATACAGATGCCCGTTTTTACTTTTATCGATTTCAAATGTAGAAGCGGGGATAAAAGTACAGAATCAGGATTTTCAGACTTGGCTCTTAGGAACGTAGACATACTAAATTTGGATATTTGACTGCGTTGAAGAACACAAAGAACAAAGCACCAAAAATCTGCACTTAGGAGAGAAACGTTAGGATGATGTTTCGGTCAAACCACAAATGAGCGAGAAAAAGGCCTTCTCTGCCCTTTTTTTCCGATTAGGTATTTGACACTTGTCCAGGATAGGCCGAAGCAGCCATTACAACATGTGCAGCAGCAGTAGGGTATCTTTATTGTTCAAATGCTTCGCCTACGCTGTAGGCTTCCTCAGTATTCGACTGAAGAAGCCTACAGCGTAAGCGAAAAATTTCAACAATAACGAGACCCAAGTGTTGCACACGTCTTACTCATCAACTTGTCATGGTATTATATACCATTTCCATCATGGTCATCCTAACGTTCCTCTCGTAAGTGTGGATTTTTGATTATGAGTGTGGGGGAAGTTCGTGAGGCAGTAGGTAAAATGAAAGGGGGTAAGGCAGCCGGGATTGATGGGATAAAGATAGAAATGTTAAAAGCAGGTGGGGATATAGTTTTGGAGTGGTTGGTGCAATTATTTAATAAATGTATGGAAGAGGGTAAGGTACCTAGGGATTGGCAGAGAGCATGCATAGTTCCTTTGTATAAAGGCAAAGGGGATAAAAGAGAGTGCAAAAATTATAGGGGGATAAGTCTGTTGAGTGTACCTGGTAAAGTGTATGGTAGAGTTATAATTGAAAGAATTAAGAGTAAGACGGAGAATAGGATAGCAGATGAACAAGGAGGCTTTAGGAAAGGTAGGGGGTGTGTGGACCAGGTGTTTACAGTGAAACATATAAGTGAACAGTATTTAGATAAGGCTAAAGAGGTCTTTGTGGCATTTATGGATTTGGAAAAGGCGTATGACAGGGTGGATAGGGGGGCAATGTGGCAGATGTTGCAAGTGTATGGTGTAGGAGGTAGGTTACTGAAAGCAGTGAAGAGTTTTTACGAGGATAGTGAGGCTCAAGTTAGAGTATGTAGGAAAGAGGGAAATTTTTTCCCAGTAAAAGTAGGCCTTAGACAAGGATGTGTGATGTCACCGTGGTTGTTTAATATATTTATAGATGGGGTTGTAAGAGAAGTAAATGCGAGGGTCTTGGCAAGAGGCGTGGAGTTAAAAGATAAAGAATCACACACAAAGTGGGAGTTGTCACAGCTGCTCTTTGCTGATGACACTGTGCTCTTGGGAGATTCTGAAGAGAAGTTGCAGAGATTGGTGGATGAATTTGGTAGGGTGTGCAAAAGAAGAAAATTAAAGGTGAATACAGGAAAGAGTAAGGTTATGAGGATAACAAAAAGATTAGGTGATGAAAGATTGAATATCAGATTGGAGGGAGAGAGTATGGAGGAGGTGAACGTATTCAGATATTTGGGAGTGGACGTGTCAGCGGATGGGTCTATGAAAGATGAGGTGAATCATAGAATTGATGAGGGAAAAAGAGTGAGTGGTGCACTTAGGAGTCTGTGGAGACAAAGAACTTTGTCCTTGGAGGCAAAGAGGGGAATGTATGAGAGTATAGTTTTACCAACGCTCTTATATGGGTGTGAAGCGTGGGTGATGAATGTTGCAGCGAGGAGAAGGCTGGAGGCAGTGGAGATGTCATGTCTGAGGGCAATGTGTGGTGTGAATATAATGCAGAGAATTCGTAGTTTGGAAGTTAGGAGGAGGTGCGGGATTACCAAAACTGTTGTCCAGAGGGCTGAGGAAGGGTTGTTGAGGTGGTTCGGACATGTAGAGAGAATGGAGCGAAACAGAATGACTTCAAGAGTGTATCAGTCTGTAGTGGAAGGAAGGCGGGGTAGGGGTCGGCCTAGGAAGGGTTGGAGGGAGGGGGTAAAGGAGGTTTTGTGTGCGAGGGGCTTGGACTTCCAGCAGGCATGTGTGAGCGTGTTTGATAGGAGTGAATGGAGACAAATGGTTTTTAATACTTGACGTGCTGTTGGAGTGTGAGCAAAGTAACATTTATGAAGGGATTCAGGGAAACCGGCAGGCCGGACTTGAGTCCTGGAGATGGGAAGTACAGTGCCTGCACTCTGAAGGAGGGGTGTTAATGTTGCAGTTTAAAAACTGTAGTGTAAAGCACCCTTCTGGCAAGACAGTGATGGAGTGAATGATGGTGAAAGTTTTTCTTTTTCGGGCCACCCTGCCTTGGTGGGAATCGGCCGGTGTGATAATAAAAAAAAAAAAAATTGTTCCAACTGGCCTGGTCACAGACCGGGCCGCGGGGGCGTTGACCCCCGAAACTCTCTCCAGGTAAACTCCAGGTAAACTACGTTATTTCATAGATTCTTTGTAAACATAGAATCCGGATATCCAACTTAGCTTTAAAGTATCGTCAATATACTAAATCCTGGTATAAGAATATGTGGTCATTATTATATACAGAGAAAAGCTAATCCTGTAGGGGTCATACAACACCTGAGAAGTGGTACGCAATCGGGTTCGAGCCAAGGAAGAGGTAGACAGTACAGTTCCCCGGCCCAAGAGGCCCTGCAGAAGCATCAACCAACCTCCCTCGAAGAACGAACGCAGACAAAATACTGAATGTAGACTTAGCATTCATACGGAAACCGGGTATCAGAATCGGTGGTCGCGAACGTGAATAAGATACAGAGCCGCCGCCGACCTTGGCGGTGTACATGTCCCCTCCACCTCTGCCCTCAGCACTGGTGACTAATTTTCATGCTTGTCCTCTTCCTACTCTGCCCGCTAGGCCTTAAGTCGGAGCTAAATATTTTAGTTCCCCACCCACTGCGGAATTTTAGGACTGCGAGATAAAATGATCACCAAGGCAAAATATTTTAATTTTCAAAGGGGGTGAGCCTGTGGAAGGTCTCTGTCAGATGACCAAAAGCTCTAGTGGCGGGTCATCATATGACAAAGACCCGGGTGAGGAAAACACTTATCTTGTTTCCTGACAAACCTTACCTAAAGCAGAATGTTTTATATACATATAAAAAAAACCGTACGAGTCATAGACAGCACAAGGCAATGCAGGCGGCTGACTATTCCGAGTCAGTGAACATACGCACCGGATATTTATTACTATGAAAAATCGTGGTTAATGCTAAATTATATCATGCAGAAGAATTGTTTCATTACTAATTAAACGTATTTCTATATTATCCCTTATTTGAAACATATTCTTTCCGGAACATTATATAAATATATTTATAAATAAATTTTGGTTACAGTTAAAGACATTTATTAAAGGCTTCATCAATGTTAAAACAGTTGTGACAATGATCAAGGAACTCCTGCTGAAAAGTTTTAATAAATGCCCTGTACACAAGTATCCTTATCCACAAATTCAGTTTACATCATCATAACATATACAGCCTAATTTGCATACACGGAAACCGGTATTTCCTCATATTACCCTATCATTTATTAACGCTTCCTGTATACTTCAAAAAATACTATTTTCCTCTGTTATATATATATATATATATATATATATATATATATATATATATATATATATATATATATATATATATATATATATATATATATATATATATATATATTTGTACGTGAGTCAGAACATGCAAGCAAGGGATCTCTAAGCACTATGCCAAGTATGGAGTTAAAATCCTACAATATACACGTCACCTGGATTATGAAATATAAAAAAGAACTTACACCCTGCAATAAAAAAAAAGCAAATTTGACTGACGAGTGTTTTATAAGATTAAGCTGAGGTGAGAGATCCATGGCAGCGACCAACCCCTACTAGCGCACCTCCCAACACCACTTATCTGCCTCCCGGCCCTGGCTTCTACATCATGTACTTTATCTATACTGCATACATTTTGCTTAAAAACCAATTTTAACAACCATACAAGATCTGTGAAATTTGACCATAGTTAGCTATACATATTTTTTATTTACGAGGCAAACATTAGGGATGAAATTGAGAGAGATCTGCCACCCTGCAAGAAATCGGACACATCCTAATTACCCATAAAAGGTGAGTCGTTTCCCGCGCGAGGCTTTGATGTCTGCGATAACACCCTCAACTTAAATTATCGATGCTTGTAACTCTGGCCTTATCTGGCCTCACTTTGAAACATGTCAGCTCGACTTAGTGAGTGACAGCGTAGCTCAGAGCACAGCCAGTTAACACCGCAACGCCAATATAAATCCCCGTGAAAATGTCGCTAGCTTGTAGCGGATGAAACAATAGTCCATATATTAAGGCAATTGGGAAGCCACTACTTATCTCTCCGTCTCTCCAATAACACGCTCTGGGTTATATTCATTAGCTATGCTAAATTACTACCATAAGCTCGTATATTAGTGATAAATGTTTTACTGACTAGACTGGTCTGGAGAAGCGGTACCAGGCAACTGGTCTGTGCCAATTAAGTTTATATGCCAGCAATAAAGGCATAATTCTGGTGTCTAGTTTAACAAGGTCAACTTATTTGAGCACAGTTGTATCTCTCACTGTGTATACCCCAAGTGTTCTGTATATACCTGGCGTGCTATATACACTGAATGCTGCTTGTATATACACCGAAAGATGCGGTGTATATACACAGTTGTGTAAGTGTATATAGACAGTACTGCGTACGCCAATGTATATACATTAATTAAGGCCTCCTGGTTGCTGACTTGATCGGCTATGCTGTTGGTGCCAGGCGCACGCAGTCCAGTTAATACTCCACACCCTGGTTGGTCAAGAACTGACTTAAGGAACTTGCCAAGTTCCGTGCTGAGGACAGCCAGCGGGTTCGTAGTAATTCCTTTAATGAACGAAGAAGAGTTCTGAATCTCAAGCTTATTAAGTTCTCTCCTGGTGTATTCATCGCACCCCTGCTACCCATTGGTGAAATTTTGCACCGTCTGCAAAGCCTCTTGCTTTCATCTGAAGGGATTTTACTGTGCAGGTTGAGATCAAACCTTCCAACATTTTCCAGATGCTGATTATTAAGTATACATTCCAAGGAGTACAGTATTTCAAGTGTTCCCAGTAGGTCAGATGCTTGACTGAGTTTATACGAGTAGCGAAGGTTCTTCTTTTCAGTTCGGCAATATCTCCCGCCTTTAATTAAGGGAGCCGTCAGTACACTACAATATCCCAGCACAGCGAGGAAAATGGTCTTTAAAAGAACCATGGGCTTGGAATCTGTTTTCAGTGTTCTTGCTATCCCGTCCATTTTCCTTACACTGTTGTATCAGCATATTTGGTGCACTAAAAGAAAACACTAAATGTCCGGGGCCCCGACTGTTCAACAGCCTCCCACGATACTGCCTTCAAGAGGGAGATGGACAGATACTTAAAGCTGATGCCGGATCAGCCGGGCTGTGGTTCGTATATTGGACTACATGCGGCCAGCAGTAACAGCCTGGCTGATCAGGCCCTGATTCCAGCAGGCGGCCTGGTCGTGGACCGGCCGCCGCGGGGGCGTTGATCCCCGGAATACCCTCCAGGTAGGTATATTTCTGCCGAACGAGAAGCTGGGTTCTTAATCAGGCAAGCACCCAGAGTGGCCTCCCATCTAGAGAAGGGCTCCTTCCCTGTCAGTTGGCATAAACCACTCAAACATCATCGCAGCATTAAGGTTACCCCTCTCCTGTGTCGATAAGGGGGGTGGGGAGGGTTCGATCCAATAAAAAGAAGGGTAGGTCCAATCCCATAGATCATGTCACCCTTGAGGGGTACTGAAGATATATTTATGAAGTGGGAAACCAATAAGGATCATACTGCATCTGGTGAATGGGGGAGGTAATCAGGTATGATCCATGGAAAAGGCCATTTTCAGTTCCTTGGATGAAGAGCTCTTCACTCCTCCCATGAAGGGTAGAAGTTTATAAAACTGACCTGCCACAATTTGATAAACGAGTTTCATCAGTTTCAGAGTCGTTCCGACCTTATAAATTTAGACTTTTGGTTTTAGAAAAATACTTGGAGGTGTTGGACAACAATAAAAGGTATTATATTGTTTATCTAAACTTCAGTGAAGGATCTGATAAGGTTCCTCACGAGATGACTGAAAGAATGCTATATACACCGGTGGGTGAGTATATACAAGTGTTTATCTCTGTATATACACAAGTGTGCCTCTATGTATATACATCTGGACAGCAAAGTGCTTTTTACCTGTTTACATAGGCTCTCTTCCGAAGATCACCGCCCCCTCGGCCCGATCCCAGACCAGGCCTCCTGGTTGCTGGCCTGATCGAACAAGCTGTTAGTGCCCGCCGCCCGTATGCACTACAACCCGGCTGATCAGGAATTGCTTTTAAGGAATCTGCAGTTCTTTCTTGAAGAGTTGTGCATGAAGAGTGAATGCTGAAGAGTAGTGGTCCCTTAACAGTTGAAACGAGCTGTGAAGGTGCTCTGTACATTTTTTTTTTAGCTCGGAAATTTCGCCTGCCTTGAAAGGGCTCGTTAATACACAGTAACATTCCAACATATGGAGAATAAGTTACCTCAAGAGTATCGTCATCTCTGTTTTGAAGGTTTTAGTTATCCAACCCATCATTTTTCCTGCAGTTGCGAAAATATTGTTGTGGTCCATGAGCGTGAGATCGTTTATCATCACTCTTACATCTCACGCATTCGACTTGCATTCTATTGAATAGTTTGTCTTGTACTCTTATCTTTTTCATTACCTCCACTCTTCGTTACAAAGCAACTGAAATTTTCCTCACTGAACATTAGATTGTTGCAGTAGTCCATTGGAAGGCTTAGTTTATATCAGCTTGGTGACTCGCTGTCTCTTCTATGAATGCCACTTTCATACAAATTCTAGCATCGTCTGCAAAGGATGATAGTGCTATGATTTGTCTGTCAAATAAGAGAATGAAAGAAGTGGGGAAAGTAACGTGTCTTGGGGATAGAACTTTTCACTGTAGCAGCCCCTGATTGTACTGTTTACTATTACCCTTTGGGTTCTATTTGTCAGGAATTAAATATCCATCTGCCCACCTTTAGTTATTCTTTTTGAACGCATTTTGTGCGCAATTACCCCATGGTCGCACTTCTCGAAGGTTTTTGCGAAGGTAGTGTATCCTACATATGCAAATATTTTGCTAGTCTTGGATGCAATTGAAGACAACGTCGTAATGACCCAGCAATTACTGAAGTAAGTTTATTCAGGTACACACAAATACAGTTACATAGAATTATCATACACAGCATGTGTGTAGAGAACCTAGGATGTTCAATGAGGACAAATTCCAACTACTCCGTTATGGAAAACTGGAGGAGATAATAACTAGAACAGAGTATACTACTGACTCCGGCCATACAATAGAGCGGAAAAATAATGTAAGGGACCTGGGAATAGTAATGTCTGAGGATCTCACTTTCAAGGATCACAACAGTGCCACGATCGCACGTGCAAAGAAAATGATAGGATGGATAATGAGAACTTTCAAAACGAGAGATGCCAAGCCAATGATGATCCTTTTCAAATCACTTGTTCTCTCTAGGCTGGAATACTGCTGTACATTAACATCTCCATTCAAAGCAGGTGAAATCGCAGATCTAGAGAGTGTACAGAGATCCTTTACTGCACATATAAGTTCTATCAAGCACCTTAACTACTGGGAACCCTTGGAAGCACTTGACTTGTACTCGTTGGAACGCAGGAGGGAGAGATGTATCATAATCTACACTTGGAAAATCTTGGAAGGAATGGTCCCAAATCTGCACACAGAAATCACTCCCTACGAAAGTAAAAGACTGGGCAGGCGATGCAAAATGCCCCCAATAAAAAGTAGGGGCGCCATTGGTACACTAAGGGAAAACACCATAAGTGTCCGGGGCCCAAAACTGTTCAACAGCCTCCCATCAAGCATTAGGGGAATTGCCAATAAGCCCTTGGCTGCCTTCAAGAGAGAGCTGGACAGATACCTAAAGTCAGTGCCGGATCAGCCGGGCTGTGGCTCGTACGTTGGACTGCGTGCGGCCAGCAGTAACAGCCTAGTTGATCAGGCCCTGATCCATCGGGAGGCCTGGTCATGGACCGGGCCGCGGGGGCGTTGATCCCCGGAATAACCTCCAGGTAACCTCCAGGTAACCCCAAAAAGTCAGACAAAGTTACTTATTTCCATTGGGGTGACCTATTCTAAACCCCTCTTGCCTCCATCTTGACCTGGACTGTAGAAATGCTGAGATTCTATATGATTGGTAGAGGCAGGAACCATACATAGTTTTAAAAATAGGTATGATAGGCAACCAGGAGCGTTAACCCAGCAGCAGCGGCTGGCGGAGAAATGGGGCCAGAAGCAGAGATGGGTATCTCGTGGTACATGAGGCAGTCTTTGAAGAACAAAAGGCACAATACCGTGACTGGTATAATACACAAATTACCCGCACATAGAGAGAAAAGCTAATGATAACGTTTCTACCAGACTTGAAGCATTCACAGGTCACAGTGTGACGTGAATAGTCAAATAGGACCGAAACGTCGTCAATCTTTTGTCCTCTATGTGCGGGTTGTGTATAAGGCAGTCTTTCTACGAAGATTAAAATGATAATTTAAAACTTGCATTTCTTTTTGAAGACGTGGAATGAGGAGGGGGTAATATAACTGAGACTTAAATAAAAGGCATTAATATAGGAGATAGTAAGTGCTGCAAATAAACAATGACAGAACTCTTAACACCGGAATCAGATTTGAGCAATACAAATTTAAAGATAAAAATGGAATCAATGATTTGGAAACTGAGCGGCAGCTCTGTTTCCAATTCTAGTCATTCCAAATTCTGTTTCAAAAGCTCGTCGAATTACTTCGAGGAGTTTTTAAAACAGAATGACTAGATACATGAGAAAAAAAAACGTAGTCATTGTGCCGTAGGCTATCTGATTCGTATGGGCCCACTAGGCCTACTGCCTAACACCACACACTACCACCATCAGCTCTAATCACCACTATTATAAACAGCCACTACAATAATCTTATCCAATTACCATTACTACCACAACCATAATGAAAACTACCACTACCAACTATAACACTTAGCATTGCCATAAAATTAACTTGATACAGAGTAATACAAGCGCCCCTCGAAGACCTCTAATCCTTACCCACCCTCCACCAAACACAATGTAGCTTTCCTCATCCCTCCCCCCCCACACACACACCAAACACTCACTCAGATCGTGCCCCTTCCCTCCCCCAACACACACTGTCACTCATACTCTGCCTCTGCCCCTGCCCCCTTCTCCTCCACCCCTACATAAACACACACTCACTCATACCCTGTCCACTCTCCGCAAACTGTCACATCCCTTTCCCTTCCCCAACACTGCCATTCTATGCTTGTGTCGCTTACTGCCACCTATATTTATCTTGAATGACTACACAAAAAAATATAACAAGCGAGGGTTGAAATAAATAAAAAAATATTAAAAAAGAGTTTGTGTAAACGAACAACAATTTTGGAGGATGTGTAACGCAGTTTGAAGATATCTTACAACGAGTGAATATTACCTCAGTTTATTTGAACATAACACCTAACAAGAAACATAGATGATAATCCCTCACTCAGCCACTTGTGTATTTATAAACTGTTCTGGAAATAACTGCTCCCGCTGCCCGGTCTCAGACCAGGACTCAAACTGGAAATGAAATATTACAGGAATGACAACCATTAAGAAACATTGGTGAAAGGTAAAACTAGGTGTATGGTGACTAAGTAGAGGTTTGCAAAATTCACCTATCACTTTACAAGTTAACGAGAAAGAAATTATTATATTTAAGGGAAAGCACTAAACCCACAGGAATCATACAGGGTCTCGGGAATTAGGCTTGATGAAAAAAGGCAGCTCTAATTCCTAATGGGTGAACATGGACAGGTGTCTTACGGAAACACGTCCCTAAAATTTTCCAGCCGTACAGGAGATTCGAACTCCTGATCTCAGTGTGAGCTGAGTGCGATAGCGATCGTGCTACGGGACACAAGAAGGATTCTTGAATTAAGAATCCTTCGACATGACAAACCCAAAAAGGAGAAGTGGATTCAATTCCTTGTATCAAGAACTCTTCAATTTAGTAAGATGCTGGAGTCTACCACCTGTTGGTCTGAAAGTCTCGTATCTACTACAATTCCGGGATCCGATCACCATCCCACATATTATATTTCGCCCGCTGAAATAACCTGTTTGCGTTCGCAGTGATCATTCATGTCTAGAGCTGGAAACTAACAAAGAAATGATTCAAGTCAATCAGAATACATGTCAAGTTATTTTAACTTAAATAACCTACATTTACATTTAGTTAATTAGAAAACTGGCGATTATTATTATTAATCATTATAATAGAAAATGGCCTGGGTAATGAGGTAATTAGGTTGAAGGAAAGCTAGGCTTGCTTAAATTCCTTGGACCAAAACCCCTTCACTGGCATCGTCTTCCTCTAAAAAGGACTATGGAGAGAAACTGATGAAATGGGATAAAAGCTCTTAGTATGTGACATAGTAAAATAAAATGCGCCAAACCCATGAGGGTCATAAACACTATCTTGGTTTGTAAAGAGGTGTCAAAAAACAGGAACATCTGAAATGTGGAAAAAAATTAGGCTTGACTATTTTAACTTAGTTTCACAAATAAGCAGAAGAATGGACTTTGACTAACCGCAGTCCCTGAATGTAATAGGTTCATTATTTTTATTAATTGACAGTCGTTCACTGCGACTTATCTTGAGTTTACTGTCTAACAGTGACTAAGGCTTAAGTGAAGGAATGTGAAGCTTCAGTGTTTATGTCAAGAATAGCTAGTCAACCGCTAAATAAAGCAGGGAATTTCTGACATAAACACCACCGTTAAAGACACCGGGCGTGGATATGTTCCTTGTTAGCTGTAGTGTGTGGTGACAGCCGAACACATATTTGTATATGCACCAAGACACACACCTCAGAATGTACTGTTATTCAGTAGATATACATAATTCGTCCCAGAAGCTGCACGGCAGCGGTGAAGAGTGTCAAATGCTCTACCACAAACAATAAGTAGCCTTGGGTCAGAGAACTATGGCTACTACATTTTACAGTACACCCAATACTAATGCAAATTGTTAATTTTGTAGATATCAGCGGGTTCATATACTAACTTTGGATGCACAGCACGTCTATTCAAATCAACGTTAAGTGTCACGCACCTGGCCGAATGTAAACAAAGACGCATATCAACCGATAGCAAAGTAAGGTTAGATTACGTTAGATTATTTTGTGTTAGGTTGGGTGGGTTTCAGTAGGTCTGATTACCTTTTGCACAACAAAATACCTGAAATGTAAAAATCAACTTAATACTGTATAATAATTCAACAACCTACAACTAATGGTCGAAATATGCCGGGGAGCAGTTTATATTATAATCATGGGGGTGTGCTAAACCCGTAGGATTATACAGCGCACAAGGGGGGATGGAAGATATTCAGGCTCAATTCAGGGAACTGAAGCACAGATCCAATTCCATAGATCAAGAGCCCTTCGCCAGCATCAAGGACCCTCCCTTGAGGGGTGCCGGGAAGCAGTCGTTAAATTACCTCTAAATGACCCGGGCCTCTCAAGGAAGGTTCCTTGACGTTGGCGAGGGGCTCTTGATCTAGGGAATTGGGTCTATGCTCCCGTTCCCTGAATTAAGCCTGAATACCTTCCACATCCCCCCCCAACAAGCGCTGCATAATCCTACGGATTTAGCGCTCCCCCTTGATAATAATTATAAATCAATGACCCGGGCCAATAAACGGATCATATGATTAAAATCCAAATTAACAATCCCGTGTGGTACCCACACTTCACCCATATAAAGGAAACCTACAGTGCCCTTCCCATACACCAAAATACAAAGTTACTAACACCGTAACAGTGTGTACTCGGTAACTGGCTAAGCATTAAAGTTAGCTCTAAGCTTTATATAAAAAATCCAAATGGTTTTAGACTAATATAAATCTGTACAATGGTTCTGGGAGCACAGATGTTGTAGGTCTACATTAGTGATCAATTACGCAGATTTAATCTAGGATAACCCAATCAAGTCAGTGTGAGTTCCAAGAATAACACTCGTGTTCAGACAGGCTTCAGGTCTCACTGTTATATATCTTCTATACTCACTTGAATGGCGGCCTCTGCTTGGCTGAAGTGCCCCAGGAGGTTGGGCATCCTGGTGGTGTTGTAGGGCATCTCCTTACACATGGGTATAGTAATCCTCTCACACTTCCTAGGTGCTGCGGCTAACCCTGTGTCTAGCTCCAGTGCCCATCCTCCCAGCCAACACAACACGCTCGTCCAAATCACTAAATTCATCATTTTCACTATTATTTTTTCAATTATCTCGTAGGCCCTCGTGTGGGGAGGGGCCAGAGGGGTGCACAGAGAACAATCAAGGGCACGCCATGGGCACGGGGCTCCTAGAGAAGAGTTCAATAAAGAGGGAAGCGAGGTAGCATGGATGAGCGAGGGGCGGTGATGTTCGCGTACTAACACTACCCAGGTTAGACTTCAACTGGAGCTGCTCTTCCTCTCTCTTTCTCACTCACCTTCCTCTCCCTCCCTCCCTCCCTCACTCCATCCCACCTACCTCACTCCATCCCACCTACCTCACTCCCTACTTCATTCACTCCTTCCCTATCTCACTTCCTGCCAAAACTTATCCACTTTCCTTATTCCTTACCAGGCCTAAAAGGCCATAATTCCAGATAGTTGGCCTGTTAAGTTTATTATGTACAGGTACACGTAAGTACAATTATCATAGTGTAAATTACTTAGGATAGCCCAAAAACTTTAAAGCCTTTTACTGCACGCCAGACTTTAAACTCAATGACTTGTTTCAGTTATTTTTAGTAGTATAGGGAGCTCTTTGTGGATTTGAATTATTGGTGTCTTGGTTGTAATTTGTAACCATATTAATATTATTAAAGAAGGCCAAACTAGTAACTGTATACAACGCCTAAAGAATGGGAGACAATTAGGTTTGATCCGAAGAACTGGAAGGCTGTTTAAATTCCCTGGATCAAGAGCCCTTTACACCTTGAAGGAGCAGTGGCCACAGCAAGACCTGAGGGACAGTAAGTGATGGTGGTCGTGACTGTTTGCTTGTGGTAAAAGATTTTATTATTTATATTAGATACACTGTAGTGTGTGGCTACGAAGATGGTGGTTATTATTGTTGTTGTGAGTAGGTAAGTTTTTATTCAGGCTTTGGGTATATAACACGATTTTTGTTTTACAATGGTCTTGATGGCACATACGATAAAGGCTCATAGAAATACACTAGATTTAACCTAAGATAACCCAGTCAAGTTAATGTTGTGGTGGAGGCGGTGATAGTGATGGTGGTAGCTGTGGTGAGGGTAGTGATGGTGGTAGCTGTGATGGTGGTAGCTGTAGTGGTGGTGGTAGCTGTGGTGATGGTGGTAGCTGTGGTGATGGTGGTAGCTGTGGTGATGGTGGTAGCTGTGGTGATGGTGGTAGCTGTGGTGATGGTGGTAGCTGTGGTGATGGTGGTAGCTGTGGTGATGGTAGCAGCTGTGATGGTAGTCTTAGTGATGGTGGTGGTAGGTGTGGTGGTGGTGGTGGTAGTGGTCGTGATGGTAGTAGTGGTGGTGGTTAAACAGATACAGCTTTACCTTTCAGTTCTCTTATAGATTTGTGATTATTATTGTTTACAGATGAAGGCTCACAAGGTGCGTTCCACACCAGGGCGAGTGTGTTCCGCACCAGGGCGAGTGTGTTCCGCACCAGGGCGAGTGTGTTCCGCACCAGGGCGAGTGTGTTCCGCACCAGGGCGAGTGTGTTCCGCACCAGGGCGAGTGTGTTCCGCACCAGGGCGTGTGTGTTCCGCACCAGGGCGAGTGTGTTCCGCACCAGGGCGAGTGTGTTCCGCACCAGGGCGAGTGTGTTCCGCACCAGGGCGAGTGTGTTCCGCACCAGGGCGAGTGTGTTCCGCACCAGGGCGAGTGTGTTCCGCACCAGGGCGAGGGTGGTCCGCACCAGGGCGAGTGTGTTCCGCACCAGGGCGAGTGTGTTCCGCACCAGGGCGAGTGTGTTCCGCACCAGGGCGAGTGTGTTCCGCACCAGGGCGAGTGTGTTCCGCACCAGGGCGAGTGTGTTCCGCACCAGGGCGAGTGTGTTCCGCACCAGGGCGAGTTTGTTCCGCACCAGGGCGAGTGTGTTCCGCACTAGGGCGAGTGTGTTCCGCACCAGGGCGAGTGTGTTCCGCACCAGGGCGAGTGTGTTCCGCACTAGGGCGAGTGTGTTCCGCACCAGGGCGAGTGTGTTCCGCACCAGGGTGAGTGTGTTCTCACAGGTATCACACCACAGTATACATTAAGTGACTTTGAATTCCCCGCCAAACATGAAAAGTTGACCAAACAAACATGTCCACACCTCTGTAACAAAAAAACAGACATGTATATCAGACCCCCCCCCCTTACCTACAAACAACCCCTCCCCATACATAGTGAGATTATTATTATTATTAATCCCTGAGAGGGAGAATCTTATATGGTTACTTAAGTTTTCTTTCTTTCCACATTTCTTTTCCTACTTCCAACTTTTCGTGTTTCTTTCGCTCATAACTCGAGAATGCCTCACCGGATCGGCTTCTAATTTTCCACGCTTGTGTACGGCAACTAGGACCAGATTCTTTGAACAATTGGCATGTGCAGGTTCCTTATGAACAGTCGTTGATGATCCCAGTCCCAGCATTCTAGAATGGCTCAAATAATTTCCAAAATCCTTAGTAGCGTAGCTTCAAACATTCAAAAAAAATTGATAACTTAACAATGTAACTTCTGAATGGCTGCAAGCTTAACATGCTCGTGTATTTTGATATTGGTCTCTTAGAAATGCTGGAATTAGATTTGGGCTGTGAATGTCTTAATTTACCATTCTAATGAAAAGAATCGGATATTAGTTTCCAGATGACGACTTGTGAATGTCACTTCTGATTCACTTTAAATCTTCACCAATAAGATAACATTTAATTACGTTACAAATTTACGCCGCACTCTGCACTACCTGAAGTCTACCTGGAGGGCATTCCGGGGATCAACGCCCCCGCGGCCCGGTCCACGACCAGGCCTCCCGGTGGATCAGGGCCTGATCAACGAGGCTGTTACTGCTGGCCGCACGCAATCCAACGTACGAACCACAGCCCGGCTGATCCGGCACCGTCCAGCTCCCTCTTGAAGACAACCAGGGGTCTTCCCGTAATGCCCCTTATTGCTGGTGGGAGGCTGCTGAACAGTCTTGGGCCCCGGACACTTACTGTGTTTTCTCTTAGTGTACCAGTGACGCCCCTACTTTTCAATGGGGGTATGTTGCATCGCCTGCCAAGTCTTTTGCTTTCGTATGGAGTGATTGCTGTGTGCATATTAGGGACCAGTCCCTCCAGAATCTTCCAGGTGTAGATTATGATGCATCTCTCTCGTCTGCGCTCTAGTGAGTACAAGCCAAGTGCTTCCAGGCGCTCCCAGTAGTTAAGGTGTGTGATGGAACTTATACGTGCAGTAAAGGTTCTCTGTAGGTTCTCTGTACGTTCTCTAGTGCTGCAATTTCACCTGCCTTGAATGGGGATGTTAATGTACAGCAGTATTCCAGCCTAGAGAGAACAAGTTCCGTGCACTGAGGCGGCACAGAGGACTGGGATTTTGTAATATGTACCTTCAGCGTGTCCCTAGGGTCAACAACCCTCTGCGGTCCGGTCCCTGACCAGGCCTCCTGCATCAAGGCCTGATCAACCAGGGTGTTACTGTTGGCCACCCGCAGTCTAACGTATCTACGAACCACAGCCCGGCTGATCAGGAACCAACTTTACGAGCCTATTCACTTCTTGAATACAGCAAGAACTTTCCTTTTCACTAGGGGTATTGGACACCGTTCGCTGAGCCTCGTGCCTTAGTAGGAAATGATTTGTGTGTGCAAACTTAGGACCAATTTCTCCAGGATATTCCAGGCGTAAATTATAATGCATCTTTCTCTCCTTCGTTCGAAGGAGTATAGGTCAAAGAACTTCAAATGTTCCCTTTGTCTGGTCGATCAGACCAGTAACTGAGGCTTGTTCTGGGATCAGAGCATCGACCCCAAAACCGACTACAGGTAACCCTCTTGAGGTGTTGGCTGATGAAGCCAGAGGTGCCCAGAAGTCTTACAAATTCTTCCCTTGCTATGGGGCCACCAGACACTCCTTATTGCCCTCACCCCTTACCAACTCTCCCCTCCCATGTGTAGCGCTCATCCGACCCCTCGCTTCCTCTCTTTCTCTTCTTGGAGGGGTGAGGAAGAAGTGGTGGGGGAACTGTGACGGAGGGGAGTATGGTGAGAAGGGAGGTGTTGATGAGGAGGGTAAGTTGATGTGGGAAGGGGGATGGGGGAGAATAACATACCTGTACGTAGGCTACCCGTGGTCGCTTCTGAAAGTAACCGCCTCTTCCTGGCCCCAGACTAGACCTCCTGGTTGCTGACCTTAACGATCAGGCTGTTGGTGCTCGCCCCCCCCCCCGCAGTCCAACGTGTGCAACACAGCCAGGCTGATCAGGAACTGATTTAAAGAACTGTGGAGTTTGTTAGTAATTCTAGTTATGCAGGGAGAGTTGAAGACGTAGTCCCTTAAAGCTAAAACTTGAAAATTATTCAAAAACAAAGTTGAAAATATAAACACAATTTTTTCACGTATTTATATTACCCCTCACCCCCCCCCCCCCCCCCCCCCGAGTCCAGTTTATATTACCCCCCCCCCCCCGAGTCCAGTTTATATTACCCCCCCCCCCCCGAGTCCAGTTTATATTACCCCCCCCCCGTGTCCAGTTTATATTACCCCCCCGAGTCCATTTTATATTACCCCCCCCGAGTCCAGTTTATATTACCCCCCCCGAGTCCAGTTTATATTTCCCCCCCGAGTCCAGTTTATATTACCCCCCCCCGAGTCCAGTTTATATTACCCCCCCCCCCCGAGTCCAGTTTATATTACCCCCCCCGAGTCCAGTTTATATTACCCCCCCCCGAGTCCAGTTTATATTACCCCCCCAGAGTCCAGTTTATATTACCCCCCCCCCCCCCCCGAGTCCAGTTTATATTACCCCCCCCGAGTCCAGTTTATATTACCCCCCGCCCCGAGTCCAGTTTATATTACCCCCCCCCCCCCCCCCCCCGAGTCCAGATCACATTATATTACCCCCCCCCCAGTTTATATTACCCCCCCCGTCCAGTTCACATTACCCCCCCCCCCCCGAGTCCAGTTTATATTACCCCCCCCCCGAGTTCAGTTTATATTACCCCTCCCCCCCCCCCCGAGTCCAGTTTATATTACCCCCCCCGAGTCCAGTTTATATTACCCCTCCCCCCGAGTCCAGTTTATATTACCCCTCCCCCCCGAGTCCAGTTTATATTACCCCCCCCGAGTCCAGTTTATATTACCCCCCCCCCCCCCCAGAGTCCAGTTTATATTACCCCCCCCCCCCCCGAGTCCAGTTTATATTACCCCCCCCCCCCCAGTTTACATTACCCCCCCCCCCCCCCGAGTCCAGTTTATATTACCCCCCCCCCCCCCCGAGTCCAGTTTATATTACCCCCCCCCCCCCCCCGAGTCCAGTTTATATTACCCCCCCCCCCCCCCCCCACGAGTCCAGTTTATATTACCCCCCCCCCCCCCCCCAGTTTATATTACCCCCCCCCCCCCGAGTCCAGTTTATATTACCCCCCCCCCCCCCGAGTCCAGTTTATATTACCCCCCCCCCCCGAGTCCAGTTTATATTACCCCCCCCCCCCCAGTTTATATTACCCCCCCCCCCCCGAGTCCAGTTTATATTACCCCCCCCCCCCGAGTCCAGTTTATATTACCCCCCCCCCGAGTCCAGTTTATATTACCCCCCCCCCCCGAGTCCAGTTTATATTACCCCCCCCCCCCCCCCCCGAGTCCAGTTTATATTACCCCCCCCCCCCCCCGAGTCCAGTTTATATTACCCCCCCCCCCCCCCAGTTTATATTACCCCCCCCCCGAGTCCAGTTTATATTACCCCCCCCCCCCCCCCCCGAGTCCAGTTTATATTACCCCCCCCCCCCCCCCCCCCGAGTCCAGTTTATATTACCCCTCCCCCCCGAGTCCAGTTTATATTACCCCCCCCCCCGAGTCCAGTTTATATTACCCCCCCCCGAGTCCAGTTTATATTACCCCCCCCCCCGAGTCCAGTTTATATTACCCCTCCCCCCCCCCCCCGAGTCCAGTTTATATTACCCCTCCCCCCCGAGTCCAGTTTATATTACCCCTCCCCCCCCCCGAGTCCAGTTTATATTACCCCCCCCCCGAGTCCAGTTTATATTACCCCCCCCCCCCCCGAGTCCAGTTTATATTACCCCCCCCCCCGAGTCCAGTTTATATTACCCCCCCCCCCGAGTCCAGTTTATATTACCCCCCCCCCCCCCCCTCCCCCCCGAGTCCAGTTTATATTACCCCCCCCCCCCCAGAGTTTATATTACCAGTTTTATATTACCCCCCCCCCGAGTCCAGTTTATATTACCCCCCCCCGAGTCCAGTTTATATTACCCCCCCCCCGAGTCCAGTTCATATTACCTCCCCCGAGTCTAGTTTATATTATCCCCCCCCCACCCGAGTCCATTTTACATTACCCCCGAGTCCAGTTTATATTACCCTCCCCCCCCGAGTCAAGTTTATATTACCCTCCCCCCGAGTCCAGTTTATATTACCCTCCCCCCGAGTCCAGTTTAAATTACCCCCCCCCGAGTCCAGATTATATTACCCCCCCCCCGAGTCCAGTTTATATTACCCCCCCCGAGTCCAGTTTATATTACCCCCCCCCGGAGTCCAGTTTATATTACCCCCCCAAGTCCAGATTATATTACCCCCCCCCCCCCCGAGTCCAGATTATATTACCCCCCCGCGAGTCCAGATTATATTACCCCCCCCCGAGTCCAGTTTATATTACCCCCCCCAAGTCCAGATTATATTACCCCCCAGTCCAGATTATATTACCCCCCCCCCGAGTCCAGATTATATTACCCCCCCCGAGTCCAGATTATATTACCCCCCCCCCCCGAGTCCAGATTATATTACCCCCCCGAGTCCAGTTTATATTACCCCCCCGAAGTCCAGATTATATTACCCCCCCCAGTCCAGATTGTATTACCCCCCCGAGTCCAGATTATATTACCCCCCCCCCCGAGTCCAGTTTATATTACCCCCCCCCCCCCCAAGTCCAGATTATATTACCCCCCCAAGTCCAGATTATATTCCCCCCCCAGTCCAGTTTATATTACCCCCCCGAGTCCAGATTATATTACCCCCCCCGAGTCCAGATTATATTACCCCCCGAGTCCAGTTTATATTACCCCCCCCCCCCCGAGTCTAGTTTATATTACTCCCCCCCCCCCCCGAGTCCAGTTTATATTACACCCCTCCCCGAGTCCAGTTTATATTACCCTCCCCCCCCGAGTCAAGTTTATATTACCCTCCCCCCGAGTCCAGTTTATATTACCCTCCCCCCGAGTCCAGTTTAAATTACCCCACCCCGAGTCCAATTTACATTACAATCCCCCCCGAGTCCAGTTTATATTACCCCCCCCCCGAGTCCAGTTTATATTACCCCCCCCCGAGTCCAGTTCATATTACCCCCCCCCCGAGTCCAGTTTATATTACCCCCCCCGAGTCCAGTTTATATTAACCCCGAGTCCAGTTTATATTAACCTCGAGTCCAGTTTATATTAACCCCGAGTCCAGTTTATATTACCCCCCCCGAGTCCAGTTTATATTACCCCCCCCCCCCGAGTCCAGTTTATATTACCCCCCCGAGTCCAGTTTATATTACCCCCCGAGTCCATTTTATATTAACCCCCCCGATTCCTTTTTATATTACCCCCCCGAGTCCAGTTTATATTACCCCCCCCCCCCCCGAGTCCAGTTTATATTACCCCCCCCCCCCGAGTCCAGTTTATATTAACCCCCGAGTCCAGTTTATATTGACCCCCCGAGTCCAGTTTATATTAACCCCCGAGTCCAGTTTGTATTGCCCCCGAGTCCAGTTTGTATTACCCCCGAGTCCAGTTTATATTGCCCCCGAGTCCAGTTTATATTGCCCCCGAGTCCAGTTTATATTGCCCCCGAGTCCAGTTTATATTACCCCCGAGTCCAGTTTGTATTGCCCCCGAGTCCAGTTTATATTGCCCCCGAGTCCAGGTTATATTGCCCCCGAGTCCAGGTTATATTGCCCCCGAGTCCAGTTTATATTACCCCCGAGTCCAGTTTATATTACCCCCGAGTCCAGTTTATATTACCCCCGAGTCCAGTTTATATTACCCCCGAGTCCAGTTTATATTACCCCCGAGTCCAGTTTATATTACCCCCGAGTCCAGTTTATATTACCCCCGAGTCCAGTTTATATTACCCCCGAGTCCAGTTTATATTACCCCCGAGTCCAGTTTATATTACCCCCGAGTCCAGTTTATATTACCCCTGAGTCCAGTTTATATTACCCCCGAGTCCAGTTTATATTACCCCCCCCCCCCCCCGAGTCCAGTTTATATTACCCCCCCCCCCGAGTCCAGTTTTCATTACCCCCCCCCCCCGAGTCCAGTTTTCATTACCCCCCCGAGTCCAGTTTATATTACCCCAGAGTCCAGTTTATATTACCCCCGAGTCCAGTTTGTATTACCCCCGAGTCCAGTTTGTAACCCCCCCCGAGTCCAGTTTATATTACCCCCCCCCGAGTCCAGCTTATATTATCCCTGAGTCCAGTTTATATTACCCCGAGTCCAGTTTATATTACCTCCCCCCCCCCCCCCCCCGAGTCCAGTTTATATTACCCCCCTCGAGTCCAGTTTATACTACCCCGAGTCCAGTTTATATTACCCCCGAGTCCAGGTTATATTACCCCCGAGTCCAGTTTATATTACCCCCCCAGTCCAGTTTATATTACCCCCCCGAGTCCAGGTTATATTACCCCCCCCCCGAGTCCAGTTTATATTACCCCCTCGAGTCCAGTTTATATTACCCCCCCCGAGTCCAGTTTATATTACCCCCCCGAGTCCAGTTTATATTACCCCCCCCCCCGAGTCCAGTTTATATTACCCCCCCCCCCCCCCCCGAGTCCAGTTTATATTACCCCCCCCCCCCCCCTGAGTCCAGTTTATATTACCCCCCCCCCCCAGTTCATATTACCCCCTCGAGTCCAGTTTATATTACCCCCCCCGAGTCCAGTTTATATTACCCCCCCGAGTCCAGTTTATATTACCCCCAGTCCAGTTTATATTACCCCCCCCGAGTCCAGTTTATATTACCCCCCCGAGTCCAGTTTATATTACCCCCCCGAGTCCAGTTTATATTACCCCCCAGTCCAGTTTATATTACCCCCCAGTCCAGTTTATATTACCCCCGAGTCCAGTTTATATTACCCCCCCAGTTTATATTACCCCCTCAGTCCCCCCCCAGTCCAGTTTATATTACCCCCCCCCCCCCCCCGAGTCCAGTTTATATTACCCCCCCCGAGTCCAGTTTATATTACCCCCCCCCGAGTCCAGTTTATATTACCCTTCCCCCCGAGTCCAGTTTATATTACCCCCCCAGTCCAGTTTATATTACCCCCCCCGAGTCTAGTTTATATTACCCCCCGAGTCCAGTTCATATTACCCCCGAGTCCAGTTTATATTACCCCCCGAGTCCAGTTTATATTACCCCCCCAGTCCAGTTTATATTACCCCCTCAGTCCAGTTTATATTACCCCCTCAGTCCAGTTTATATTACCCCCTCAGTCCAGTTTATATTACCCCCGAGTCCAGTTTATATTACCCCCCTCCCGAGTCCAGTTTATATTATATTCAGATTTTTTTGTTTTTTTAATGACAATAGTTAATGACACTGTGTGTGTGTGTGTGTGTGTGTGTGTGTGTGTGTGTGTGTGTGTGTGTGTGTGTGTGTACGTACTCACCTATTTGTGGTTGCAGGGGTCGATTCATAGCTCCTGGCCCCGCCTCTTCACTAACTGCTACTAGGTCCTCTCTCTCCCTGCCCTATGAGCTTTATCATACCTCGCCTTAAAACTATGTATGGTTCCCGCCTCCACTACGTCACTTTCTAGGCTATTCCACGGCCTGACTACTTTATGACTGAAGAAATACTTCCTAACATCCCTTTGATTCATCTGAGTCTTCAACTTCCAATTGTGACCTCTTGTTTCTGTGTCCCATCTCTGGAACATCCCGTCTTTGTCCACCTCGTCTATTCCGCACAGTATTTTATATGTCGTTATCATGTCTCCCCTGACCCTCCTGTCCTCCAGTGTCGTCAGGCCGATTTCCCTCAACCTTTCTTCATAGGGCAATCCCCTTAGCTCTGGGACTAGTCTTGTTGTAAACCTTTGCACTTTCTCTAATTTCTTGACGTGCTTGACCAGGTGTGGATTCCAAACTGGTGCTGCATACTCCAGTATGGGCCTGACGTAAATGGTATAGAGTCTTAAATGATTCCTTACTGAGGTATCGGAACGCTATCCGTAGGTTTGCCAGACGCCCGTATGCTGCAGCAGTTATCTGATTGATGAGCGCCTCAGGAGATATGCTCGGTGTTATACTCACCCCCAGATCTTTTTCCTTGAGTGAGGTTTGCAGTCTTTGTCCATCTAGACTATATTGTGTCTGTGGTCTTCTTTGCCCTTCCCCAATCTTCATGACCAGGCTTCATGACCAATCTTCATGGACCAGGCTTGTAGCCTGTCCAGGTCTCTTTGTAGTCCTGCCTGATCCTCGTCCGATTTAATTCTTCTCATTAACTTCACATCATCTGCAAACAAGGACACTTCTGAGTCTATCCCTTCCGTTATGTCATTCACATATACCAGAAACAGCACAGGTCCTAGGACCGACCCATGTGGAACCCCGCTTGTCACAGGCGCCCACTCTGACACCTCGTCGCGTACCATGACTCGTTGTTGCCTCCCTGTCAGATATTCTCTGATCCATTGCAGTGCCTTTCCTGTTATGTGTGCCTGATCCTCTAGCTTTTGCAGTAACCTCTTGTGAGGAACTGTGTCGAAGGCCTTCTTGCAGTCCAAAAAAATGCAGTCGATCCACCCCTCTCTCTCTTGTCTTACTTCTGTCACCTTATCATAAAACTCTAGTAGGTTTGTGACACAGGATTTTCCTTCCCTGAAACCGTGCTGATTGTCAATTTTACACTTGCTTCTTTCCAGGTGCTCCACCACTCTCCTCCTGATGATCTTCTCCACGACTTTGCATACTATACACGTTAGTGATACAGGTCTGTAGTTTAGTGCCTCATGTCTGTCTCCCTTTTTAAAAATTGGGACTACATTCATCATCTTCCTTACCTCAGGGAGTTGCCCAGTTTCAATGGATGTGTTGAAGATCTTTGTTAATGGCACACACAGCATCTCTGCTCCCTCTCTAAGGGCCCACAGAGAGATGTTGTCTGGTCCCAACGCCTTTGAGGTGTCAAGTTCACATAGCAGCTTCACCTCCTCCTCGGTTATGTGTACCTCATCCAGCACTTGTTGGTGTACCCCCCCTGTTCTGATTTCCTGGAGTCCTACTGGTTTCCACTGTAAATACTTCTTTAAATCTCCTGTTGAGCTCCTCACATACCTCTCGGCCGTTTCTTGTGAGCTCTCCATCACCCTTCCTCAGTCTGATTACCTGGTCCTTGACTGTTGTTTTCCTCCTGGTGTGGCTATACAACAGCTTCGGGTCAGACTTGACTTTCGAGGCTATGTCATTTTCATATTGTTGCTGAGCCTCCCTTCTTATCCGTGCATATTCGTTTCTGGCTCTTCGGCTAATCTCTTTATTTTTCCGAGTTCTCTGTCTTCTGTACCTTTTCCATTCTCTAGTACACCTAGTTTTTGCCTCCCTACACCTTTGGGTGAGCCAAGGACTCGTTCTGTTCTTCCCATTATTTGTTTCCCTTGGGAACAAACCTCTCTTCCGCTTCCTTGCATTTTGTTGCCACATAGTCCATTTCTTGTACTGGTTTTCCTGTCAGTTCCCTCTCCCACTGAATGTCTTTCAGGAAGTTCATGCCTGAGTAGTTCCCCCTTTTGTATTTTGGTTTTTCCCATCCTATTTGCGGAAAATTACATTTACTTGGATGTATCATTATTTACATAACAGTAAATGAACAAAGATAATTATTATTTATCAATTAGACAAGTAGGAATTTGGGACACCTAGGTCGCAAAAAATGTCCCCCTTCGATACCTATCACTGTCATATCCACAAGTTGCTCTGGACCTATTAATTACAAATGAAAAACACATCACCAGGAATGCTGGTAAATATATAAATTTGTGGACTGTATATTAAATTAAAAAATGATATATATAAACACGTATACATAACAGGAGAATAACACTCAATCATAACACTCACCAATTTGACTGGAGATTAATGTGTCATGTACAGGACCCCCCCCCCTTTTGCCTACATTTATGAAGAATTTACTGGCCAGAAATTAAACATAATTTAGACAGCTTATCTGAGGTTCCTGGAGTTGTCCTGTCCTGTCGCCTGATTCTCAAGTTATGCAGGACTGCACATCCAACAATTTCGCCTCCTATTTGAGAGGTGTCAGCCCGATTTTAACCTCTAGAGCACGAAAAATTCTTCCCATTATTCACAACGTGTTATTCAATTCAAACAAAATGGTGACTCCTCTTTTTAAAAATACACTTTTATTAAATACAATATAGGGCATCTATTTACCTATAAATTACCGTATTTCCGGAAAATATACAGTATTTTCTACACTATTCCTGCTACTCTCTCCACTTGAAGCTCAACTATGTAGTCAAAGCACAGAACCACATGATCACTAGCTCCTAGGGGCCTTTCATACATGATATCCTCGAATACAAGGTCAAGTCTTGCTGGATCATCCTCACCTCTCTCTCTGGTAGTGTCTCTAACATGTTGATGCATGAGGTTTTCCAGTACCACATCCATCATCTTGGCTCTCCATATTTCAGGACCCCCATGGGGCTCCAGGTTTTCCCAGTCAATCTCCTTGTGATTGAAATCATCCATAACTAGTAACTTTGCTCCCCCAATGTGTGCTCTTCTGGCCACCTCGGCAAGTGTGTCGACCATTGCTCTGTTGCTCTCATCGTCTTCTCCTCTTGGCCTCCTGCAGTTCTGTGGTGGGTTGTACATTACTGCAATTATCACCTTGTGCCCCTCAGACTGGATTGTTCCTACTAAGTAGTCCCTTTCGCCCGTGCCATCCATTCCTTCCATTTTCTCAAAACCCCACTGGTTTTTAATGAGCAGTGCAACTCCTCCTCCCCCTCTCCTCCCTCTGTCTTTCCTGAGGATTTGATATCCGGATGGGAAGATTGCATCTGTTATTATGCTGATGAGTTTTGCTTCTGTGAGTGCTATTATGTCTTGGGATGTCTCCTTGATTCTTCCATGCCACTCCTCACACTTATTTGTTATTCAATCTGCATTTGTATACCACACCTTCAACTTCTTTTTTAAGACTGTGGTCTGGGAGGTATATTGGGGTTGAGGAAGTGGGAGACCTGATAAGGAACTATGAGTGGTTGCTGTGGAGTTTGTATTGCAGTGGGTGGGGGCATTGGATATGTCATGGGTGTTTTGGTTTAGAATGTTTGGTTACACTGTGTGTGTGTGTGTGTGTGTGTGTGTGTGTGTGTGTGTGTGTGTGTGTGTGTGTGTGTGTGTGTGTGTGTGTGTGTGTGTGTGTGTGTGTGTGTGTGTATGTGTGTGTGTGTGTGTGTGTGTGTCTACATTGTCATTAAATGTCAAAAAATCAATATTTGTTTTTTTCAGAAGACCCAGTATGCCACGGAAAATTCAGTTGTCAGGAGCTCAACAAAGAAAGATTTCCAAAGAATCAAGCGAAAGAATTGCTGCTGTGGTCTTGGCAAAGACAAAATGCCTTACAGAATTTTTCTCTGCTTCCGTAGTGGAAAACATAGAAGCTACTAATGAAGAACCAGTACCACTACCAGATGATGTTTCTTCTGAGGACCCACCAGCATTCCCAAGTACATCTGCAGAAAAAAAAGAACATACCAAACCAAAACAGTAAAGGTGATGAATCACCACATTCTACATATACTTGTGTAGACATGGACAGTGAAGCGCCACCATGTGATTCAGACCCAGCCATGTGGTTTCCTGTCAGAGAAAACCATGCGTACTTTTGGTCAACTACCACCATATAGATGCTGAAAGTGTGACACCAAAGATATAAATAAACACACATCAGTAATTATTATATATTGTAGATGGAATATATTACAAAATGAAAATTATAGTCAGTTATTCTTCAAGTCAATAAAATTGAGAAAAATAAAATCAGACGTCATGTTCGAAACCTATTTTTCGAAAACTGCTGTTTATCATTTATTTTAGTTAATTTCTTAATTGTAATTCAAGATTTCCATGTTGAACCCCCCCCTCCCCAGGTCTAAATCCGGCCCTGGTCAAAACTAAGCACTAAACTCACAAGAGATATCAAATACATAAGCCCAGATTCAAAGAGACGGTTTTCAACACGAGTCCATGAACATTGGTCATTAGTATTACGAATATGTGGTAAACGAATGTCATTGTCCTAGTGTCCAGGGCGTTTCAAATATCAAGGTTCAAGTCACGTTAACACACCATAACAAGACTGTTAGTCCCTTAGTAATTACCAAGTGACAACCATCCCTCTGCCCCCCCCTCCCCATCACCCTCCCACCAGTAACAACTACTCACCCCCCAAACTCCTCCACCAGTAGCCAACCCCCGACCCTTCCCCTAACGACCTTCCCCTCCACAAACAGCCACTGACGTCATCACCCCTCCAGGTCAATGGCGCCATTTAGCCATGGAGGTCAAGAATAGTGGCGCCACTAGTCACTCCTCTGCCATCCACCACACCATCAACACCTCCAGCTCCATCAACCTCTGGTAATTTAAAAAAAAAACTGCTTCAATTTCATGGTAATTTTTGATAGATCAGTTTTGAAAATATTTTAGCAAGTTTTCTTTCTACAAAATGTTGAAGGAAGCATTCTAAATACATAGACTTGAAACTATTGCTGACTGCAGTTCATACTTTTATCTTTGCAGACATTGTTTTGGCGTGTTGCTGCTGGTGTTGACATCTCTGAAGACTTACAGCTGCCCACAACATGGACTTCACCACACAGCAGCTACCTACAACACGGACTATATCTTCAACCTACAAGATTCAATAACCTTAAGAGCATTAATTTAAAGTGTAATAAATAATTTTTTTCTTTATCACAGTAATGTTAAAGGAACAAAAAATATAAAAAGTAAATAACTTTGAGAGAAGCCTCAACTGCTGTATTTGTCAGCAGGAGGACAACATTCACACAATTCGGGAGCTTTAAGCTCGGAGAAAAAAAAAAATATACCTACCCCAACCCTACTAACAATAGTAGTAATGAGGCGGATAGCCTCAGTACTGCCATTATTAGTAGTTTGAGGTATTATACATTTTCAAAATTTCGTAAGTGTTATACGGCTGCTTGTGACGTCACATCTACTACACGAAGACTTGTGTACGCAGAAATGTTAGAAAAATTTTGCAAATACAGACTATTAAGACATGATCACCTTTTATTTCCAGTCCTGTTTGTCAGGAGGATTCTGCTGCAATTAAACTCCGTAATATACAACCTAACCAAACCCACTCCTAATATCCCTTAAATATAGGAGTCTAACGGGGGAAAAAAAAAAATCGAAGTCAACGTGCACTATCCTCTGAATCAAATCCGAGCGATGAAAGTCAACCTGTCCCACAGGAGTTTACCGCTCTCCCCCCCCCCATTCAAACTATTTTACATAGGTGCATATTAACCCCCCAAAAAATTTCCCATAACTAGATATATTATCCATAGGTATTATACACAACTTGGGGAACGTTAGGCAATCAGGTTTGATCCAAGGAAGGGGAGGGTACTTGGTATCTTTGTACTAGTGAAGCAACTTGTATCAAGACACCCCTTGAAGGGCACCCAAATTTAACATGAAGGTAGTTAGGATCATTATGACAACACTATTTCCCCTACATTTCCACGTCCCTCACAGCACACAACTTAGGCTAACAACCAACACTGGATTATTTAACCAGTTGAAGGCCTGCCGTATACCAGTTTCCTAACACACACTACTGTGCTAGCCTGATATCATAACCTACCTTACCTGACAGTTATGGCTGGCATCCTAGGCACAACCTGAGGACCACTACATTCAAGCTCCCCCCCCCTTACTCTCATCCTCTCTATTTTTATCCCCTCAAGGAAGGTTCCTTGATGCTGGTGAGGGGCTCTTGATCTAGGGAACTGGATCTGTGCTCCAGTTCCCTGAGTTAAACCTGAATACCTTCCATCCCTCCCCCAAGCACTGTATAATCCTATGGGTTTAGTGCTTCCCCCTTGATTATAATAATAATCTCTACTTTTATGGGTTTCTAACCCAGCAGGGTTAATAATCCTATTCTCACTAATACCAATCTCATTCACTCCCCTAACTATATTTATCAGCTTCAGATGTTAGCGAACCCTTTCTGCCGACTAACACCACTTCAGATCAGAGGTTTTCATTATTTTCATCATTAATATCTGCTGTCAGAAGCGTTAGACTTCAATAATTACAAACTATCAAACCAACTGCAATTCTGAACGCTAATACTTTTATATTCATAGGAACAAGAACGTCGCTTAAATTTTCCAAAATGATGAAATTGTGTAAACTCAATGAATCAATATTTAACTTGACACAGTTTGGCCAAAGGCATAAAAAACGTAGAACACCCACCACAACCACTACCCAAGCCCGAAACCCACCAACATCCCCACGGAAACCATGTGCAATAACAGACTGCAGACAGCTACTGAAGGTCGTTGGTGGGTTCCCAGGCCAACAGTTCTACGTAATCTATGCCTTCAGGGGAGATTACTCTCCCCTGCTATATGCATTCATAATGCATATAGCAGATGCTCCAGTTCTATTCTTAACCTACCTAAATATATAAAACTACTTACAATACACTTATGGAAACCAACAATGGAGAAGCAATTCGAAACGATCTTTTACTTTCTCTTGGGCGAGTATAAAATCAGACCAAGGGTCAGAAAGTAGAGTAGACCACAAGACAGGTCGGAAAAACCATGAAGGGGGGGGGGGGCAAATTACAAAGGACGTCAGGAGACCAAGTTTCAAAAAACAGTAATAGCATAGACAGCAGCAGTAAAATCAGTAGCAATAACAATAGTAGTATAGGTAGTACTGGTAAGATCTGCGGTAATACCAATGGTGGTAGTGATAATGCTAATGGTGGTAGTATTAGTATTGGAAATAACAGAGGTGCTGGTGGTCAGTCTAGAAGTAAGTCCTGGTAGTAGTGGAGGTAGTAGTAACATTAATAGTAGTAACAGTAACAATATTCGTATCCGAAATAGTGTCAGTACAAAAAACAGTGGGGAAATTGCGACAAGTTAACCTTCAATAATAAAGTTCAACAGGAGCTTAGAACAGACATGAAAAGAAATTCCAATATTCCTGTTGGGCAATGCTAGGTAAGAAATTAGAACTAAATAAAAAGTCTGGCTAAGAGACTGACCGTCTCTTATCAAGGTTGGAGGGTAGAGCTCAAAATTAACTCTCCAGTTCAGTGTCCAAGACTTTATCACCTCTGTAGTCGACAGATAAAGCCTACTCCCCAAGCGAAACATTTCACGATCAATGATAACTGTCACAATGACTTACCAACCTAGTAATGTACACCATTTATAATGTGAAAACATAATAAAAGTTAGAGAAATCTTGTCCAGGAAAAAGGTATCAAAAGTAAGTCCAGGTGCAGTCGAAAGTGGTCTCAAAACAACCCAGGTTATACCAAACTTCTCAAGTTTCCTCCCCAAGTGTCAGTTTTGTGAACTTATTAAACAAAGCAACATTAGACTAGCCAAAGACATAAAATACGTAGAACACCCACCACAACCACTACCCAAACCCTGGAACCCACCATCTCCACAGAAACTACGTGCAATAAATTGCACACAGCTCCTGAAGGTCGTTGGTGGGTTCCAAGACCCGCGGTTCTACGTAGTCTATGTTTTCGGGGAAGATTACTCTCCCCTGCTATATGCATTCATAATGCATATAGCAGATTCTCCAGTTCTATACCTTACCTATCCTACTTAACACCACCTAATTCTGTAAGTCATTTTGATAGAAACTAATTAATTGTAGACCTACAAAGTGTTATATATATATATACATCACAACTATGCAGCATACTCCAGGTATAGGCCTTAATACTTTGCAGAGCTGTGGCGGCGCAAGTGTGATGAAGGAAGGTAAAGGTAAGATCAAGGGGGTCTCGGTGAGATCAAGGGGGTCTAGGTATGATCAAGGGGATCTAGGTAAGATCAGGGGGGGCTAAGTAAAATCAAGGGGATATAGGTAAGATCAAGGGGATCTAGGCAAGATCAAGGGGTTTAGGTAAGGTCAGGGGGCCCAGGTAAGATCAAGGGGATCTAGCTGAGATCAAGGGGGTCTAGGTGAGATCAAGGGGGTCTAGGTGAGATCAAGGGGGTCTCGGTGAGATCAAGGGGGTCTAGGTAAGATCAGGGGGGGCTAAGTAAAATCAAGGGGATATAGGTAAGATCAAGGGGATCTAGGCAAGATCAAGGGGTCTAGGTAAGGTCAGGGGGGCCCAGGTAAGATCAAGGGGATCTAGCTGAGATCAAGGGGGTCTAGGTGAGATCAAGGGGGTCTAGGTGAGATCAAGGGAGTCTAGGTGAGATCAAGGGAGTCTAGGTGAGATCAAGGGAGTCTAGGTGAGATCAAGGGAGTCTAGGTGAGATCAAGGGAGTCTAGGTGAGATCAAGGGAGTCTAGGTGAGATCAAGGGAGTCTAGGTGAGATCAAGGGGGTCTAGGTGAGATCAAGGGGGTCTAGGTGAGATCAAGGGGGTCTAGGTATGATCAAGGGGATCTAGGTAAGATCAGGGGGGGCTAAGTAAAATCAAGGGGATATAGGCAAGATCAAGGGGTCTAGGTAAGGTCAGGGGGGCCCAGGTAAGATCAAGGGGATCTAGCTTAGATCAAGGGGGTCTAGGTGAGATCAAGGGGGTCTAGGTGAGATCAAGGGGGTCTAGGTGAGATCAAGGGGGTCTAGGTGAGATCAATGGGGGTCTAGGCGAGATCAATTGGGGTCTAGGTAAGATCAAGGGGGTCTAGGTAAGATCAAGGGGTCTAGGTAAGATCAAGGGGGTCTAGGTGAGATCAAGGGAGTCTAGGTGAGATCAAGGGAGTCTAGGTGAGATCAAGGGAGTCTAGGTGAGATCAAGGGAGTCTAGGTGAGATCAAGGGAGCCTAGGTGAGATCAAGGGAGCCTAGGTGAGATCAAGGGAGTCTAGGTGAGATCAAGGGAGTCTAGGTGAGATCAAGGGAGTCTAGGTGAGATCAAGGGAGTCTAGGTGAGATCAAGGGAGTCTAGGTGAGATCAAGGGAGTCTAGGTGAGATCAAGGGAGTCTAGGTGAGATCAAGGGAGTCTAGGTGAGATCAAGGGAGTCTAGGTGAGATCAAGGGAGTCTAGGTGAGATCAAGGGAGTCTAGGTGAGATCAAGGGAGTCTAGGTGAGATCAAGGGGGTCTAGGTGAGATCAAGGGGGCCTAGGTGAGATCAAAGGGGTCTAGGTAAGATCAAAGGGGTCTAGGTAAGGTCAAAGCGGTCTAGGTAAGATCAAAGGGGTCTAGGTAAGATCAAAGGGGTCTAGGTAAGATCAAAGGTGTCTAGGTAAGATCAAAGGGGTCTAGGTAAGATCAAGGGGTCTAGGTAAGATCAAGGGGGTCTAGGTAAGATCAAGGGGGTCTAGGTAAGATCAAGGGGGTCTAGGTAAGATCAGGGGGTCTAGGTAAGACCAGGGGGTCTAGGTAAGATCAGGGGGTCTAGGTAAGATCAAGGGGGTCTAGGTAAGATCAAGGGGGTCTAGGTAAAATCAAAAGAGTCTAGGTAAGATCAGGGGGTCTAGGTAAGATCAAGGGGGTCTATGCAAGACCAAGGGGGTCTAGGTAAGATCAGGGGGTCTAGGTAAGATCAAGGGGGTCTAGGTAAGATCAAGGGGTCCTAGGTAAGATCAAGGGGGTCTAGGTAAAATCAAAGGAGTCTAGATAAGATCAAGGGGGTCTAGGTAAGACCAAGGGGGTCTAGGTAAGATCAGGGGGTCTAGGTAAGATCAAGGGGGCCTAGGTAAAATCAAAGGAGTCTAGGTAAGATCAGGGGGTCTAGGTAAGGTCAAAGGGTCTAGGTAAGATCAGGGGGTCTAGGTAAGATCAAGGGGGTCTAGGTAAGATCAAGGGAGTCTAGGTAAGATCAGGGGGGTCTAGGTAAGACCAAGGGGGTCTAGGTAAGATCAAGGGGGTCTAGGTAAGACCAAGGGGGTCTAGGTAAGATCAAGGGGGTCTAGGTAAGACCAAGGGGGTCTAGGTAAGATCAAGGGGGTCTAGGTAAGATCAGGGGGGTCTAGGTAAGATCAAGGGGGGACTAGATAAGAACAGGGGGGCCAAGGTAAGATCAAGGGGGTCTAGGTAAGATCAAGGGGGTCTAGGTAAGACCAAGGGGGTCTAGGTAAGATCAAGGGGGTCTAGGTAAGACCAAGGGGGTCTAGGTAAAATCAGTCTACAAAGTCTCAGTAAATATATACTGTATAACCCAATATCAAAACATCCCCCCCCCAAGAAGCTCTAATACAGACTCTGGAGTCGGTAAGCGCTAAACCCACAAGGCTATACCACTGAAAATATTTTTGGGACTTCAAAGCATACAATTACTTGGCCAGGTTCTCTACAATTTGGCCAGGTCCTCTACAATTTGGCCAGGTCCTCTACAACTTGGCCAGGTCCTCTACAACTTGGCCAGGTCCTCTACAACTTGTAAAGTAAAAGGACACAAGTGCAACTAAAGTGACATTTATTGTGGCAACGTTTCGCTCTCCAGGAGCTTTATCAAGCCATTACAAACAATACATGGACACAGAGGGTATATAAAGGCTCTGAGTGAGGTGCAATACTAGTGAGGTACCATTTCGATGTTCACTAGTGGTAGTAGTAGTAACAAAAATAATACAATATGGAAGAGCAAATAATTCGTACATGATTAAAAGGATATAAAAGCTATTACTTGGGTAACATAAAAAATAGGTTGGACAAATATAGACTGGAAAGAGGCAGGTTTTTTTTTTTTCGGTGTTCACTCTCTGTAATGTGTTTGTGTAGTATAACAGGAGAGACTATGTGATGGCAGGGTTTACCGTTTTCAGGAGGATTCTTGCTAAGACTTCGGAGATGGTGAAGCTGCCGTTGTTTTGTTTAATTGTATTCGAAACAGCGATCAGTGCTGATTCAAGGCACTTGCGTGTGCGGACATTAGTTTCTTTTATCACTAATTGGGCGTCTCTGAATTTCATAAGATGATTGGTGGAATTTCGGTGTTGTACACAGGCATTGTTTAAGTTGTCGTTCCTACATGCGTATATGTGTTCATTGAGGCGGGTGTCGAGGTTTCTTGCTGTTTCACCTACGTAGATCTTGTCACAGCCTCCACAGGGTATAGTGTAAACTCCTGCATTGACTGGTTCGTGGTGCTTGGGTTTTGTCCTGGTTAGATCCTTTATTGAAGTGGTAGAAGCGATGGCGACTCTGGTGTTAGCTTGTGAAAGTACTTTTGAGACATTTAGTGCAACCTGGCTGTTGGGAAGAATTATAACTTTGTTGGGAGCGGTGTTGATGCGTGGAGAATTGATGATCTGAAGAGCTCTTTTCTTGCAGTCTTTGATGAAAAAAGAAGGAAATTGTAACTCAGTGAATGTTTGGTGAATGTAAGTACATTCCTCGTCAAGAAACTCAGGACTACAAATTCGGTATGCTCTTAGGAAAAACCCGATGATGATGCCTCTTTTGGTTTTGGTATCTTGACTGGAATAGAAGTGTGTGAGATCATTTTTATTGGTGGGTTTCCGATAAACTTGAAATCTTAGGTTGTTGTCTACTTTGTGAATGAGGACGTCGAGGAAAGGTAGCTTGTCATTGGACTCTTCTTCTAGTGTAAACTGAATCGCTGGTTCAGCTGCGTTGAGCCTTGCCTGAAGATCCCGTACATCAAAACGTTTTGGAGTTATTACGAGGACATCGTCCACGTAACGTAACCAAGTGACGCTTGAAGGGATGATGTTGGCGAAGTGTTCGGACTCTAGGTGTTCCATGTATAAGTTGGCTAGGACGGCACTTATTGGGGACCCCATTCCCATGCCGTAGGTTTGTTTGTAGAGCTTGTTATTGAAAGAAAAACAGTTGAAGTTAACACAGAGTTCAATCAAGTCAACAAAATCTACTACTACTACTACCACTAGTGAACATCGAAATGGTACCTCACTAGTATTGCACCTCACTCAGAGCCTTTATATACCCTCTGTGTCCATGTATTGTTTGTAATGGCTTGATAAAGCTCCTGGAGAGCGAAACGTTGCCACAATAAATGTCACTTTAGTTGCACTTGTGTCCTTTTACTTTACATATTGTCGGTAATTCTACCAACTTTATTACAACCTCTACAACTTGGCCAGGTCCTCTACAACTTGGCCAGGTCCTCTACAACTTGGCCAGGTCCTCTACAACTTGGCCAGGTCCTCTACAACTTGGCCAGGTCCTCTACAACTTGGCCAGGTCCTCTACAACTTGGCCAGGTCCTCTACAACTTGGCCAGGTCCTCTACAACTTGGCCAGGTTCTCTACAACTTGGCCAGGTTCTCTACAACTTGGCCAGGTCATCTACAACTTGGCCAGGTCCTCTACAACTTGGCCAGGTCATCTACAACTTGGCCAGGTCATCTACAACTTGGCCAGCTCCTCTACAACTTGGCCAGCTCCTCTACAACTTGGCCAGCTCCTCTACAACTTGGCCAGCTCCTCTACAACTTGGCCAGCTCCTCTACAACTTGGCCAGCTCCTCTACAACTTGGCCAGCTCCTCTACAACTTGGCCAGCTCCTCTACAACTTGGCCAGCTCCTCTACAACTTGGCCAGCTCCTCTACAACTTGGCCAGGTCCTCTACAACTTGGCCAGGTCCTCTACAACACTACTGAAAATAGGAAGTTAGTTAGTTTAATATGTTTATTATGCACCACATACCCATCCTCCTGGGCGGTAGTCAAAAGATTACAGAGGTACATAATTGGTCCAGGGACTGGACTCCAAAGTTTTGATAGCTGAGCAAGTTACAGAGGTAATGAACTCACAATTTACAAAGGTAATGAACTCACAATTTACAAAGGTAATGAACTCACAATTTACAAAGGTAATGAACTCCAGGTAAGTCTGGTCACAATCATGACAAGTTACAAAGGTATTTACAGATTACAGAGGTACGTAATGGGTCCAGGGACTGGGCCCCCAAAGTTTTGATAGCTGAACTAGGTACAAAGGTAATGAGCTCACAAGTTACAAAGGTAATGAATTCTGTAGAATGGTTACTTACGTTTATACTTTGGCTACAATCATGAACAAATTATAGAGTAATGAGCAATTCACACTTCCACACCCGGTCACAACTGTAATGAGTTATTGGTGCAAATATTGATTGTTGAGTCACACACACCACACACACACACACACACACACACACACACACACACACACACACACACACACTTTAGTTTAATATCTTTATGCACCCCATACCCATCCTGTGGGCGGTAGTCAAAAGATTACAAAGGTACATAATGGGTCCAGTGACTGGACCCCAAAGTTATGATAGCTGAACTAGTTACAAAGGTAATGAACTCCAGGTAGATCTGGTCACTAATCATGGCAAGTTACAGAGGTAATGAATCAGCTTCACTCCTATACATGGTTACAGTCATGAGCAAATTACAAAGTAATGAACCACTGATACGTCCACACCTGGTCACAATTGTAATGAGTTATAAATACAAATATTAAGTGGATCATACACCCACACTAGCGCGCGCGCGCACATACACACACGAGGGCGCACGCACGGACATGTGCACACGAGCGTACAAATATATGCATACACACAAGGACGCACACCCACACACACACACCCACACACACACACACCAACACCCACACACACACCCACACACACACACACACGCACACACACACACACACACACACCCACACACCCTCACACACACACACACCCACACACCCTCACACACACCCTCACACACACCCACGCACATGCACACACACACACACACACACACACACACACACACACACACACACACACACACACACACATACACACACACACACACACACACACACGCACACATGTGGTAATGCTTTATTTACAGCTAGCAAAGTCAGGGTATTTCTCCATTATTATTATTATTATAATCAAAAAGAAGCGCTAAGCCACAAGGGCTATACAGCGCTGCAGGGTAGGGAAGGAAGAAAGGGAATTGGATGGCAGAAGGGAGGGGGGATGATCAGCAGGTTACAGAAAACAGCGGGGCAGGGGATAGTACGGGGGTAGAGGGTAGCAAGAGATTCAAGTAGAAAGGGCTGAAAGTATCAGAATTTGTGAAGTCAGTCAGTCGTTGTCAAAAAGTCAATGAGAGAGTCCGGATGAAAGGTGGGTCCATCAGCGAGAAGGGAAGGTAAAGAGAGAGCAGCGGGGCGAAGACGACGACAGAGGTAAATTCTGCGTGCTCGTTGATAAAGTGGGCAGTCCAACAGAATGTGGCTGACTGATAATGGAGCTTGGCAATTCTCACAGAGAGGAGCAAGACGCCTCTCCATGAGATATCCATGAGTAAGACGAGTATGGCCAATGCGAAGACGGGAGAGAGTAGTCTCCCAACCTCGACACTGGTGATAAGAAGACGGCCAGTAACCTATACTCGGTTTAATAGACTGAAGTTTGTTGCCAAGCATAGTAGACCAACGTTGTTGCCAACGGGTGTGAAGGTGGGAAGATATTACAGCAAAATAGTCCGTACATGGAATACCTCTATAAGAAACTGGTAGGTCATGTACTGCTGACCGCGCAGCAGTGTCTGCCTGTTCATTGCCCTGTACGTCAACATGACCAGGGACCCAACAAAAAACAATATCTTTATGCTTAGTAAAGATGCGGCGTAGCCAAAGTTGGATACGGAGGACTAAGGGGTGAGGTGTATCAAATTTTTGTATAGCCTGTAAAGCACTAAGGGAGTCTGAGACAACCACAAATGATGACACAGGCATAGATGCAATACGGATAAGTGCTGTAAGGATGGCATATAATTCAGCAGTAAAAATACTAGCTGAAGATAGTAAATGCCCTTGTACGACGCTGTCCGGAAACACTGCTGCGAATCCTACGCCGTCAGAAGACTTAGAGCCATCTGTGTACACAGCAATGGCATGAGAATGAGAGTGAAAGTGGTCAAGAAAAAGAGAGCGGGAAGCGACCGTAGACAGTTGGGCTTTCGAGCAAGGGAGGGAGAAAGAACAGACTCGAACAGCTGGAACTTCCCAGGGGGGTAGGGAAAAGTGAAATGCTACATGTACATAGAAAGGTGGTAGTTGAAGAGAAGACAAGAGCAAATGAAGGCGAAGAGAGAAGGGACGGAGTAAGCAGGGGCGGCGAACAAATAAAGAATGTCTACTAATATCAGTGACCATTCTATAAATGGAAGGATTGCGGAGATCATGAGAGCGTACATAGTAGCGCAGGCAATGGGCATCACGGCGATCGGATAAGGATGGAACGTTCGCTTCTGCATAGAGGCTTTCGACAGGGGAAGAGCGAAAAGCACCAAGGCATAAACGTAATCCTTGGTGATGAATGGGGTTAAGGCTAGAGAGAGTAGCAGGAGATGCCGCTGAATAGATCTGGTCACCATAATCAAGTTTCGATAAAATAAGGGTGGAATGTAGGTGAAGGAGGGTTCGACGATCAGCTCCCCACGAAAGATGAGCAAGGGTTTTAAGAAGGTTCAGCCGGCTGTGACAAGTTGCCTTCAGAGAGGTAATGTGAGGTTTCCAGGATAACCTACGATCAAAGAGGAGGCCCAGAAACTTGACTGTATCACGTTCAGGGATACGGGAGCCATAGAGGTACAAAGGATGATCGGAGATGACAGAGCGTCTAGTGAAAGTGATTTGGTGGGTTTTAGTGCTGGAAAATTTAAACCCATGTGTGGTGGCCCAATTGGAAACACGGTCGACTGCATGCTGGAGAGAAACTGTAAGGAGGTGACAGTCAGCGCCTGCACAGGCAATAGCGAAGTCATCAACATAGAGTGATGACCAAATATTTGATGGAAGACTAGAGGCCAAATCATTAATAGCAAGGAGAAAAAGTGTTGTGCTCAGAACACATCCCTGGGGGACACCTTCAGCTTGGATAAAGTCCGGGGAGAGCACATTATTAACCCGAACACGGAAATGCCTGTCAGTTAAAAAGTTCTTAAGGAAGGATGGTAGATTGCCTCGAAGGCCTAAGGAGTGGGCTTGGGCTAAAATATTATACCTCCAAGTTGTGTCATATGCCTTCTCAAGGTCAAAAAATATGGCAATAACTGAGTGGTTATTCGCAAAGGCATTACGAACATACGTATCCAAGCGCAGTAAGGGGTCTATGGTAGAACGTCCCTTACGAAAGCCATATTGACGAGTTTAGAGACTGTTGTGTGTCTCTAAATACCACACTAAACGTCTATTTACTAGACGTTCCATTACTTTGCAAACTGCACTGGTAAGAGCAATGGGACGATAGTGGGAGGTTTCATGTCCCGTAGTGCCTGGTTTGCGGAAAGGGAGAACAATGGCGGATTTCCACAGCTGTGGAAGAACTCCTTGTGACCAAATAAGATTGTAAAGGCGTAATAGGACTGCAAGGGCTGACTGATGTAAATGTTGTAGCATACGAATATGAATGTCGTCGGGCCCAGCTGCCGATGATCGACAAGCTAAGAGTGTTGCCTCCAGTTCTTGAAGTGTAAAAGGCACATTATACTGTTCTTCTCTGAGAGAAGAAAAGTCCAAGGGTGCTAACTCTCTGGCAGACTTTGAGGAAAGAAATGAGGGGCATAGATGGAGTCCCTGAGAAATACGGACCAGATGATTGCCAATTTCATTGGCAACATCTAGTGGGTTTGCTATATCAACACCGGCAACCCGCAGAACAGGAGCCGGGTCAGGAGAATATTTACCACTCAGTTTTCGTACTTTTTTCCAGACTGCACTCATAGAGGAAGCAGAGGTGATGGTGGAGACATAATCTCGCCAGCAAGTGCGTTTAGCGTCACGGATGACACGGCGAGCGATCGCACGCTTCTGTTTAAAATCAAGGAGTCGCTCTGTGGTTCTATTGTACCGGTACCTGCCCCATGCAGCGCGTTTCAAACGTACTGCACGAGCACAAGCAGGAGACCACCAAGGCACGCATTTCTGAGAATGCCTGCCCGAAGTTTGGGGTATAGAATGAGAAGCTGCGGTGAAAACGGAGGACGAGAAGAGGTGTAAAAGCTCATCGATGGAGGACGAAGAAGGAACCTCTTTAAAACCAGTCAGGTGTGAGTAAAGGTTCCAATTTGCCCGATTAAATTGCCAGCGTGGGGTGCGAAGAGGTGGCAAGTATGAAGGGGAAGTAAGAATGATTGGGAAATGATCACTGTCATGTAAGTTCGGGAGAACAGACCAAGTGAAGTCTAATGCGGCGGAGGAAGAGCAAACTGAGAGATCGATGCAAGAGAGAGTATGAGTCCGAGGATCAAAATGGGTGTGAGTACCTGTATTTAAAACATGGAGGGGGTGGGTGGCAAGAAAAGCCTCTAACTGAATTCCACGGGAATCACAGTGAGACCCCCCCCAGAGGAAATGGTGGGCATTAAAATCACCAAGTAACAGAATCGGTGGCGGTAATGACGAAACAAGGAAGGCAAAATCCGGAATAGATAATGCCCGAGAAGGAGAGAGATATAAAGAACAGAGCGTATACCACCTATGTAAGTGGATACGGGCTGCTGTGTAATGCAGCGAAGTATGAACAAATAGCTGATGGTACGGAATATCAGTGCGGAGAAGAAGGGCACTTTCATTAAAGGTCCCATCAGGAAAAGGATCTGAAGAATACAATAAATTATAGCCTGAGATGTGAGAAATAACAGCAGAGTGTAATTTTGGTTCCTGTAAGCAAACACCAACAGGGGCAAACTGGGAGAGTAACATCTGAAGCTCACCCCGATTACCCCTGAGGCCGCGTATATTCCACTGTAAAAAGGCCATGATTGGCAATGATAAAGATACTTGAAATCCGCAGGTAAGGGTTCCTACGGACTAGAAGGGTTAGAAAAGTCCACATGCGGAGGCAGTGGAAAATGTTCAAGCAGCGAAGGAACGGTGCGCTGTGAAGAAAGGAGTTGCGCAGATGGAGCAGAGGAGAGAGAAAGAGCGGAAGGTGGATCAGTGTCCATTGATGGTTTGGTCTCTGCAATATATTCAGAGATTGCTTCAAGTGTTTCGGAATTCAGAGATGTCGTATGGGAGACAATATTGGGAATGGTAGGGGGAGGATGAGTAAAGATTGGAACTGTATTGGACTGTACCAAGGTAGGGGGGGGCGAAAGGGTGGAGGGAACTGGAGAAGCGTGGCAGGGGACAGAAGAGACAGGAACCTGGGAGGTGGCAGAAGAGGAAGAAACTTGGGAGGGAACAGGGGAGGAAGGTACATTACGAGGAGGAGGGTGAACCTCTGCACTTGTAACTGAGCCAGTGAGAGGGGAAGAACTAGGGACAGTGACAGGGAGGGTAAAATGAGGAGGTGGAAGATGGGTAGGAGGTGTTACCGGACCTTTTTTTGACTTTTGAGAAGTAGAGGGACGATTGGGAAGAGGTGTCGTACGAGGTCTCGTCGACACTGAGGCTTGTAAGAGAGAACTCGAAGAAGCGAGATTAGACTGAGGCGTTGAAGTAGGGACATCTGAGCCGAGGACAGCAAAAGGATTAGATACAGGAGTGATTATGGGAGAGGTAACCACAGAGGTGGGTGTAGAAGATGGGATACCAGAAGTGGGGGGACGTTTTGAAACACGGGAATAAGAAACACGTGGGAGTCTCCCTTGGAGGCGGAGATGAGAAACTGCCATGGCATAAGGGAGACCTTCTGTCTCTTTGAGGTAACGGATTTCCCGCTCATTTAAATAGACCTGACAACGGCGAGAGTACGAAGGGTGAGCCTCATGACAGTTAAGGCAAGAGGGAGATTGATTGCAAGACGTATTAGAATGGTCATCGGCACCACAGACTGGGCATTCGGCGATAGATCTGCAATATTTCGCTGGATGGCCAAATCGCCAGCAATTTCTACACTGTTGTGGTGTAGGGATCACCTTTCGAACTTGTAACCGATGTCCTGCTATATAAACTGAGGATGGGAGTTCTCGGCTGTCAAAAGTTAAACGAGCCACATTGCTAGGGTATCGTCTCCGCCCACGGGCAGGAAGAACGTAAGTGTCTACCTTGAGGATTGGGAGATCTTGGAGTTCCAGCTGTTCTAGAATGTCGGTGCCACATGTCTGGAAATTTTGTTGAACTATGGTATGGGGCAGAATGACGGTACCACTACAAGAATTGAGGGAATGATGTTTTTCAAGGGTGACAGGAACAGTATCTATATGGGAAAGACGAGAGAGCTCACGAGCCTGGGTAGCATTCTGTACGGTAATGATGCGTGTACCGCTCTTAAGAGCATGAAAAGAAATATCTTTACCAACATGGCGTAGAAGTGCCTTGCCAATACTATGGTCAGAAAGATAGGCAGTAGAGGAAGTTGGTCGTAAAGTGAAGAATTTAGTCCACTGTTCAGTCTGAAACTGAGCGTGGAAAGGTAGTGAAGGACGTGTCGATCGTTTCTGAGAAGAACGAGAAGGTGAAGGTGGAGAAGTATCATCAGCAGGTAATTGTCGTTGACGTTTAGGCGTGGGACCAGAGTTGGTCCGACGTGGAACGGGTCGGCAATTTGAAAATTGCCGCACCGTAGAGGGAGAGGCCGGAAGCATAGTCAGAGGAGAGCGAAGGTCTGATAAATCGAAGGAGTCAGTCGAGGCCTCAGTACCTGAAGTGGGTGAGGAAACAGCACCGGCAATAGGTACAGAGGCATGAGGAATGTCTGAAGAGTGGTCCAAAAACGAGGCGGGGTCAGAACGGGGTGCGGTATCAAGAAGGGGCCCGGGGGTACCAGGTTCATGGACTAGGGCTGCCATGGTTAGGTTACTTCTTTCTTTTTGTTTTTAAGAAAAAAAAAGAAAGAAAAGAAAATAAAAATAAAAAAAAGAAAAAAAAGGGGGGACCGGGGAGGGATAGTTCCTAGGAGGAATGAAAGGGCCAGAAATCTCCCTCCGCGCCCAAGAGGACCTCAGCACCGCAAGTAGCGCAGATGCAGCATGGAACCCGTGCCATACCCTACCCATCATGCTAGTAAACTAACAATCCGGGATAGCAACCTCACATCTGCCGAGCTACCTCGGTGGACAAAAGAGAGGGCGGCCGGATATCCGCCACAAAGCATACCTCCTTCGGCCACCACCCCCGGAATCCGAAAGGTGGCTTCCAGAGATACACTCGTCGCCCGAAAGACACCCAAAGCTACTCCGGGATACCGGAGAGGGATCGGGACATCCCCAGGCGATCCAGATTCCACGGCAAACTACGCCACCGCTAAGAACCTCAACGGAATGGGATGGACCCCGGTATCCTTTCTCCTACCCAGGAACTAGCGCGCCTGTGGGAGAAATCCCAAAGGACAAAAAGAGGAAGGGCAAAAGGGAGGAGTGGGGAGGAGGAGGAGGAAAGGAAAAAGGGGAGGATGGGGAGGATGGGATAGGGGAGGGGAGATTGGGGGGTAATTAGGTTCGGTCTGAGGAAGAAGACCGATAGGTCTAATTCCTCAGACCAAGAGCCTCTTCACCACGCCAAGGAGCCCCCCTTGAAGAGGGGTATTTCTCCAGAATGGTCTGCAATATACCACTGTGGATAAAATACTTAGCCATTTCTTGAACACTTCTGAGTGAGTTGTTTCTAAATTCATTAATTTTATCACACTCCAGTACATAATGACGCAATGTGTGACAATAGTCCATCTGGCAAAGTTTACATTTCGTTTGGTCTACATCTGGTGGTGGTGATTTAACCTGCCAAAGATACTTGTAACCCAGCCGGAGCCGGGCAGTAGTGACATCCAAGAGTCTGCTTATCTTGTTGGATGCACCATAGACATGTGGCTCCTCCTGCATGATGGAATGATGATAGATGGACTGACTTGTGTCAATCTCCCTAAGTCTTAAGTCAATAAAGTTCATTTGAAGTTCTTTTCGTATTATTGTTCTCAAACTGCTAAATGACAACCCAAGATTGTAATCTGCCCCCTCTTTGAAAGCATACAGCTTAGCCAATTTATCAGTTCTATCATGCATCTGAAGACCAATGTGAGATGGAATCCACAGCATGTGCACTCTGACTCCACTGTCCACAATCTTACCATATCTATGTCTGGCTTCTGACAAAAGCATGCCACAATTTATACTTAATGAGTTGAGAGCATTTATGGATGACAGAGAATCAGTTACAATTAAAGTGTCAACCTTAGATACATGGATGCATTTGAGTGCAAGGAGTATGGCAAACAGTTCTGTTTGAAGGGTAGAGGCCCAGTTATTGATGCGTGCTCCAATTTCTTTATGAGAGCCATCACTCTGTGTGACAACAGCAGCACTACCAGCTGCACCAGTGGACTGGTGAACAGAACCATCGACGTAAATAATTTGTGAAAGATTGTTCTGTGTGACTAAGTTATATAGGAAGATGTGGTTAATTCCACATTTCTGAGGAATTGTTATTAATTTTTCCGGCTGTAATATATTCTGCCTAAGGAAAATTTATTTCGTCAAGTGAACGTAAAACTTTGGTTGTGCAGTTTTAAAAATAGGTTAGACAAACGAGTAGTTGAGAGTTGGACCTGCCTAACCTGGGCCAATAGATCTGCTTCAGTACTCCCTATGTCTTAATAATGGATATGCCTGATTTAGTAGGCTTTCCTTACACCCGGCATCAAGACGTCTACCATTACTCTCACCACACCCAGCATCAAGACCCCTACCATTGATAATTGATTCAAACGTAGATGTTAGGGAACTTCAGGAGGATTTAGACAAACTCTACTCTTGGTCAGAAAAGTGGCAGATGCAGTTCAATGTAGATAAATGCAAGGTTCTGAAGCTCGGGAGTGTCCATAACCCTAGCACTTATAAGTTAAATAATGTAGAACTTAGTCATACAGATTGCGAAAAGGACTTGGGGGTTATGGTAAGCAGCAACCTTAAACCAAGACAGCAATGCCTAAGCGTGCGTAATAAGGCAAATAGATTACTGGGATTTATATCAAGAAGTGTAAGCAACAGAAGTCCAGAGGTCATACTGCAGCTTTATACATCATTAGTAAGGCCTCACCTAGATTATGCAGCTCAATTCTGGTCTCCATATTACAGAATGGACATAAATTCGTTAGAAAACACTCAGCATAGGATGACTAAATACATAGCATTAGAAATCTTCCTTATGAAGAAAGATTGAAGACTCTTAAGTTACATTCACTTGTTAGACGAAGAATGAGGGGAGACCTGATCGAAGTGTATAAGTGGAAGATAGGTATGGAAAATTTTCTAGGGTGCTTACCTGTATGTACCTCAACATTATATACATACCAGTAATCTCATTGGGAGACAATCATATTGTTTACCGTAGTCACCCCGTGTAGACATGTGAGAAAACTTAACCACCCCTGGTCGCACCAAGTGGTCCCCTCGACCTCACAATCTTATCCATATCTATCCGAGACCAGTATGGATTGGGTAGCACCCACAAGTACGGTGCTACTAATTAATTGTGGACTGTATAGATTATATTAGTTTAGCTGAATGAAGGGGAGGGGGGTAGGATACACCTGGATACATCCGTCAAGGAAAACATTTGTACATAATCCCACTACTTACCAGATGTTCTCTGGTGGTCACTTGATGTAGCTGGATCACTCATAACCTATCTAATTATAACATACCACCACTGGCCAGTCTAAGGTTGCTATAACTAGAAGGGTTACTTAACTGTGGGTGATTGATATTCCTCATTTCTTGATTCACCATCTCATTTTCGATGTCCTGCTACACCGACACGATTCTCATTCCAGCAGGACGAGGTATCCGCTGGTTTGTCCTGCTTTAGACGTCGTGACTCAAGGAGTTTCCCTTTCCTCGTCTCGTTAACAACGAGGTCTAGCGTGTTCACTCGGAGCAAACGACTTATTTCACTTCACATATTCTCTTAACTTAGCGTTATTATCCTTAATTACATTACAATTCACAAGACGATTTAATGACTCAAATTATTATACACATTAGAGATCACTCCATTAAGATCTGAGACCGATGAGTGATGATTAAACCAAGGGTAATTTTCCCGGGGCTCAGTCCAGGACGACGCGTCAGTCACCCCCGGTCCTACCCGTAATCACCTTTTACCACTCTATTATCGTGGTCCCGTAAATCACGTTCCCTCACTCTCCACTAGGAACAGTCACGACACTTCCTATTACGAAATGAGGCCTATATTAATCCTTAGGCCGCCGTGAATGCCAATTTCGTGGTACCATGCCTTTTCCGCTTCCTCTCCACCTTCAAAACAAACCCGCCACTCCCCGCCGCACATCCGCGCATGCGCAAAGGGAGCTCTTGGTTCTACTCTTATTTTCAAATACATTTTTGACCCATATAGACACATTAAACACCTATTAGGCACTATAGTTTCGGAAAATTAAAAAATTTTCCACACTGCGGCCGGGCGGAGGTCGTTGCTAGACGACTTACATAATGTGGAGTACAATTTTTTCCATCTTCACTGGCCACCCATATTTATTGAACTCTCAAAATGGACTAATTGGTGTTCCATTCTCTCAGGGGCATAAGCCTATGCTCCCTGGATTAAGTTATTGGGCATACTGGAATTTTGAGACTTTACCAATAACAAGTCTCTCAGTATCCCAAGTCAGCCCCAGCACATTACTGCATATAGGCACCAACTCCATGGCCATCCATATTTATTGAACCCTCAAAATGGACTAATTAGTGTTCCATTCTCTCAGGGGCATAAGCCTATGCTCCCTGGATTAAGTTATTGGGCATACTGGAATTTTGAGACTTTACCAATAACAAGTCTCTCAGTATCCCAAGTCAGCCCCAGCACATTACTGCATACAGGCACCAACTCCATGGCCATCTATATTTATTGATCCCTCAAAATGGACTAATTAGTGTTCCATTCTCTCAGGGGCATAAGCCTATGCTCCCTGGATTAATTTATTGGGCATACTGGAATTTTGAGACTTTAACAATAACAAGTCTCTCAGTATCCCAAGTCAGTCCCAGCACATTTCTTCATTATTTCATTAACCCCTTCACATATCCTCATTAGTTCCTCTTCAGTTGACGTCACACCCGGAAATTGTCCACATAAGATTATTTACCCAATTACTTCGCTCAGTGGACCGCCTGTGCACTTAAGGTGTGCATTTATCGTCGCCTGAAGTAAGAACAATTTATTATTTAACTGCTTATTAATTATATCATTATAAGCAGTCAACAATTTTGGTGTCTTGCTCAGTTCGCAGAGCTGGGTCCTTTAACTGTCCATACGCCATCCTATAATTAGTAGGTAATTCTGGACGGTCAAGCTTCCACGGAAGTCGCACCCAGTAATGTCCAGATTCACATTTAACATCCTTCAGGTATTGTTCCTGAGTAAAGGAATCATTTGGACTTTCCTCATTTACATTAATCCCTATGCTGTCCAGCTCCCACAAATTAGACTGGTTCAACATCATTCTCGATAGAAGAATACTTGTACTGGGTTGACCTTTCATGAGTAAGACACCGTGACCGTATTCACTACTTCCTCTAGTCATTATTACTAGGCGGTAGTCTGCCATATATTACATGGCCCGTACCAGTGTTGAGGAGAGTGACACCGTATGGTTTTGGGTTTATGCCCTTTATCCTGAATTTTTACATCCAACACCGGCAAGGCTACCTCAGCTAGGCCATCATTATTGCCATTAGCTGCAACCTTTACATCAGTCACTGTAGTGTCAGGGTTATTAACATTATCATTATTGTCACCATTATTATAAGAATCACATACAACCCTGCACATAACTGTATGGTGCTTTCCCTTGTTGCATTGATAGCAACTGTTCAATTTGGTATGACAATCCTTTACATTATGATTGTCTAGACATCTGATAAATCTGTCAAGTTCTTTCATTCTTTCCACTTTAATATCCCATGAATTACAGGCATTACAATTTTTAGTGAAATGAGTACCCTGGCAGAAGAGGCAGTCTCTCTTTTCCTTGCCTGACCTCTTATTAACTGGGTTACACTTACTGAAGTACTTATTCCTCTTACCTTGATGTGAGGAACCACTATTACTGATTCCTGACTTGATATGTGCCTATTTAACTCTTAACTATGATTATTACCACTGGGATTATTTTTCCCTTTTGAGACTTGACAGATACTTCAGAGTCATTATGTGTTATATCCTTAGAACTGTTTGGCTGACTGGTCTGCAATTGAACAATTAGTTCCTGCCGACCTAGTCTGATTTCCTCCAGACCGTACTATGGAGGTTTTGGCAAACACACCCTTTGCATTAATAGGTTGATCAACTGCCTGGCTTACACCCTTTAATTTATTCAAAGCCTTACTTTTACAAGACAGTTTTTCTTCCAATTCGTAATGTTGATTAATTAAAACATTCATTTCCATTCCATCTGTACAATTCTCTAGCAGATCTCTTTCACAGTCTTTAAACCACAATTTGTACCAATCAAATCTACTCTCTAAAGCATCTAAATATAACTTTAATTCATTAGGGTTCACGGTTCTTTGATTCACTAAATCAAATGCCTTCGTCACATGGCTTTTAATAGCCTGTAATGATGCTTTCATTACTCTAAAATTCACGGACTTGTCAGCCACATTAACTCCATTAGATCCAGTCATGGTTAGAGAATTATTAATCACTGATTATACAACTTAAGTAGGCGCCTTATAAGAGTAATTCTTGCACTTTACTCTTGTATATCCTAGCCACACATGTGCTAGCAATTAATTGGGCTAATTGTCATCCATCACACGATCGATTAAACTTGTGCACCCTACACCCACTTCCTTCAATCAGTCACTTAATTATTAAGTAATTAATTCAATTAATTTTTTCACTGATTGCACCCGGTTCTCGAAGGACCAACGGGCAGATATGGAAAATTTTCTAGGGTGCTTACCTGTATGTACCTCAACATTATATACATACCAGTAATCTCATTGGGAGACAATCATATTGTTTACCGTAGTCACCCCGTGTAGACATGTGAGAAAACTTAACCACCCCTGGTCGCACCAAGTGGTCCCCTCGACCTCACAATCTTATCCATATCTATCCGAGACCAGTATGGATTGGGTAGCACCCACAAGTACGGTGCTACTAATTAATTGTGGACTGTATAGATTATATTAGTTTAGCTGAATGAAGGGGAGGGGGGTAGGATACACCTGGATACATCCGTCAAGGAAAACATTTGTACATAATCCCACTACTTACCAGATGTTCTCTGGTGGTCACTTGATGTAGCTGGATCACTCATAACCTATCTAATTATAACATACCACCACTGGCCAGTCTAAGGTTGCTATAACTAGAAGGGTTACTTAACTGTGGGTGATTGATATTCCTCATTTCTTGATTCACCATCTCATTTTCGATGTCCTGCTACACCGACACGATTCTCATTCCAGCAGGACGAGGTATCCGCTGGTTTGTCCTGCTTTAGACGTCGTGACTCAAGGAGTTTCCCTTTCCTCGTCTCGTTAACAACGAGGTCTAGCGTGTTCACTCGGAGCAAACGACTTATTTCACTTCACATATTCTCTTAACTTAGCGTTATTATCCTTAATTACATTACAATTCACAAGACGATTTAATGACTCAAATTATTATACACATTAGAGATCACTCCATTAAGATCTATAGGTATTAATAAAGGGGATATTAACAAGGTCTTGAGGATATCTCTCCAAGAGAGAACCCGCAGTAATGGATTTAAATTAGATAAGTTTAGATTTAGAAAGGACATAGGAAAGTATTGGTTTGGAAATAGGGTAGTTGATGAGTGGAACAGTCTACCTAGTTGGGTTATTGAGGCTGGGACTTTGGGTAGTTTCAAATTTAGGTTGGATAAGTACATGAGTGGGAGGGGTTGGATTTGAGAGGGACTTGCACATCGGAGCTTGTTTCTTGGGTAGCATTGAAAATTGGGTTGGTCAAATGTTTGTTAGTGGGATGAATTGTAAAGGACCTGCCTAGTATGGGCCAACAGGCCTGCTGCAGTGTTCCTCCTTTCTTATGTTCTTATTATTTCCTTACTTACCAATAAGTTACTTTTGATATCAATTACTTACAATCTTTCCTATAATCTCCCCACCACCTTCCCACCTAATACAATTACTATCTGCTTCAATAACCGAACTTTAGTGGACTTATAACCTGGAAATACCTTACCAGTGGGCCCCGCCCACTTCTAACGACGTCTCCAACTGCTGCATCTCCATATAACACTAAATGTTATGGGTCAGACCATTTACTAGTGTGGCTGTCTCCACCCCTCAGACTGGTCAATGTTGCTGTGTTGATCAATGTTGCAGCAGCCAGGCACAGCACTCCTCAGTTACCACACCTGAAACAAAACATTCACATTGTGGAAAATTGCATTTATCTGAATGTAACTAATTATGTACATAACAGTAAATGATAAAGAATTATTATTTATCAATGTTACATAGACAAGTAGGAATTTGGGACACATAGGTCGCAAAAAATGTCCCCCTTCGATACCTACCACTGTCATAACCACAAGTTGCTCTGGACCTATTAATTAAATGAAATATACATACACCAGGAATACTGGTAAATATATAAATTTGTGGACTGTACATTAAAAATAATAAATAGTTATATATATACACAATTACATAACAGAAGGAAAATATATCTTAATATCACTCACCAATTTGACTGGAGATTAATGTGTATCATACTCAGAAAACCTCACTAACTAAATCTATGAAAATAATGCTGGCCAGAATTACACACAAATCTAGAGAGCTTATCTGAGGTTCCTGGAGCTGTCTTGTCCAGTCGCCTGATATCTCAAGTTATGCAGGAATGCACATCCACCAATTTCGCCTCCTATTTGAGAGGTGTCAACACAATTTTAACTTCTAGAGCACGAAAAATTCTTCCCATTACACCAACGTTTGTACAAAATTCAAAACCAAGATGGCGAGTGTCTCTTCTTTTTTTCGATAACATACTTCTTTTAAAAATACAAAATAGGGCATCTATTTACCTATAAATTACCGTATTTCCGGAAAATATATACAGTATTTTCCACACTGTGGCCGGCCGGAGTTCGTTGCTAAACGACTCAAATTGATCATTTGACAATGGTGGAGGACCTGGGTACATATAGGATCTGGCATCCACACGGCGACATATTACACAAGATTTAATCACCCTTTTTACACTTTGCCGTCCTTGTGGAATCCAGAAAGTTTCCCTAATACAATTTAAGGTATCTTTTACTCCACCATGCATTACATTTTTATGGGCATTTAGAACAATCAGATTTGTTAGATGATGAGTTTTGGGCAGTACGATAGGGTGTTTAGCATAATCACCCAATTCAGCATTTTGTAACCTACCTCTGCACCTAATTACACTGTTCTCTGAATACAGCCCCAATTTCTCTATTACGGAACCTTTCACAATTTTTCTTCCCATCATCAATTTAATACATATAAATGACCTCATAGGGGACAGGAGCCGTAGTGGGGAAACAAGTGTAGTCAAAGATAAGATAAAACCAATATTGCAAACTAGAAATACCACAGGAAATAGCAAACAAGAGGACTCCACTAGCAATAGTGAGGATATATTACCAAAAACAACTGGTGGGAGCTCCATTGTTGGTGCTAGGGAGGATAGGAATAAGACAGGTAAACATGCACCAACAGGGAATACAGTCACAGAAACCCAAGGCAAACGAAAACCAAGCCTGTGCACATACTATGCACTTGGTATCTGCTGGCATGGGAAATCTGGAAAAACAGACAGGACATGCAACTATGACCACCCTAGAAAATGCCGTGCCCATATGACAACAGGAAAATGCAAACTCCCTTCCTGTAAGCTTTTTCACCCTGAAATGTGTACCTCTTCAGTACAGGAAAGACTGTGCTATAACTTAAATTGCCAGACACCATCTAAAGGGGACAAAAAGATACAAAACATCCAGACCATGGGAAAACCTGGGTAGCCACAGCCACTCAAGAGGGAGAGGTTTTTTAGTGCCAGGAAGGAAAAAAAATTGGCAGGAAATGGCAGAAATCGTACACCAAATCCAGTCATTCCTGGAGTTCATGTTCTATCTAGGCTGGAATATTGCTGCACACTAACAGCACCTTTCAAGGCAGGTGAAATTGCCGACCTAGAAAATGTACAGAGAACTTTCACGGCGCGCATAACGGAGATAAAACACCTCAATTATTGGGAGCGCTTGAGGTTCCTAAACCTGTATTCCCTGGAACGCAGGAGGGAGAGATACATGATTATATACACCTGGAAAATCCTAGAGGGACTAGTACCGAACTTGCACACGAAAATCACTCACTACGAAAGCAAAAGACTTGGCAGACGATGGACCATCCCCCCAATGAAAAGCAGGGGTGTCACTAGCACGTTAAGAGACCATACAATAAGTGTCAGGGGCCCGAGACTGTTCAACTGCCTCCCAGCATACATAAGGGGGATTACCAACAGACCCCTGGCAGTCTTCAAGCTGGCACTGGACAAGCACCTAAAGTCGGTTCCTGACCAGCCGGGCTGTGGCTCGTACGTTGGTTTGCGTGCAGCCAGCAGCAACAGCCTGAACATTAAAATGGTATAAAATACCGACAGATTGTTAGGTAAGACACATATGCAACAGTTAGGTATCTTTATTTCGAAACGTTTCGCCTACACAGTAGGCTTCTTCAGTCGAGTACAGAAAAGTTGATAGAAGCAGAAGATACTTGAAGACGATGTAATCAGTCCATCACCCTTAAAGTTTTGAGGTGGTCAGTCCCTCAGTCTGGAGAAGAGCATTGTTCCGTTGTCTGAAACAATATGAAGTTGAAGTGACAGGATGGAGCCTTTATATAGTGCCAGGAGGTGAGACGTAGGTTGCTTTGGGAGGGCAGGTCCCTCTCAAACCCAGCCGTTCTCACTAGTAGAGGTCGAAGTTGATGGTCTGTACCAAGATACCCTTGTGTTGCAGTGTCTGACAGAATGAACATTAAAATGGTATAAAATACCGACAGATTGTTAGGTAAGACATATGCAACAGTTAGGTATCTTTATTTCGAAACGTTTCGCCTACACAGTAGGCTTCTTCAGTCGAGTACAGAAAAGTTGATAGAAGCAGAAGATACTTGAAGACGATGTAATCAGTCCATCACCCTTAAAGTTTTGAGGTGGTCAGTCCCTCAGTCTGGAGAAGAGCATTGTTCCGTTGTCTGAAACAATATGAAGTTGAAGTGACAGGATGGAGCCTTTATATAGTGCCAGGAGGTGAGACGTAGGTTGCTTTGGGAGGGCAGGTCCCTCTCAAACCCAGCCGTTCTCACTAGTAGAGGTCGAAGTTGATGGTCTGTACCAAGATACCCTTGTGTTGCAGTGTCTGACAGAATGAACATTAAAATGGTATAAAATACCGACAAATTGTTAGGTAAGACACCTCCTGGCACTATATAAAGGCTCCATCCTGTCACTTCAACTTCATATTGTTTCAGACAACGGAACAATGCTCTTCTCCAGACTGAGGGACTGACCACCTCAAAACTTTAAGGGTGATGGACTGATTACATCGTCTTCAAGTATCTTCTGCTTCTATCAACTTTTCTGTACTCGACTGAAGAAGCCTACTGTGTAGGCGAAACGTTTCGAAATAAAGATACCTAACTGTTGCATATGTGTCTTACCTAACAACAGCAACAGCCTGGTTGATTAGGCTCTGATCCACCAGGAGGCCTGGTCACAGACCGGGCCGCGGGGGCGTTGACCCCCGGAACTCTCTCCAGGTAAACTCCAGGTCTCCAGGTAATCTTATTTCCATAGATTTCCTCCTCTACCCTCTTTATCCAAAATTCAAGAGGATGTGAAAACTTGTATGAAATATTCATCTTGTTTAGAAATTTAAACACCAACTTAGTTACATTGATTAGTTTGGGTAAAGAAGAATACCTATTTATATCAATGGCTAAGGAAGGACAAACTATTGGAGCGGTGGTAACAGTAATTTCAACAGGAGCAATATACGCCTTTTGTACAGGCCAATTAGCTTTATTTACCAACCAGCTCGGTCCTTTAAACCATGATACAGCATTTACAAATTTAGCATAAGATAAACCTGGAGACAAGAAATCAGCTGGATTCTCCTCACCAGGTATATGATTAAATGTTAACACATGCTGACCCAAACTATTATACTTCTCTTGCATCTGATTAACTTCAGCGACTCTGTTTTGTACATACACAATTTTACCGTTTCCATTATGAATCCATTGTAAGGATACCTCATTATCAGACCAAATTACAGTGTCGCTAATATTTATCTCCTGCAACTTATTTCTTATATAATTAGCTAATTTGACACCTACATAAATGGCTGTTAATTCCAAGTGAGACAAGGTACATGATTTAATTGGAGACACTCTATCCTTAGACATAACAAGAGAAATAACACTATTACATTGAAGGTAAGCAACTGCTCCATATGCCAATTTTGAAGCACCACATAAAATGTGGAGTATATTTTTCCCATTTGGATTGGCCACCTGGCGTGGGAACTCCAACATTGGAATTTTTTCATAATCACCAATTAATTCATCCCACCTGTTAATGAATTCCTCAGGTAGAATTTCATCCCAAGCACATTTAAATTTCCATGCTTCCCGTATTAATAATTTCCCTCTTATAGTAAGGGGTGACACTAAACCTAGTGGATCAAAACATTTGGAAACTTCAGCAAGCAAAACTCTCTTAGTTAATTTATTGGGCATACTGTAATTATTAGGTTTTAACATTAACAAATCTCTCTCAGTATCCCAATTATTATTATAATCAAAAAGAAGCACTAAGCCACAAGGACTATACAGCACTGCAGGGCAGGAAGGAAGTGAGGGCATCAGGTGGCAAAAGGGAGATGGATGAGTAATAGGTTACGGATAACAGCGGGGTAGTGGATGGTGAAAGGGTAAAGGGCAGCAAGAGACTGAATTAGAAAGGGCTGAGGAGAGTGCGAAAAGTATCATCAGAGTTTGTGGAGTAAATCAGTCGTTGTCAAGAAGTCAATGAGAGAGTCAGGATTAAAGGAGGGTCCATCAGCAAGAAGGGAAGGTAAAGAGAGAGTAGTAGAACGAAGACGACGTTGGAGGTAAATTCTGCGTGCTCGTTGATAGAGCAGTCTAACAGAATGTGGCTAATCGATACTGGAACTTGACACTGCTCACAGAGAGGAACAGGGTGCCTCTCCATGAGATACCCATGAGTAAGACGAGTGTGGCCAATGCGAAGGCGGGAGAGAGTGGTGTCCCAACCTAGGCACTGATGACAAGAAGACGGCCAGTAACCTATGCTCGGTTTAATAGAATGAAGTTTGTTACCGAGCAGAGTTGACCAACGTTGTTGCCAATGGGTGCGAAGGTGGGTAGCTATTGCAGCAAAATAGTCCAGAAATGGAACACCTCTATAGGAAATTGGTAGGTCATGTACTGCTGACCGCGCAGCAGTGTCTGCCTGTTCATTGCCCTGTACGTCGACATGACCAGGGACCCAACAAAAAACAATATCTTTATGTTTGGTAGAGATACGGCGTAGCCAAAGTTGGATACGGAGAACTAAGGGATGAGATGTATCAAATTTTCGTATAGCCTGTAGAGCACTAAGGGAGTCTGAAACTACTACAAATGATGACACAGGCATAGATGCAATACGAATAAGTGCTGCAAGAATGGCATACAGTTCAGCAGTAAAAATGCTAGCTGAAGATAGTAAATGCCCCCGCACGACGCTGTCCGGAAACACTGCTGCGAATCCGACGCCGTCTGAAGACTTAGAGCCATCTGTGTACACAGCGGTGGCATGAGAATGGGAGTGGAAGTGATCAAGAAAAAGAGAGCGGGAAGCCACCGTAGGCAGTTGAGCTTTCGAGCAAGGGAGTGAGAAAGAACAGACCCGAACAGCTGGAACTTCCCAGGGGGGTAGGGAAAAGTGAGATGCTACATGAACATATAAAGGTGGTAACTGAAGGGAAGACAAGAGTGAATGTAGGCGAAGAGAAAAGGGATGGAGCAAACAGGGGCGGCGAACGAATAAAGAATGTCTACTAATATCGGTGACCATTCTATAAATGGAAGGATTGTGTAGATCGTGAGAGCGTACATAGTAGCGAAGGCAATGGGCATCACGGCGATCAGACAAGGATGGAACATTCGCTTCTGCATAAAGGCTCTCAACAGGGGAAGAGCGAAAAGCACCAAGGCACAAACGTAATCCTTGGTGATGGATAGAGTTAAGGCTAGAGAGAGTAGCAGGAGAGGCCGCGGAATAAATCTGGTCACCATAATCGAGTTTCGATAAAACGAGGGCTGAATGTAGGCGAAGCAGAGTTCGACGATCAGCTCCCCAGGAAAGATGAGCAAGGGTTTTAAGAAGGTTTAGCCGGCTGTGACAAGTTGCCTTCAGAGAGGTTATGTGAGGTTTCCAGGATAACCGATGGTCAAAGAGAAGGCCTAGAAACCTGACTATCACGTTCGAGGATACGGGAGCCATAGAGATACAAAGGATGATCGGAGATAACAGAGCGTCTAGTGAAAGTAATTTGGTGAGTTTTGGTACTTGAAAATTTCAACCCATGCGTGGTGGCCCAAGTGGAAACACGGTCGACCGCATGCTGGAGAGAAACTGCAATAAGATTACAGTCAGCACCTGCACAAGCAATAGCGAAGTCATCAACATAGAGTGATGAGCAAATATTGGGTGGAAGAACAGAGGCCAAATCATTTATAGCAAGGAGAAAAAGAGTTGTGCTTAGAACACATCCCTGAGGGACACCTTCAACTTGGACGAAGTCCGGGGAAAGAACATTATTGACTCGAACACGGAAATGTCTGTCAGTTAAAAAGTTCTTAAGGAAGGATGGTAGATTGCCTCGGAGGCCTAAGGAATGGGCCTGGGCCAAAATATTATACCTCCAAGTTGTGTCATATGCCTTCTCAAGGTCAAAAAATATGGCAATAACTGAGTGATTATTCGCAAAGGCATTACGAACATAAGTATCCAAGCATAGTAAGGGGTCTATGGTAGAACGACCCTTACGAAAGCCATATTGACTAGAGGAGAGACTGTTGTGTGTCTCTAAATACCACATTAAACGTCGATTTACGAGACGTTCCATCACTTTGCAAACTGCACTAGTAAGAGCGATGGGGCGATAGTGGGAGGCATCATGTCCTGTAGTACCCGGTTTGCGGAAAGGGAGAACAATGGCAGATTTCCACAGCTGGGGAAGAACTCCTTGTGCCCAAATAAGATTGAAGAGGTGTAAGAGGACTACAAGGGCTGACCGATGTAAATGTTGTAACATACGAATATGAATGTCGTCAGGCCCAGCTGCCGATGATCGGCAAGCTGAGAGCGTTGCCTCCAGTTCTTGAAGTGTAAAAGGCACATTATACTGTTCTTCTCTGAGAGAAGTAAAGTCCAAGGGTACTAACTCTCTGGCAGACTTTGAGGAAAGAAACGAGGGCCATAGATGGAGCCCTCGGGAAATACGGACCAGATGTGTGCCAAGTTCAATGGCAACGTCGAGTGGGTTTGCTACATCAACACCAGCGACCTGTAGAACAGGAGCTGGGTCAGGAGAGTATTTACCACTCAATTTCCTCACTTTTTTCCAGACTGCACTCATAGAAGAAGCAGAGGTGATGGTGGAAACATAGTCTCGCCAACAAGTGCGTTTAGCTTCACGGATGACACGGCGAGCGATCGCACGCTTCTGCTTAAAATCAAGAAGTCTCTCAGCAGTTCTATTGTACCGGTACCTGCCCCATGCAGCACGTTTCAAACGTACTGCACGAGCACAAGCAGGAGACCACCAAGGCACGCACTTCTGAGAATGCCTGCCTGAGGTTTGGGGTATAGAATGAGAAGCTGCGGTATAAACTGACGTCGAGAAGATGTGTAGGAGCTCATCAATGGAGGATGAAGAAGGAACCTCACTAAAAGCAGTGAGGTGTGAGTAAAGATCTCAATTTGCCCGATCAAACTGCCAGCGAGGGCTACGAAAAGGTGGTGAATAGGAAGGAGAAGTAAGAATGATCGGAAAATGATCGCTGTCATGTAAGTCTGGTAGAACAGACCAGGTGAAGTCTAGTGCAGTGGAGGAAGAGCAGACTGATAGATCGATGCAAAAGAGAGTATGAGTACGAGGATCAAAATGGGTGGGAGTACCCATATTTAAAACATGGAGGGGGTGAGAGGCGAGAAAAGCCTCCAACTGAATGCCACGTGAGTCACAATGAGACCCCCCCCAGAGGAAATGGTGGGCATTAAAATCACCAAGTAACAGAAGTGGTGGTGGTAAGGATGAAACAAGAAAGGCAAAGTCTGGGATAGAAAATGCTCGAGAAGGAGAGATATATAAAGAACATATTGTAAACCACTTATTCAAGTGGATACGGGCTGCAGTGTAATGCAGCGAGGTATGGACAAATAGTTGACAGTACGGAATATCATTGCGTAGAAGAAGGGCACTTTCATTAAAGGTCCCATCTGAGAAAGGATCCGAAGAATACAATAAATTATAGCCTGAGATGGGTTGGAAAACAGCCGAGTGTAATTTTGGTTCTTGTAAGCAAGCACCAACAGGGGAAAACCTGGAAAGCAACATCTGAAGCTCACCCCGATTACCCCTGAGGCCGCGGATATTCCACTGTAAATAGGCCATGATTGGCGATGAAGAAAATATCAGGAATCTGTAGGTAAAGGCACCTACGGACTAGAGGGGTTAGAAAAGTCAACGTGTAGTGGCACTGGAAGACGTTCAAGTAGCGAAGGAACGGAGCGTTGCGAAGAATGGGGTTGTGAAGATGGAGGAGAGGGAAGAGAAGGAACAGGAAGTGAATCAGTGTCCATTGAAGGTTTAGTCTCTGCAATATATTCTGAAATGGCTTCAAGTGTTTCTGAATTCAAAGATGTATGGGAGACCATATTGGAGATAGAAGGAGGAGGGTGAGTAAAGATTGGGACAGTAATGGACTGTACCAAAGTAGAGGGGGAGGGAAGAGTGTAAGGGACTGGAGATGAAGTGTGGGGGGGGACAGAAGAGGCAGAAACCTGGGAGGTGGTAGAAGAGGGAGAAACTTGGGAGGGGACGGGGGTGGAAGGCATAGTACGAGGAGGAGGGTGAATCTCCACACTTGTAATAGAGCCAGAGGGGAAGAACTAGGTACAGAGACTGGAAAGGTAAAGTGTGGAGGTGGAAGAAGGGAAGGAAGGGGCAAAGAAGATTTGAGCAATGTGGATTTTTTGGACTTCTGAGTAGAGGGGCGATTGGTATTAGGTGTCGTACGAGGTCTTGTCGATACTGGGGCTTGTGAGGAAGGACGCGAAGATGTGAGAACAGACTGAGTTGTAGTCGGGACGTCAGAGCCAAGGACAGCAAAAGGATTAGATGCCGTAGTGGCTATGGGAGGGGTAACAACAGAGGAGGCTGCAGAAGATGGGACCCCAGAAGTGGGGGGATGTTTGGAAACACGAGAATAAGAAACACGGGGTAGTCTCCCTTGGAGGCGGAGATGAGTAACTGCCATAGCATAAGGGAGACCTTCTGCCTCTTTGAGGCAACGGATTTCACGTTCATTTAAGTAGACCTGGCAACGGCGGGAGTACGAAGGGTGAGCTTCATTACAATTAAGGCAAGATGGAGGTTGACTACAAGATGTATTAGAATGGTTGTCGGCACCACAGACTGGGCATTCGGCCATAGATCTGCAATATTTCGCTGGGTGACCAAAACGCCAGCAATTTCTACATTGTTGCAGTGTAGGTATCACCTTTCGAACTTGTAACCGATGTCCCGCGACATATACAGAGGACGGGAGTTCTCGGCTGTCAAAAGATAAACGAGCCACATTGCAAGGGTAATGTCTCCGCCCCCGGGCAGGAAGGACATAAGTGTCTACTTTGAGGATTGGGAGATCCTGGAGTTCCAGCTGTTCAAAAATGTCATTGCCACATGACTGGAAATTCTGTTGGACTATGGTATGGGGCAGAATGACAGTACCACTACAAGAATTGAGAGAAAGATGTTTTTCAATAGTGATAGTAGTAGTATCGATATTCGAAAGGAGAGAAAGATCAGAAAGATCACGAGCTTGGGTAGCATTCTGGACAGTGACGATGCGCGTACTGCTCTTGAGAGCATGAAATGAAATATCTCTGCCAACATGATGCAGGAGCGCTTTGCCAATACTATGGTCAGAAAGGTAGGCAGAAGAAGAAGTCGGTCTTAAAGTAAAGAATTTAGTCCATTGTGTGGTCCGAAACTGAGCGTGGAGAGGGAGTGCTTGACGTGTCGGTCTTTTCCGAGTAGAATGGGAAGGTAACGAAGGAGCATCATCAGGAGATTGACGTTGGCGTTTAGGAGTAGGACCGGAGTTGGTCCGGCGTGAAATGGGCGGGCGATTCGAAAATTGCCGTACCGTAGAGGGAGAAGCCGGAAGCATAGTCAAAGGAGAGCGGAGTTCAGACAAATCGAAGGAGTCAGTCGAAGCCCCGGTACCTGAAACGGGTGAGGAAACAGCACCAGCAAGAGGTACAGGGGCATCAGGAGTGTCCGAAGAGTGGTCTAAACACAAGGCAGGGTCAGAATGGGGTGCGGTATCAAGAAGGGGCCCGGGGGTAGTGGGTTCATGGACTAGGGCTGCCATGGTTAGGTTACTCCTTTGCTTTTTGTTTTTAAGAAAAAAAAAGAAAAAATAAAAATAAAAAAAAGAATGAAAAAAGGGGGGAGTGGGAGGAATAGTTCCCAGGAGGAATGAAAGGGCCGGAAATCTCCCTCCGCGCCCAAGAGGACCTCAACACCGCTAGTAGCGCAGATGCAGCATGGAACCCGTGCCATACCCTACCCTTCATGCCAGTAAACCAGCAATCCGGGATAGCAACCTCACATCTGCCGAGCTACCTCAGTGGACAAAAGAGAGGGCGGCCGGATATCCGCCACAAAGCATACCTCCTTCGGCCACCACCCCCGGAATCCGAAAGGTGGCTTCCAGAGATACACCCGTCGCCCGAAAGACACCCAAAGCTACTCCGGGATACCGGAGAGGGATCGGGACATCCCCAGGCAATCCAGATTCCATGGCAAACTACGCCACCGCCAAGAACCTCAACGGAATGGGATGGACCCCGGTGTCCTTTCCCCTACCTAGGAACTAGCGCGCCTGTGGGAGAAATCCCAAAGGCCAAAAAGAGGAAGGGCAAAAGGGAGGGGTGAGGAGGAGGAGGAGGAATGGAAAAAGGGGAGGATGGGGAGGATGGGATAGGGGAGGGGAGAATGGGGGGTAATTAGGTTCGGTCTAAGGAAGATCGACAGGGCTAATTCCTCAGACCAAGAGCCTCTTCACCACACCAAGGAGCCCCCCTTGAAGAGGCTGGGAGTTTTGGCGGACATATTTGTTGGAGCAGACTGACCAACTGGCTGGTTTACACATTTTAATTTATTCAAGGCCTGACTTTTACAAGAAAGAATCTTTTCCTCTAATTCATAATACTAATTAATCATGAGATCTATTTCAGTCTCATCTACACAGTTAGATAAGATAAGATAAGATAAGATTTCGTTCGGATTTTTAACCCCGGAGGGCTAGCCACCCAGGATAACCCAAGAAAGTCAGTGCGTCATCGAGGACTGTCTAACTTATTTCCATTGGGGTCCTTAATCTTGTCCCCCAGGATGCGACCCACACCAGTCGACTAACACCCAGGTACCTATTTGCTGCTAGGTGAACAGGACAACAGGTGTAAGGAAACGTGTCGAAATGTTTCCACCCGCCGGGAATCGAACCCGGGCCCTCCGTGTGTGAAGCGGGAGCTTTAGCCACCAGGCCACCGGGCCACCTAATAAATCTCCTTCATATTTGTTGTAATATAATTTGTATGAATCATATATATTCCCTAAAGCATCTAAATACAATTTTAAATCATCAGTATTCATAGTTTCTTGATTCATTAATTCCAAGCACTTATTATATGCCTTGGTTACATGAACTTTTCTAGCCTGTATTGATGCTTTCTTTACTCTATATTCCATATGTTTGTCTTCTATATTAATTTCCTCATTTTCAGCCATGATGCAATGTATTAAATTCAACCCAATTAATAACACTGACACAACCTACCTTTGAATAAATCCCAGCTACTTGAGCTCAGCAATTACATGTAAAAAATTGTAATATAAATTTTAAATGTACATTAATACAAACTTGGCTCATCAAAATTATTATACAAATTAATAAATCCTTGCCAGAATCTGGCATAGCAAAATTAATATTATACACAATATAATCTTTATCCACACTTGTCGTATCAATTACACATACACTGATATAAATCTTGGCCAGAAATGTCTTATCAATTAGTATTATACAAATTAATATAAACTTAGCCAGACTTGAGCTTAGCTTATCAAAATTAATATTGTAATTATTATAATCCACTACACATTAAGTAAATTTGTGAACTTAACATCCACCTCCTCCTGTCATTTCACATATAATTATTAAGTAATTAACTAATTAATGACTTCACTAATTACCTCCGGTTCAAGAAGGATCAACGGGCTAATTAAATGTGGAAAATTGCATTTATTTGAATGTAACTAATTATGTACATAACAGTAAATGATAAAGATAATTATTATTTACCAATGTTACATAGACAAGTAGGAATTTGGGACACCTAGGTCGCAAAAATGTCCCCCTTCGATACCTACCACTGTCATAACCACAAGTTGCTCTGGACCTATTAAATGAAATATACATACACCAGGAATACTGGTAAATATATAAATTTGTGGACTGTATATTAAAAATAATAAATAGTTTATATATATATATATATATATATTATATATATATATATATATATATATATATATATATATATATATATATATATATATATATATATATATATATATATATATATATATATATATATATATATATATATATATATATATTATATATATATATACACACAATTACATAACAGAAGGAAAATATATCTTAATATCACTCACCAATTTGACTGGAGATTAATGTGTATCATACTCAGAAAACCTCACTAACTAAATCTATGAAAATAATGCTGGCCAGAATTACACACAAATCTAGAGAGCTTATCTGAGGTTCCTGGAGAGGTCTTGTCCAGTCGCCTGATATCTCAAGTTATGCAGGAATGCACATCCACCAATTTCGCCTCCTATTTGAGAGGTGCCAACACAATTTTAACCTCTAGAGCACGAAAAATTCTTCCCATTACACCAACGTTTGTACAAAATTCAAAACCAAGATGACGAGTGCCTCTTCTTTTTTCGATAACATACTTCTTTTAAAAATACAATATAGGGCATCTATTTACCTATAAATTACCGTATTTCCGGAAAATATATACAGTATTTTCCACACATTATAACCATGAACATTACACATTTATAGGTAAACATTACCATATAACAAACTAGTAACATTACTGCCTGATATATCCATTAATGTTTAACATAGTAAGTACAGCTATCTTTTTCTTTAATAAATATTTCTTTCACATAAACCTGATGACCAACAATGTTAACATGGAAGTCTATCTGGATCACAAGGCGCAAGTTCCTTGGATCAAGAGACCTTCCCTAATTTATTTTTCAATGAAAAAAAAATGGCCCAGAACTTGGTACACCTTTGTGTGTTATGTAACACCTAGTGTGAGTGTTACTGTTTGATCAGAGGAAGGGGAGTAGCTCCAGTTCCTCGCATCAAAACCCATCCACTAAGGTCAGTCCCCCCAGACATTAGACCCCCAAAGAAAATTAAGACAAAATATTAATAATTTGGTGACCAAACTGGTGGTGGGACCAGGAGCTGCAGCTCAACTCTGCTGTTGTACTGAGAAATGTATCACCAGACAATACTTACGTTATTTAGGTGTATTAAAAGGATGAGGAAGCGGTAAAGCCGGCGGGGTGGCAGGAGGAGCAACACGTTTCTTCTGTACGACCACTGAAGTTCAACTGGCCTTTAGTGACCTTGAGGTTGGTCACTGTCCTGACCTTCACTATAACACCATCACTGATAACCTGACTAGCCCTGACTACTACCACTAGATGACACTACTACACCACTAGATGGCACTACTGCACCACCACTAGATGGCATCACTATGCCATCTAGTGGTGGAGCGCTCAACCCGTGGGGGTCATGGACCACCTGGGAGGATAAGTTCACATTTTTTGGATGTGATCTTGGCCCGGTGGCCTGGTTGGGTGGCCCGGTGGCCTGGTGGCTAAAGCTCCCGCTTCACACACGGAGGGCCCGGGTTCGATTCCCGCTGGGTGGAAACATTTCGACACGTTTCCTTACACCTGTTGTCCTGTTCACCTAGCAGCAAATAGGTACCTGGGTGTTAGTCGACTGGTGTGGGTCGCATCCTGGGGGACAAGATTAAGGACCCCAATGGAAATAAGTTAGACAGTCCTCGATGACGCACTGACTTTCTTGGGTTATCCTGGGTGGCTAACCCTCCGGGGTTAAAAATCCGAACGAAATCTTATCTTATCTTATCTTATGCCCCCACCCAGGGCCGGATTTAGACCTGTGGGAGGGCCCGGGGCACTTTAGGTTGGGGGGGGGGGGCCTCAACATGAAAATTAAATTAAATTACAAATAAGAAATGAACTAAAATAAATGATAAACAGCAGTTTTCGAAAAAATAGGTTTTGGTTTCGAACATGACGTCTGATTTTATTTTTCTCAATTTTATTGACTTTAAGAATAACTGACTATAATTTTCAGTTTGAAATATATTCCATCTACAATATATAATAATTATTGATGTGTATTTATTTATATCTTTGGTGTCACACGCGCTAAACCCAGAGGATTATACAGCGCCTGGGGGGGGGGGATGTGGAAGGCATTCAGGCTTAATTCGGGTAACTGGAGCACAGATCCAATTCCCTAAATCAAGAGCCCCTCACCAACATCAAGGAACCTTCCTTGAGGGGTCACACTTTCAGCATCTATATGGTGGTAGTTGACCAAAAGTACGCATGGTTTTCTCAGACAGGAAACCACATGGTTGGGTCTGAATCACATGGTGGGACTTCGCTGTCCATATCTACCGAGGTATTGATTGATTTATTTATTTATGTCTTTGCAAATAGTACATTGAGATTATGTATTTACAATAATGGGTTGCAATGCAATTATTATTATTAAAATCAAGGGGGAAGCGCTAAACCCGGAGGATTATACAGCGCCTGGGGGGGGATGTGGAAGGCATTCAGGCTTAATTCGGGGAACTGGAGCACAGATCCAATTCCCTAAATCAAAAGCCCCTCACCACCATCAAGGAACCTTCCTTGATGGGGTTGCAATGCAAGAGAGCCTCTATTATGCCTAGGCATTATGGGCCAACTTAACATTATTGGCTTACTGACTGCTTAACACTAAGAATTATATCATGGTTGTACAGTAGAATATTAATTATATCATAGTTGTACAGTAGATTATTAATTATAAGTGAATCTAATTTATATAAGACAAAAGATAGAATGTGGTTGTGGTGATTCATCACCTATACTATCTTTGGTATGTTAGTTTTATTTTCTGCAGATGTACTTGGGAATGCTGGTGGGTCCTCAGAAGAAACATCATCTGGTAGTGGTACTGGTTCTTCATTAGTACTTTCTACGAAAGTTAAGACACATGTGCAACATCTGGATATCTTTATTGTAGACGTTTCGCCATCCAGTGGCTTTATCAATACAGATTCTAGGACATAATTAAAAGACAGTAGAACTATATACAAAAGATAAGGTAATTAGTCCCTCAGCCTTGGAGTTAGTGTTCACCTTCTATGTTTTCCACTACGGAAGCACAGAAAAATTCTGTAAGGCATTTTGTCTTTGCCAAGACCACAGCAGCAATTCTTTCGCTTGATTCTTTGGAAATCTTTCTTTGTTGAGCTCCTGACAACTGAATTTTCCGTGGCATACTGGGTCTTCTGAAAAAACAAATATTGATTTTTTGACATTTAATGACACACACATGCACACCCACCCACACTGACTGACCACACTGGAGGACAGGAGGGTCAGGGGAGACATGATAACGACATACAAAATACTGCGTGGAATAGATAAGGTGGACAGAGACAGGATGTTCCAGAGGGGACACAGAAACAAGGGGTCACAACTGGAAGCTGAAGACTCAGACGAGTCACAGGGCTGTTAGGAAGTATTTCTTCAGTCATAGAGTCGTCAGCAAGTGGAATAGCCTAGCAAGTGATGTAGTGGAGGTAGGAACCATACATAGCTTTAAGACGAGGTATGACAAAGCTCAGGAAGCAGAGAGAAGACCTAGTAACGATCAGTGAAGAGACGGGGCCAGGAGTTGAGTATCGAATCCTGCAACCACACACACACACACACACACATTATATATATATATATATATATATATATATATATATATATATATATATATATATATATATATATATATATATATATATATGCAAAACAACCACTGTAAAAGAATAGAGAAATTCCAAGCGCTTTCATGACTACTCACGAAAACGCTTGGAATTTCTCTATTCTTTCAGTGTGGTTGTTTTGCATATTCTGATATCAACTGTTTACTGTGATGTTATTGCATATATATACATTATATATATATATAATATATATATATATGTATATGATGTATATATATGCATATATATAATGTATATATATGTATATATATATATATATATATATATATATATATATATATATATATATATATATATATATATATATATATATATATATATATATTATATATATATATATATATATATATATATATATATATATATATATACTATTTTTTTTATTATCACACTGGCCGATTCCCACCAAGGCAGGGTGGCCCGAAAAAGAAAAACTTTCACCATCATTCACTCCATCACTGTCTTGCCAGAAGGGTGCTTTACACTACAGTTTTTAAACTGCAACATTAACACCCCTCCTTCAGAGTGCAGGCACTGTACTTCCCATCTCCAGGACTCAAGTCCGGCCTGCCGGTTTCCCTGAACCCCTTCATAAATGTTACTTTGCTCACACCCCAACAGCACGTCAAGTATTAAAAACCATTTGTCTCCATTCACTCCTATCAAACACGCTCACGCATGCCTGCTGGAAGTCCAAGCCCCTCGTACACAAAACCTCCTTTACCCCCTCCCTCCAACCTTTCCTAGGCCGACCCCTACCCCGCCTTCCTTCCACTACAGACTGATACACTCTTGAAGTCATTCTGCTTCGCTCCATTCTCTCTACATGTCCGAACCATATATATATATATATATATATATATATATATATATATATATATATATATATATATATATATATATGTGTGTGTGTGTGTGTGTGTGTGTGTGTGTGTGTGTGTGTGTAGTAGGTAGTAGTAGTAGGTTGTAGGTTGGTAGACAGCAACTGCCCAGGGAGGTACTACCGTCCTGCCAAGTGAGTGTAAAATGAAAGCCTGTAATTGTTTTACATGATGGTAGGATTGCTGGAGTCCTTTTTTCTGTCTCATAAACTTGCAAGATTTCAGGTACATCTTGCTACTTCTACTTACACTTAGGTCACACTACACATACATGTACAAGCATATATATACACACCCCTTTGAGTTTTCTTCTATTTTCTTTCTAGTTCTTGTTCTTGTTTATTTCCTCTTATCTCCATGGGGGAAGTGGAACAGAATTCTTCCTCCGTAAGCCATGCGTGTTGTAAGAGGCGACTAAAATGCCGGGAGCAAGGGGTTAGTAACCCCTTCTCCTGTATATATTACTAAATGTAAAAGGAGAAACTTTTGTTTTCCTTTTGGGCCACCCCGCCTCGGTGGGATACGGCCGGTGTGTTGAAAGATATATATATATATATATGTATATATATATATATTATATATATATATATATGTATATATATATATATATGTATATATTATTATATATGTCATGCCGAATATGTAAAACTGGTCAATTAGCAAGAACTCATTTAAAATTAAGTCCTTTCTGAAATTTTCTCTTATACGTTTAAAGATATATTTTTGTCATTAATGTTAATGTAATTTTTTTTAATTTTGCACCAAAAGAATCTTAGAAAACTTACCTAACCTTATTATAATAAGAACAATTTATTTTAGCCTAACCCAACTAAATATATTTTAGATTTGTTTACAATAATTTAATACTAAACAAACCCAGTTAAATATATTTTTTTCATTAGGTTCAGAATGATTTTGGCGAAATTATTGCATACACAAATTTTCACTTGTCCTATATAGCAAGATGAGCGTTGCTATTTATGCCACGATCGGAAGTTCTGCCTATTCGGCACGACATATATATATATATATATATATATATATATATATATATATATATATATATATATATATAATGTGTGTGTAAGATGTAATTGCAAAACGATGATATATCGCAAATCTTTATGAGCAACACACAGATCTAAAACATGGACACCACTGCCCCACACCACTGCCTTGCACTAAAAGCGGCCGACGAACACAGACACATATATAGCCCCAGGCCACCAAATGACTTGGTCATTGACCTCTACACAGACACGAACTAGAAATAGCCGTTCTGAGGTCGATATAGCCAAAGCCATACACACATTAGCTACCTTGCACACAGACACACGTGCATGCACACCCTGGTCACCTCTGACCTTATGGTCTGGTCATTTACCTATAAACTGACGCTAACCAGAAATAGTTAAGTCAAGTTATTCAAAGGGAGAGGGGGTGGGGGCACCCTTTCTTTCTATTTTCTGATGCTCCCCCACACACTTTGTTTGTTAATTCCTTTCATTAATTAAACTAATTTTTTTTATTACATTTTGTTATAAAGGAAGTCCTTCGTCTGGGGGCCCTTCTGGCAGGGGGAGCCCGGGGCAGTTGACCCCCTTATAAATCCAGCCCTGGCAGTATATTTGCAAAAGCCCTTGACAAGTGCAACCATGGGGAATTTCTCACAAAATACGCGCAAAAGGAATAACTGGTAAGATGGGCAGATGGATATTTAACTTCCTAACAGAACTGAAAGTGTAAGAGTGAAATCAGGGGCTGCTACAGTGAGGTGCTCTGTTCCTTAATTCAGAGTTCTCACTCCGCTTCATTCTTACATCTGACAGACAACATTGTGAACCATTGCATGATTTTAATTTAATTTAAAAATCAAGGGGGAAGCACTAAACCCGTAGGATTATACAGCGCCTATGGGGGGATGGAAGGCATTTAGGCTTAATTAGGGTGGCCCGGTGGCCTGGTGGCTAAAGCTCCCGCTTCACACACGGGGGGCCCGGGTTCGATTCCCGGCGGGTGGAAACATTTCGACACGTTTCCTTACACCTGTTGTCCTGTTCACCTAGCAGCAAATAGGTACCTGGGTGTTAGTCGACTGGTGTGGGTCGCATCCTGGGGGACAAGATTAAGGACCCCAATGGAAATAAGTTAGACAGTCCTCGATGACGCACTGACTTTCTTGGGTTATCCTGGGTGGCTAACCCTCCGGGGTTAAAAATCCGAACGAAATCTTATCTTATCTTATCTTACCTTAATTCAGGGAACTGGAGCACAGATCCAATTCCCTAGATCAAGAGCCTCTCACCAGCGTCAAGGAGCCTTCCTTGAGGGGAACCATTGCATGAGAAGTGACAGCCATAGAAGACACTGCGAGCCTCGTAGCTGATGTAAACTAAGTCGTCAAAGGAGCCACTGGCAACAATAAAATGTTCGGGTAGGACAATTTTCAGTTATTACGTTTCGGAAGAAGGGAGGCATCGAAAACAAGATCAGAGGTAGGTATAATGTTAGTCAGGAAACAGGACAAGTGTTTCCTGACTCGGGTCTACACACGGCAACAAGATCAGTGCCTGAGACAGATTGAAATTATTCAATAAAGCGCAAGTCTAATGTGAGAGATCTGAGAATAATGTCACATCTCACGTTTCAATGAACACAACAAGAGATCTGAGAATAATGTCACATCTCACGTTTCAATGAACACAACAATGTCATTATCGCAACCGCAAGGAAAATGATAGGTTGAATAACTAGAACTCCCAAAACGAGATGCCAAGCCACTGATGACATTCTTCAGTCATTCGTTCTCTCTAGGGTAGAATATTACTGTGGTAATAGTCCCTTTAAGGCGGAAAAAAGGTAATCAGGCTTTATTTGAGGAAGAGAAGGGGTGGCTCCAGTTCCTTGGATCAGTCTCTTCAACAACACTAGCAGTATTACTAACATCCTGCCTAAGTGTCTCCAAGAGACATGTGCAAGTCTTACTAACTTGAACGTCCCCCCTAAAACCTACATTCTTCCACCAACTCTGTTTTCTTTCCCATTCCTGTTGTACTCGCTGCCTTGCGTCCTCTGCTGTCATGGCAAACAGTCGGAGATTAGCGTAACATATATATGTTATATATTCCCCCGGGAATAAGAGCTAAAGAGAGTTTTGTGACTTGTGTCCCTCTTGACCGCCAGGTGTCGGATGACCGTCATGGCGGACTGCGCGTCCAGGCGTCGTGTCTCCTTACATTGCTCTGTTTCGTAATATTTCGCTTGTTAGACTCTAAATTATAAAAATGAAACTGTACTTTCTGTATTATTGTCGATATTGTTTTGATAATACTGTATTTATTGTTTGGTTCAATGGTTGGTTACTTGAGCAATAGTGAGAGAACTTTTAAGTTTATGGACAGTATATTAAGAAATAGGCAGGTGAGGGTAATATTTTGGGAGAGTTGCAAGTGACAATGTTCGGCATCACCTTTGTCAGTGGCAAAACAGCCGCGAGACTCTAAATATTTCGGTCTAATTCACTCACTTTCATGCCTGTCTCGCTAAGTATATCAGTCAACACTTTAATACCATGTACTCACGCCCACTGGCATATGATCCCACGAATTCAACTAACTGACGCTTTGCCTTAATTTTAAATGAAACTAAATGTTTCGAGGAGGTGATAATTATCTAAAAAGTGTTAAAGATGGTCCTCTTTCCCCGCCAGACGGCCATGAACGACGCCTCTTTTAAAACCAAGAGAATTCGAGACTGCTTCCTAACCCGCCTTTGACGCCGCCGAATTATACACACAGAATGCACTTGTCCGCAGCTCCCATTAGAATATTAACTTCAGACTCGCCTTTGTGGCAGCCGGGACCCGAGTTGACTACTGACACATACTCTTAAAAATGTTTCGTACGATTTTGTTTGGGCTTCATATTTAGGTTTAAATTTTTACAGTGGTTTTGGGGATACACAGATGGTATTGGCATAGATAATATATTATCTAGATTTAACCTAGGATAATTGATTTCTATTTCAGACTACTGGCATAGATCCTAAGTAGCAGATCTGTATGCACCAAGAATTTAAGCGCTTAATAATAATAATAATAATAATAATAATAATAATAATAATAATAATAATAATAATAATAATAATAATAATAGTAATAATAATAATGATAGACAATGGAAAAATGTTACAATGACTTTGTGTTATTCTCTAAATTCTAAATAATACATCTTGCATGTGCTCATGTGTGCCCTCAAAACCAACTTTCTTACATATTATGTACACAGGGAGCTAATATAGTTATTTCGCGACTCTTAAACAGTCTTGAACATTCCTATTTGTTCATCGTCAAATGTATTTCTTCGAACTTTAAGTGTTCATCTCCATGTAAAATGTTATTTTGTGAATAGCTTATTGATCAGAGTCACAGGGATATATTACAACACCAGTGACTACATCGTTGCTCTAGAAAATGAAATCAAGGACTACATCGTTGCTCTAGAAAATGAAATCAAAGATATCAAAGCAACACTCGAGCGACGAGAATCCAAGATAACCAACCTCGAGAACAAGATCCAAAACCTTGAAGAGAAGATTACATCGGGAAGTGTTGACACAGAAAATACTCTGAAAACAGCTATAGCCAGTCACACTGAGCAAATAACAACAATAAATATGAAGGTTGAAGAAGCAATCAAGGACTGGAATCAGAACATGCACACTCGACTAAATGAATACCTTGATTTCCAAGACGACAAAACTGAACAAGATAAGTTGTCTGATGCAGTTATAATAAACAGTCCACACATTCCTAGTGACATAACACAAGCACAGTGCAAAGAAACTGCTATCAGGATAATACAGGACCACGTACAAGTCATCGTGCAAAACAATGAAATCAAAGAAACACGTTTGTTAGGAAAACAAGGAAGTAAACACAGTATAATGATCAGACTTCATTCATACGATAAAAGAAAGGACCTAATTAAATCAGCAATTACAATGAAAAATGGAGTGTACATAAATGAGTGTCTAACAAAAAAAACGTCAAAACCTTATGTTCAGGCTGAGAAAACTTAAACAGGAAAACAAAATACAACAGTGTTTCACGCGAGATGGGAAAATACTAGTAAGGAAAACATCAACAGGACAACAATATAACATCTCAAACGAACATGATTTCTCTACCTTCCTTAGAAAAGCTGACATTTCTGTAACAGATTAGATAAGTGCCCTTAATACATATATACGTGTGGTGCATATAGTGTACCTTACTATTATATTGTACATTATTATTTTTATTATTTTTCATCACTAGCTAATGCCAACTACCTCCAATACTCTATACTTCTTTCTTACTGCTATTAATTGCTCATAATTTTAAATTACAAGTCAAATCTTACTCCAAATTAATAATATTCATTATTCTTACCTGTCCTTTTAAATTTGTTTATCACTACTTGTTTTTTAGTCACTTTTTATTGTGTGTGCAATTAGTGTATATTCCAATTACTTTTTTGCAAGTACCAAAACTATCTTTTGCTAGCTAGTACCAACTACCTCATTTTTTTTTTACTTTTTATTGTGCAATAAACTGCTCAATTATTTAATATTACAAATCAGATCTTACTCCTAAACCAATATTATTTCATAGTGACCATCTGTCCATTTAACTTTGTTTACCATTACTTAATTTTAGTCCCTTATATATTTTCTCCTTTATTTTAGCTTTATATAACTACCCTAGTTTATATATTCACAATTGTTAAAATAATCAAGGTGCTATTCTCAGGTGCTAAAGTAGAATAAGTTCACAATTTTGCCATTATATTCCAAAGCTCATTTATTTGATTACCACTTTATAGTTCACCACAACTTATATTAGTCCCTTTTATATTATAATTTTATACTATAATTCTAACTTTAAAAAATTACCTTTATAGTACTACCTACTATCATATTCCCAAGCTCCATTATTTGATCATCACTTTATTTGTATTAGTCCCTTTTATATTGTCTCCTTTATTTTAGCTTAAAAAAAAAAAAAAAAAAAAAACTACCTTAGCTCATTATTTTACATTTGTTAAATAGTTCAGGTGCTATTTTTTAGCTTAAGACTATTTACTTTGTTTTATACTTAATTTTAACTATAGATTAACTACAAATCTTATGATTACAAGCATTGATCCTGATACCAACCTCTTATTTAATGACTTAAATGAATCAAACAGTTACTGTAATTACTACACTGCAGAACAATCAAAGGCACTTCTCAGTGCCAACAACAACATAACTATCTTTAACTACAATATCAGATCTTTAAGCAAGCATTACGATGACCTCATAGCATTACTAAATTCCTTACATGCCAATATGTCCATCATTACACTAACTGAAACCTGGCTAAAGCCTGATAGTACAGATGTCTATGCCATTCCTGGTTACACAGCCATACACAACTGTAGGCCAGACCAACAAGGGGGTGGCACAGCCATATACTACTCAGACCAACTAGAATGTATCACTAATACTTGCACAAGGGATGAACATGGGGAATATATAATAGCTAAATCCAAATCCAAATACCTACAAAAACCTCTCACATTGATAAACATCTACAGAGTTCCACAGTCAAACATTAGCCAATTTAGTCAAAACCTACGAAGTATGATAACTGATGCACGCATGAACAAAGATCACTTACTACTCTCAGGTGACTTCAATATAAATCTCCTGCAAGACCAGGACCCACACGTTACTGAATTCACAAACACAATGAGTAACTGTATGTTGCTACCAACAGTAACAAAACCTACAAGAGTTACAGAGACTAGTGTTTCTCTACTTGACCACATCTGGACCAACACCATATCCCCTTTAAAATCAGGCATAATTACAGATAATGCCACAGACCACTACCCTACTTTCCTCATAACAACTCTTGGTAAACTACCCCAAGACACTACTAAAGTCACCTTCAGACTTCACAATGAGGCAGCCATTAATAACTTCACAACAGCAGTAGCAAACATTGACTGGCACACTGAGCTAGAAATCTATACAGATATTGACGAATGTAATAATAATTTTCTGAAAAAGACCCAATACCTCTATAATAAGCACTGCCCTAAAAAAACTAAACAGATGACAGCTAAGAGACTGAACAGTCCCTGGCTAACACCCAGCATTCTCAAATCCATAAATACAAAACACCAATATGAAAAACAGTACAGAATGGGTCACATAACCAGAGACCAAACAAAACGTTACTCGTCAATCCTAACCAGCCTGATAAGAAGGGCAAAAAAATTGTATTATGAGAACAAATTATCCAACTTACGAGGTGATATAAAAAAGACCTGGAAAACCCTATCAGAAATTCTGGGAACAAAAAAGATATCACGAAATAGCGAAATAAAATTAGCAAAATCAGATGAACCCCAACTCCCACCAACAGAAACAGCAAACAGACTCAATGATTTCTTCTCCACTATAGGACAAAACCTTGCCAATAAAATCCCAAGCTCAGATACCCCACCAAATGACTACCTCACCGGCAACTACCCGAACACACTGTTCCTAGCTCCGACTAACCCATACGAAGTCTCCCTTATTATCAACGCACTAAAAAACAAGGCAGGAGATTTAAATACCTTACCACCCTTTATATACAAAAAAGTGTCACAAGTGCTATCACCAATCATTGCAACACTCTTTAACAAATCCATTGAATCCTCCACCTTCCCTACAGTACTCAAAATAGCAAGGGTCACCCCGATCCACAAAAGAGGAGACCAAACAGAGTTGAATAACTATAGGCCAATATCTAACTTACACCCTCTCTCAAAAATCTTCGAAAAATTAATTCATAAACGAATCTACTCCTACCTTATCTCCCAAAACATACTCAACCCCTGCCAATTTGGATTCAGGCCTAATAAAAATACTAATGATGCTATTATACACATGCTAGAACATATATACACTGCAATAGAGAAAAAAGAAGTCCCACTGGGGATCTTCATTGACTTACGTAAAGCTTTTGATACAGTTGACCATGACTTGCTCCACGTAAAATTGTCACACTATGGTATAAGAGGGCACTCCCTCAACTACCTCAAGTCATACCTCAGCAACAGAAGCCAATATGTGTACGCAAATGGGGCAAACTCTTCTGCACAACCAATTACAGTTGGTGTCCCACAGGGAAGTGTCCTTGGCCCTCTTCTCTTTCTCCTATACATAAATGACCTACCAAATGCTTCGCAATTACTCAAACCCACACTATTTGCAGATGACACTACATACGTCTTCTCTCACCCGAGCCCAGTCATGCTAGCCAATACTGTAAATACCGAATTACAGAAAATATCTACCTGGATGAGGACTAACAAACTTACACTAAACATTGACAAAACCTACTTCATTCAGTTTGGTAACAGAGCTACAGATGTCCCTCTTAACATAATGATAAACGGATCACCTATCACAAAGCTAACAGAGGGAAAATTCTTAGGAATCCACCTTGATAATAGACTCAAATTTCATACACATATACAACAAATTTCTAAAAAAATTTCCAAGACTGTAGGCATACTATCGAAGATACGGTACTATGCTCCACAGTCAGCCCTCCTGGCCCTTTATCACTCTCTTATTTACCCCTATCTCACCTATGGAATTTGTGCATGGGGCTCAACAACAACTAACCATCTCAGACCACTAATTACCCAACAAAAGGCTGCAGTTAGAATGATAACAAATTCTCACTACAGGCAACACACTCCACCAATATTCAAAACACTCAACCTACTCACCATACAAAACATCCATACTTATTACTGCACCTATTACATACATAGAACACTTAACTCTGATATTAACCCTCCCCTCAAACATCTCCTTGCCAACCTCAACAGAACACATGACCATAACACAAGGCACAGATCACTCTTTGATGTTCCTCGTGTCCATCTCACACTATGCAAAAACTCAATGCACATAAAAGGCCCTAAAATCTGGAATTCATTACCTGTAAATATAAAAGAAACACTACCTGTTTATAAATTCAAGTCTCTTCTCAAAGATCACTTACTCACCCAAAACCAAATAAATACTGAATAACTCAACCTTATAAATTGTATATCTTAAATGTTTCTCACAATTATATCACATAAATGTTAAACCTAAAACCCAATCTAACTTTATTATTTTTTAAATACACTACCTAACAGAATACTCCATTCTACTGAATTTACAACAATGCAAGCAACCATATGACCTGTCTTTGTAATACTCACTTGTGCTTTATAGTAATCTGGAGTTTACCTGGAGAGAGTTTCGGGGGTCAACGCCCCCGCGGCCCGGTCTGTGACCAGGCCTCCTGGTGGATCAGCACCTGATCAACCAGGCTGTTGCTGCTGGCTGCACGCAAACCAACGTACGAGCCACAGCCCGGCTGATCAGGAACTGACTTTAGGTGCTTGTCCAGTGCCAGCTTGAAGACTGCCAGGGGTCTGTTGGTAATCCCCCTTATGTGTGCTGGGAGGCAGTTGAACAGTCTTGGGCCCCTGACACTTATTGTATGGTCTCTTAACGTGCTAGTGACACCCCTGCTTTTCATTGGGGGGATGGTGCATCGTCTGCCAAGTCTTTTGCTTTCGTAGTGAGTGATTTTCGTGTGCAAGTTCGGTACTAGTCCCTCTAGGATTTTCCAGGTGTATATAATCATGTATCTCTCCCTCCTGCGTTCCAGGGAATACAGGTTTAGAAACCTCAAGTGCTCCCAGTAATTGAGGTGTTTTATCTCCGTTATGCGCGCCGTGAAAGTTCTCTGTACATTTTCTAGGTCGGCAATTTCACCTGCCTTGAAAGGTGCTGTTAGAGTGCAGCAATATTCCAGCCTAGATAGAACAAGTGACCTGAAGAGTGTCATCATGGGCTTGGCCTCCCTAGTTTTGAAGGTTCTCATTATCCATCCTGTCATTTTTCTAGCAGATGCGATTGATACAATGTTATGGTCCTTGAAGGTGAGATCCTCCGACATAATCACTCCCAGGTCTTTGACGTTGGTGTTTCGCTCTATTTTGTGGCCAGAATTTGTTTTGTACTCTGATGAAGATTTAATTTCCTCATGTTTACCATATCTGAGTAATTGAAATTTCTCATCGTTGAACTTCATATTGTTTTCTGCAGCCCACTGAAAGATTTGGTTGATGTCCGCCTGGAGCCTTGCAGTGTCTGCAATGGAAGACACTGTCATGCAGATTCGGGTGTCATCTGCAAAGGAAGACACGGTGCTGTGGCTGACATCCTTGTCTATGTCGGATATGAGGATGAGGAACAAGATGGGAGCTAGTACTGTGCCTTGTGGAACAGAGCTTTTCACCGTAGCTGCCTCGGACTTTACTCTGTTGACGACTACTCTCTGTGTTCTGTTAGTGAGGAAATTATAGATCCATCGACCAACTTTTCCTGTTATTCCTTTAGCGCGCATTTTGTGCGCTATTACGCCATGGTCACACTTGTCGAAGGCTTTTGCAAAGTCTGTATATATTACATCTGCATTCTTTTTGTCTTCTAGTGCATTTAGGACCTTGTCGTAGTGATCCAGTAGTTGAGACAGACAGGAGCGACCTGTTCTAAACCCATGTTGCCCTGGGTTGTGTAACTGATGGGTTTCTAGATGGGTGGTGATCTTGCTTCTTAGGACCCTTTCAAAGATTTTTATGATATGGGATGTTAGTGCTATTGGTCTGTAGTTCTTTGCTGTTGCTTTACTGCCCCCTTTGTGGAGTGGGGCTATGTCTGTTGTTTTTAGTAACTGAGGGACGACCCCCGTGTCCATGCTCCCTCTCCATAGGATGGAAAAGGCTCGTGATAGGGGCTTCTTGCAGTTCTTGATGAACACAGAGTTCCATGAGTCTGGCCCTGGGGCAGAGTGCATGGGCATGTCATTTATCGCCTGTTCGAAGTCATTTGGCGTCAGGATAACATCGGATAGGCTTGTGTTAATCAAATTTTGTGGCTCTCTCATAAAAAATTCATTTTGATCTTCGACTCTCAGTCTGGTTAGCGGCTTGCTAAAAACTGAGTCATATTGGGACTTGAGTAGCTCACTCATTTCCTTGCTGTCATCTGTGTAGGACCCATCTTGTTTAAGTAGGGGCCCAATACTGGACGTTGTTCTCGATTTTGATTTGGCATAGGAGAAGAAATACTTTGGGTTTCTTTCGATTTCATTTATGGCTTTTAGTTCTTCCCGCGATTCCTGACTCCTAAAGGATTCTTTTAGCTTAAGTTCGATGCTTGCTATTTCTCTGACCAGTGTCTCCCTGCGCATTTCTGATATATTGACCTCTTTTAGCCGCTCTGTTATTCTTTTCCGTCGCCTGTAAAGGGAGCGCCTGTCTCTTTCTATTTTACATCTACTCCTCCTTTTTCTTAGAGGAATAAGCCTTGTGCATACATCGAGTGCCACCGAGTTAATCTGTTCTAGGCATAAGTTTGGGTCTGTGTTGCTTAGTATATCTTCCCAGCTTATATCGGTTAGGACTTGGTTTACTTGGTCCCACTTTATGTTTTTGTTATTGAAGTTGAATTTGGTGAATGCTCCCTCGTGACTAGTCTCATTTTGTCGGTCTGGGGCTCCACGCATACATGTCTGAACCTCAATTATGTTGTGATCTGAGTATATTGTTTTTGATATGGTGACATTTCTTATCAGATCATCATTGTTAGTGAAGATGAGGTCTAGTGTATTCTCCAGTCTAGTAGGCTCTATTATTTGCTGGTTTAAATTGAATTTTGTGCAGAGATTTAAAAGCTCGTGTGAGTGTGAGTTTTCATCAGAGCTGCCTCCTGGTGTTATTACTGCAACAATATTATTTGCTATATTCCTCCATTTTAGGTGCCTTAAGTTGAAATCCCCCAGGAGCAAGATGTTGGGTGCAGGAGCTGGAAGATTTTCCAGACAGTGGTCAATTTTTAACAGCTGTTCCTGGAATTGCTGGGATGTTGCATCCGGAGGCTTGTAGACTACCACAATGACTAGGTTTTGGTTCTCGACCTTTACTGCTAAAACTTCCACTACGTCATTTGAGGCATTAAGCAGTTCTGTGCAAACAAGTGACTCTGCAATGTACAGGCCAACCCCCCCCTTTTGCCTGTTCACTCTGTCACATCTGTATAGGTTGTAACCTGGGATCCATATTTCGTTGTCCAAGTGATCCTTTATGTGGGTCTCAGTGAAAGCCGCGAACATTGCCTTTGCCTCTGCAAGCAGTCCACGGATGAAAGGTATTTTGTTGTTTATTGCTGGCTTTAGACCCTGTATATTTGCAAAGAAGAATGTTATCGGACTGGTGGTATTGTTGGTACTGGGGGGGGATTTTTTTTCCGGCATTAGTATCTGTATCTGTTGGTTTGGAGTGGAGGCCATCGACTGTGGTTCCACTCCAGGAATGACTGGATTTGGTGTACGATTTCTGCCATTTCCTGCCAGTTTTTTTTCCTTCCTGGCACTAAAAAACCTCTCCCTCTTGAGTGGCTGTGGCTACCCAGGTTTTCCCATGGCCTGGATGTTTTGTATCTTTTTGTCCCCTTTAGATGGTATGCCTGGCAATTTAAGTTATAGCACAGTCTTTCCTGTACTGAAGAGGTACACATTTCAGGGTGAAAAAGCTTACAGGAAGGGAGTTTGCATTTTCCTGTTGTCATATGGGCATGACATTTTCTAGGGTGGTCATAGTTGCATGTCCCATCTGTTTTTCCAGATTTCCCATGCCAGCAGATACCAAGTGCATAGTATGTGCACAGGCTTGGTTTCCGTTTGCCTTGGGTTTCTGTGACTGTGTTTACAATAATGTTTTATCACTGATTTCATCATTGCTTAGTTAATCTTAAGTTAATTTTAAGCCAGCCCGTAATGCTATGCATAGTATAAGTGGCTTTGGCATGCTGCTCTTATCTGTATTTTTTTGTACCTCTGTATGTGTGCTCAAATTGTAATAAATAAATAAATAAATAAATAAATAAATAAATAAATTACAGAGGCTGAGAGATGTCAGGGGTTAAGGTAGTGAGGGGACGATTGTGAAAGCGGGTGCAAGTGAGGGGGATAATGGGAAGCGAGAGGGACTGAGGGGAAAGGAAAGGTTTTGAGTGGGAAAGGAGGGATTTTGAGTAGGAAAGGGGGGACTGTGAGAGGGAGAGGGACCGTGAGTGGGAAAGGAAGGATTGTCAATGGGAAAGGAGGGACTATGAGTGGGAAAGGTTGATAGGATGGGGAGAGGGTAAGTAGGGAAGGTTGAGCGGGAGTTGGAGAGGGTGAGTGGGGCCGGTTTAGAGTGAGAAGGGAGGCTAAGGTGAGAATGAATTACTAACAATCTGGGGGAGGGGGTGAAGGGGTGAGAGTAAGGAGCAGAGTGAGTGGGGCAGTGCGGAAGAGTGTGAGGGTGTAGTGGAGTGCGTGAAGGAGGCTGGAAGCGAGAGGGTGAGTGGGGAAGGCTGACAGAGGCTGGAAGCGAGAGGGTGAGTGAGGGAAGGCTGACAGAGGCTGGAAGCGAGAGGGTGAGTGAGGGAAGGCTGACAGAGGCTGGAAGCGAGAGGGTGAGTGGGGAAGGTTGACAGAGGCTGGAAGCGAGAGGGTGCGTGGGGAAGGCTGACAGAGGCTGGAAGCGAGAGGGTGCGTGGGGAAGGTTGACAGAGGCTGGAAGTGAGAGGGTGAGTGGGGAAGGCTGACAGAGGCTGGAAGTGAGAGGGTGAGTGGGGAAGGCTGACAGAGGCTGGAAGTGAGAGGGTGAGTGGGGAAGGCTGACAGAGGCTGGAAGCGAGAGGGTGCGTGGGGAAGGCTGACAGAGGCTGGAAGCGAGAGGGTGCGTGGGGAAGGTTGACAGAGGCTGGAAGCGAGAGGGTGCGTGGGGAAGGCTGACAGAGGCTGGAAGCGAGAGGGTGCGTGGGGAAGGCTGACAGAGGCTGGAAGCGAGAGGGTGCGTGGGGAAGGTTGACAGAGGCTGGAAGCGAGAGGGTGAGTGGGGAAGGTTGACAGAGGCTGGAAGTGAGAGGGTGCGTGGGGAAGGTTGACAGAGGCTGGAAGCGAGAGGGTGAGTGGGGAAGGTTGACAGAGGCTGGAAGTGAGAGGGTGCGTGGGGAAGGCTGACAGAGGCTGGAAGCGAGAGGGTGCGTGGGGAAGGTTGACAGAGGCTGGAAGCGAGAGGGTGAGTGGGGAAGGTTGACAGAGGCTGGAAGTGAGAGGGTGAGTGGGGAAGGCTGACAGAGGCTGGAAGTGAGAGGGTGAGTGGGGAAGGCTGACAGAGGCTGGAAGCGAGAGGGTGCGTGGGGAAGGCTGACAGAGGCTGGAAGCGAGAGGGTGCTTGGGGAAGGTTGACAGAGGCTGGAAGCGAGAGGGTGCGTGGGGAAGGCTGACAGAGGCTGGAAGCGAGAGGGTGCGTGGGGAAGGCTGACAGAGGCTGGAAGCGAGAGGGTGCGTGGGGAAGGTTGACAGAGGCTGGAAGCGAGAGGGTGAGTGGGGAAGGTTGACAGAGGCTGGAAGTGAGAGGGTGCGTGGGGAAGGTTGACAGAGGCTGGAAGCGAGAGGGTGAGTGGGGAAGGTTGACAGAGGCTGGAAGTGAGAGGGTGCGTGGGGAAGGCTGACAGAGGCTGGAAGCGAGAGGGTGCGTGGGGAAGGTTGACAGAGGCTGGAAGCGAGAGGGTGAGTGGGGAAGGTTGACAGAGGCTGGAAGTGAGAGGGTGCGTGGGGAAGGTTGACAGAGGCTGGACGCGAGAGGGTGCGTGGGGAAGGCTGACAGAGGCTGGAAGTGAGAGGGTGCGTGGGGAAGGCTGACAGAGGCTGGAAGCGAGAGGGTGCGTGGGGAAGGCTGACCGAGGCGGGAAGCGAGAGGGTGAGTGGGGAAGGATGACAGAGGCTGGAAGCGAGAGGGTGCGTGGGGAAGGCTGACAGAGGCTGGAAGCGAGAGGGTGAGTGGGGAAGGTTGACAGAGGCTGGAAGTGAGAGGGTGCGTGGGGAAGGCTGACAGAGGCTGGAAGCGAGAGGGTGCGTGGGGAAGGTTGACAGAGGCTGGAAGCGAGAGGGTGAGTGGGGAAGGTTGACAGAGGCTGGAAGTGAGAGGGTGCGTGGGGAAGGTTGACAGAGGCTGGACGCGAGAGGGTGCGTGGGGAAGGCTGACAGAGGCTGGAAGCGAGAGGGTGCGTGGGGAAGGCTGACAGAGGCTGGAAGCGAGAGGGTGCGTGGGGAAGGCTGACAGAGGCTGGAAGCGAGAGGATGAGTGGGGAAGGTTGACAGAGGCTGGAAGCGAGAGGGTGCGTGGGGAAGGCTGACAGAGGCTGGAAGCGAGAGGGTGCGTGGGGAAGGCTGACAGAGGCTGGAAGCGAGAGGGTGCGTGGGGAAGGTTGACAGAGGCTGGAAGCGAGAGGGTGAGTGGGGAAGGTTGACAGAGGCTGGAAGTGAGAGGGTGCGTGGGGAAGGTTGACAGAGGCTGGAAGCGAGAGGGTGCGTGGGGAAGGTTGACAGAGGCTGGAAGTGAGAGGGTGCGTGGGGAAGGCTGACAGAGGCTGGAAGCGAGAGGGTGCGTGGGGAAGGTTGACAGAGGCTGGAAGTGAGAGGGTGAGTGGGGAAGGCTGACAGAGGCTGGAAGTGAGAGGGTGAGTGGGGAAGGCTGACAGAGGCTGGAAGTGAGAGGGTGAGTGGGGAAGGCTGACAGAGGCTGGAAGTGAGAGGGTGAGTGGGGAAGGCTGACAGAGGCTGGAAGCGAGAGGGTGAGTGGGGAAGGTTGACAGAGGCTGGAAGTGAGAGGGTGAGTGGGGAAGGTTGACAGAGGCTGGAAGTGAGAGGTGAGTGGGGAAGGCTGACAGAGGCTGGAAGTGAGAGGAGGGTGAGCAGGTTGAGAGGGTTCTATACCACTAATTCATTTTAATTAATAAATTTTTTGGGTATCATACTTACTTTTTTGGATCACTATGGAACTAGATTCTCAAGTTGAAAGATTTAAACAGACCTTTAAGACATTACATATGGGAGAACCCCTTGAAAAGTACTTTTTTCTTTTTTAAGTACGGGAATCGCCCAGTCAAGTACCGCCGTGTCCCACATGTATATTCAAATACCTTCACGCATACATATGCACACATTTACATGCATAATAAATACATAAGCACATATACACAAGCATACATATGCACAGGCATACATGCGCACATGCATAAATAAAGCGCACACACACACTGAAGAGGTTACAGGATACGAGAGAGAGATACTTTTAGCTCACACATTGACTGAAACCCATCCAGTTACAACATTGACTGCAACCCATCCAGTTACATTGACTGAAACCCATCCAGTTACAACATTGACTGCAACCCATCCAGTTACAACAATGACTGCAACCCATCCAGTTACAACATTGACTGAAACCCATCCAGTTACAACATTGACTGCAACCCATCCAGTTACAACATTGACTGCAACCCATCCAGTTACAACATTGACTGCAACCCATCCAGTTACAACATTGACTGCAACCCATCCAGTTACAACATTGACTGAAACCCATCCAGTTACAACATTGACTGCAACCCATCCAGTTACAACATTGACTGAAACCCATCCAGTTACAACATTGACTGAAACCCATCCAGTTACAACATTGACTGAAACCCATCCAGTTACAACATTGACTGCAACCCATCCAGTTACAACATTGACTGCAACCCATCCAGTTACAACATTCACTGAAACCCATCCAGTTACAACATTGACTGAAACCCATCCAGTTACAACATTGACTGAAACCCATCCAGTTACAACATTGACTAAAACCCATCCAGTTACAACATTGACTGAAACCCATCCAGTTACAACATTGACTGCAACCCATCCAGTTACAACATTGACTGCAACCCATCCAGTTACAACATTGACTGCAACCCATCCAGTTACAACATTGACTGCAACCCATCCAGTTACAACATTGACTGCAACCCATCCAGTTACAACATTGACTGCAACCCATCCAGTTACAACATTGACTGCAACCCATCCAGTTACAACATTGACTGCAACCCATCCAGTTACAACATTGACTGCAACCCATCCAGTTACAACATTGACTGCAACCCATCCAGTTACAACATTGACTGCAACCCATCCAGTTACAACATTGACTGCAACCCATCCAGTTACAACATTGACTGCAACCCATCCAGCTACAACATTGACTGCAACCCATCCAGTTACAACATTGACTGAAACCCATCCAGTTACAACATTGACTGCAACCCATCCAATTACAACATTGACTGCAACCCATCCAGTTACAACATTGACTGAAACCCATCCAGTTACAACATTGACTGCAACCCATCCAGTTACAACATTGACTGAAACCCATCCAGTTACAACATTGACTGAAACCCATCCAGTTACAACATTGACTGCAACCCATCCAGTTACAACATTGACTGAAACCCATCCAGTTACAACATTGACTGCAACCAGTTACATCTGAAACAGTTACAACATTGACTGAAACCCATCCAGTTACAACATTGACTGAAACCCATCCAGTTACAACATTGACTAAAACCCATCCAGTTACAACATTGACTGAAACCCATCCAGTTACAACATTGACTGAAACCCATCCAGTTACAACATTGACTGAAACCCATCCAGTTACAACATTGACTGCAACCCATCCAGTTACAACATTGACTGAAACCCATCCAGTTACAACATTGACTGAAACCCATCCAGTTACAACATTGACTGCAACCCATCCAGTTACAACATTGACTGAAACCCATCCAGTTACAACATTGACTGAAACCCATCCAGTTACAACATCGACTGAAACCCATCCAGTTACAACATCGACTGAAACCCATCCAGTTACAATATTGACTGAAACCCATCCAGTTACAACATTGACTGAAACCCATCCAGTTACAACATTGACTGCAACCCATCCAGTTACAACATTGACTGAAACCCATCCAGTTACAACATTGACTGAAACCCATCCAGTTACAACATTGACTGAAACCCATCCAGTTACAACATTGACTAAAACCCATCCAGTTACAACATTGACTGAAACCCATCCAGTTACAACATTGACTGAAACCCATCCAGTTACAACATTGACTGAAACCCATCCAGTTACAACATTGACTGCAACCCATCCAGTTACAACATTGACTGAAACCCATCCAGTTACAACATTGACTGAAACCCATCCAGTTACAACATTGACTGCAACCCATCCAGTTACAACATTGACTGAAACCCATCCAGTTACAACATTGACTGAAACCCATCCAGTTACAACATCGACTGAAACCCATCCAGTTACAACATCGACTGAAACCCATCCAGTTACAATATTGACTGAAACCCATCCAGTTACAACATTGACTGAAACCCATCCAATTACAATATTGACTGAAACCCATCCAGTTACAACATTGACTGAAACCCATCCAGTTACAATATTGACTGAAACCCATCCAGTTACAACATTGACTGAAACCCATCCAGTTACAACATTGACTGAAACCCATCCATTTACAACATTGACTGAAACCCATCCAGTTACAACATTGACTGAAACCCATCCATTTACAACATTGACTGAAACCCATCCATTTACAACATTGACTGAAACCCATCCAGTTACAACATCGACTGAAACCCATCCAGTTACAATATTGACTGAAACCCATCCAGTTACAACATTGACTGAAACCCATCCAGTTACAACATCGACTGAAACCCATCCAGTTACAATATTGACTGAAACCCATCCAGTCACAACATTGATTGCAACCCATCCAGTTACAACATTGATTGCAACCCATCCAGTTACAACATTAACTGAAATTCATCCAGTTACAACATTGACTGAAACCCATCCAGTTACAACATTAACTGAAATTCATCCAGTTACAACATTGACTGAAACCCATCCAGTTACAACATTGACTGAAACCCATCCAGTTACAACATTGACTGAAACCCATCCAGTTACAACATTGACTGAAACCCATCCAGTTACAACATTGACTGAAACCCATCCAGTTACAACATTGACTGAAACCCATCCAGTTACAATGTGTTCACGAGAAAGTACTAAACTCGTCGCGGTTACACAACTGTGTTTGATCAGTATGGATCATACAGCGCCACGTTTAATAGTCATAATCTGTATTAAGTTTACCCGTGAGCGAGGAGCACGAAGTGAGTTGACAGGGGTGCTGGAGGAGTCTGAAAAAATGAAGCATACACTGCTTTAATAACTGCGAAATTTAAAAAATGTTAGATTGTGAGTAAAACCTGAGAATTAGGATTGTTAGCACAACCAATACGGATTGCTAGTACCACATGGCAATTTGGATTATTAGTACAACCAATCTTGATTGTTAGTACAGCATGATAATTTGAATTATTAGTACAATCTGTTAATTTAACCTTTTAGAAAAACCTGACAAATGACAGACATATATAGCAAAAGGAGAGCTTCATTAGTACGACGTTTCAACTACAATACACGAAGCTTTATCCAGTGCTTAACGAAGCCTCATGCAGATAAAGTCGTACTTATAAAAATCTCCTTGTGTTATGTGTTTTTTTACCACTTGTCAACTACTTTATACTTTAACAACATGATAATTCTTGCCTTTCATATGTCAGTCCGGTGTACTGAGTACACAGTCACGAGAGTACAGTTTCCTCTAACACTGATGACGGCAGATAGCAATAACCAATTTACAGCTTAAGTAAAATCATGTTGGTCACTAATGATGCTGTAAACACTCTCAATGCTAAATCGGTTCGGTTCTGTAAACTAGTAGGAAAATGGTAATGTTTTCCGGGAGACTGCAAGGTCTTGAAGCGTGAACAACGCAGAGAAGTCATTATCAAGAACAACCTTCAACAGAGGTTCCTTGATGCTGAAGAAATCTTGATTCAAGGAAGTTGAGATACCCTCCTTTTCCTTAGAACGAATCTGATTACCTTCAATTCCTTACTGTATGACCCCTACAGGTTTAGCTCTTCACCATGAATATACAATGAAATTATTATTAATGACCCAAAATGCCAGAATGACATCAAAATTATTTTCACTGTAAATTTAAAGCGTTAAGAACGGAAGGATGAAAGGGCATCTTTAGGCCACAGGGACTGCAAAGTGGGAGGAAAAAATGAATTGGGAGAAAAGAAAATGGTTCTACAAGGGTTTGGAGGCATAAATTGAAGGGACACAATCAAAGGAATGACAATCGAATACATTAGATTTATTAATAATTGCCATAATTTGTAGGATCGTAGAGGACATGGAACCGAGCAAGGCAGCTGAGAGTGGATATAGTATATATACTCTGTTGAGTATATATACTATAGCTGTTTTTGGACACTTTTTACCTACTCTTTACATCCTGTCACATCACAAGAAAGCACAGATTTTAAAGGGTGATACAGATGGCTCAAATTAGAGAAGAAAATGTCATAATGGTGACCTTTTTTTTTGGTTTGATAAAGAATGCTTTCATGCAATTATTTTTATCTTTCCGATTTTCTACTTTTATACAATGATTAATTTCCACATACCATGCTGCTGTTTGTGAAGCTATAGTAATCAGGATGAAGGGATGGTGTTGGGCAACTATAATTTGGGATGTTTGTGCACGCACGTTGTTAATGACTCCTGACGATGATATAGTATGACGGAGATGGTCCTGTTCATCGCTTCTGAGAACAGATGTTTAGATATTTTATTTTCTGGGAAACTATAAATGATTTTACAGACAGTAGTGTAAACTTGTGTAATGGTTCAAGGAGTACACAGATGTTGTAAGCATATATTAATGTAGATTTAACCTAGGATAATTCAATAAAATCAATGCGACTTATTGATGTATTGTGAACCCATACACTAGAGAAAATGACAGCTAGGATGAGGAAGCAGTTGATGAAAAATACTAACAAAATGGAAAAATATGCATTATTATACTCACAAATAAGTGCTAAACCCTTAGGTGTTATATATAATAGCAGGGGAATGGAATTATTATTATAATTATGGGGAGCACTAAACCCGTAGGATTATAGTGCATGGAAGGTAATCATGCTTCATCTCACGGATGGGCAGTTTAAATTCCTTGAAGCAAGAGAAGTGATATAGCATTATTTTCTAGAACTGGTAATGTATCTTGCTACCACTCTCAAGCCATTAAGGTCAAGTTATAATTAAAACTTTATTTTTTGTTACCTCATTTATTATACATTCCTTCATCCCATTAATTCTACATTGTTATTGTTACATAATGGGGTTCAATGTTGTTAAAAAACAGAGAATATAAAGTTGTCTTGTTACATAATGGGGTTCAATGTTGTTAAAAAACAGAGAATATAAAGTTGTCTTGTTACATAATGGGGTTCAATGTTGTTAAAAAATAGAGAATATAAAGTTGTCTTGTTACATAATGCGGTTCAATGTTGTTAAAAAACAGAGAATATAAAGTTGTCTTGTTACATAATGGGGTTCAATGTTGTTAAAAAACAGAGAATATAAAGTTGTCTTGTTACATAATGGGGTTCAATGTTGTTAAAAAACAGAGAATATAAAGTTGTCTTGTTACATAATGGGGTTCAATGTTGTTAAAAAACAGAGAATATAAAGTTGTCTTGTTACATAATGGGGTTCAATGTTGTTAAAAAACAGAGAATATAAAGTTGTCTTGCTTTCTTGCTCTTGTTAATTTATAGAAATTTGAACAGATTAGTTAGCTGATTTGAACTTTTCTTCGAAAACTTCTAAATAAACTCTATTTTTGATAAATTAGACACATGTGCAACTCATTCTCCTCCTGTTCTTCAAGTTTCTCCTGTGTATGGACTGATGAAGCCACTGTGTGGCGAATCGTTTCCTCAATAAAGATACCCAAGAGTTGCACATGTGTCTAATTTATCAACATGTCGGTTCTCTGAACCATTCATCTACAAACCTGTCAGACACTGCAACTTATTGGGATCTTAATACTTAGGAATTCTTCGCTTGCCTAATTCTTGGGCACGACCTACTTCCACATTGAACTAATGTGACACCACCTATGACTGCTACACCTCTCCTGCCATACGGTTTATAAGCTGCTTCTCCGCTCATCTGCCGTATTCTACTCAAGATTGATGGACTGAACACATCGACTCAAGGTTGAGGGACTGATTACCTCATTCTCCTCCTGTTCTTCAAGTTTCTCCTATGTATGGACTGATGAAGCCACTGTGTGGCGAAACGTTTCCTCAATAAAGATACCCAAGAGTTGCACATGTGTCTAATTTATCAACATGTCGGTTCTCTGAACCATTCATCTACAAACTCTATTTTTGAAGCTTCTGACAAGCAAGGTTAGGCAAATATTAAGATTTTTTTCTTCAAATAATGTTCCTATCACCCATTTCAAACATCACTTTAGAGGCAGAGGCTGAGTAATAGTACGTATAGACCTTCGGCCACTACTTACTTATTTACATGTGTTATCAGCTAATAAGCAATATTGTACTAACAAAAAACTGGTGGGTAATAGTGTCAGCTTCTGGGTATATGAATAAAATTCTGTACGTAAAAACAGAAATCACTTCGGCAAATTTTTCTGTAGTTGAGAAAGACAAAATACAATCACTAGAGAATGTTTATGGGAAACGTTTCGGTCCTGGGACCTTTGGTTACTTCAAATGATCCTAATGAGTGCAATTTGTCTCTTTCTCTATTACTTGTTAGTATCATATACCCTTATATCAAATGTTTTCAGTGTAAATGTGTTATGGTTACTTTTCCATTTGATCTATATCTACAAGTATGTATAGTATACTAGCTCTGAGATGTCTCAGTTTTAGTTTGGACTCGATCTCGGCCTAGATGTACTTCTCATGTTCTCCCACTAAAGTACCAACAAAGTCTTCTTATTGTAATAAAGTTGGTAGAATTACCGACAATATGTAAAGTAAAAGGACACAAGTGCAACTAATGTGACATTTATTGTGGCAACGTTTCGCTCTCTAGGAGCTTTATCAAAGCTTTATCAAGCTTTATCAAGCTCCTGGAGAGCGAAACGTTGCCACAATAAATGTCACATTAGTTGCACTTGTGTCCTTTTACTTTACAAAGTCTTCTTAATTTGTTCCAAAACATTCATGATTAAACAATGCGCGTTTTTATGTGTAGCTGTGAAAGCGAAGTACAAGCGAAAACTAATACGTATTTGTGAGCACATACTGAAAAATATTAGCTGATAGCATGATGAAGTCACCTCAGAGCTCGAGGAAGGGAATTTGACAAATGAAGGAAAGTTGCTGGTTACACTGGTTATCGTTCCAAGCTCCCTGGAAGAGCATAACACAATCTTGGTCATGGTCATATTTCTTGTAGTTGTTGGGCTGTCCCTTGTCCCACTTAAAGTAGCTAGGCCGGCTTCCTGTGGAGGTTAACAGTATTCAAAGTTTATTCTCTATAAAGATTACAATGTTGAATTTACAGAATTTGGTTGTTGTGTGGTTTACATGTAGTTAAATAATGATTACAGAGTGTACCACTAGAACGCCTAGCATGGCTAGGCATTTCGGGCAGACTTAGTTTAATTCTTTATTTTAAAACATTACAAATTATGAGGTAAGTTGGTATTATGGCTAAGTGACTAAATACTAGTTTGTGAGTTTAGCAATGTGAATGCTTTTGTTTTGGCACAGTACATAGTTTCAGTATTGGAGTATCATAGGATTCATTATTTTAAGATTGAGATTAATATTTCTGTTTATGGTCAAATGGATGAGTGAGTGTAAGTGTGAACCACCAGGTGGTATTCGTGTAGTTAGTTGATGGGGTGTATCAGGGAGATAAGATGTTTTCTAATGGTAGTTTTGAAGGTGATGAATGTGTCTGCAGTTCTAGAGTTCTCAGGTAGGGTGTTCCAGATTTTAGGGCCTTTGACATACATTGAATTTTTGTAAAGGTTTAGTCGGACACGGGGAATGTCGTAGAGATGTTTGTGTCTGGTGTTATGCCTGTGGGTTCTGTCACAACTATCAAGAAAGCGTTTTAGGTCAAGGTTGATATTGGAGTTTAAGGTCCTGTAGATGTAGATTGCACAGTAGTAAGTGTGGATGTACTGAACAGGGAGTAAGTTTAGATCTATGAAGAGTGGGGGGGTGTGTTGCCAGGGATGGGATTTAGTGATTATTCTTACTGCAGCTTTTTGTTGGGTTATTATTGGCTTTAGGTGTGTTGCTGCAGTTGATCCCCAAGCACAAATAGCATAGGTGAGGTATGGATAAATGAGTGGTATAGTGTGAGAAGGGCATTTTGCGGCACGTAGTATCGTATCTTGGAGAGGATCCCAACTGTTTTGGATACTTTTTTGGTTATGTGTTGGATATGGGTGCTGAAATTCAGGTTGTTGTCAAGGTATAGGCCTAGGAATTTGCCCTCATTATGTCTGGTAATTAGAGTGTTGTCGATCTTAATGTTAATTTGTGCATCTCCTGCTCTGCTACCAAACATAATATAGTAGGTTTTGTCAGTGTTAAGCGTAAGTTTATTGGCTGTCATCCAAGTCGATATTTTGATCAGCTCCTCGTTAACAATGGTGTTGAGGGTGGCAAGATTAGGGTGAGAGATGACATAAGTCGTGTCGTCAGCAAAGAGAATGGGTTTCAGGTGTTGGGATACGTTTGGAAGATCATTGATGTATATGAAGAAGAGCAGGGGACCAAGGACACTTCCCTGCGGAACTCCAGTATCAAGTGGCCGTGTTGTTGATGCTGTGTCTTTAATGGTAACATACTGATACCTATTAGTAAGTAAGATTTGAAATAAGCAAGCGCATGGCCTCTTATGTTGCTTATTTCTGCATATTTAAATACATCAGTATTATACATGTAGGCAAACAGCTTCACGCATACACCAGTACATACATTCTCACACCAACGGAACTATTATATTCATAAAAACGCATTAGACCTGCGTGATACACAGTAACATACAATACCTGAAAAATCTATCTTTATCTCAGACCATAAAACGCACTCTTTTTCTTCTCCTCTAAAATTTAAGATAGAAAGGGAATGGAAGAGTAGGTTGTGGAACTCACCATCAGAGAGTAGCCAGTCGCCTTCTTTGTGTCGGTCAGTCAGACCAATCCAGTAAGCCTCCCTCTGTATGCTCTTCAGTACCACTAGTTGTTGCTCCTCACTCTGTGACCATAACAGAATTAATAAGTGGTGGGATAAGGGAGGTGTGGTGGAGCAGTGTATGTAATGGGTTTCTAGCTTTATATCAAGAAGTATAAACAATAGAAGCCCCATGGTTAGACTTCAACTTTAGCTTTAGTTAGGCCATATTTACATTATGCTGCTCAGTTATGATCTCCACATTACAGAATGGACATAAATATGCTAGAAAACATATAGAGAAGGATGACGAATTTGGTCTCATGTATCAAAATTTTCCTGAGATAGACTGAGGACACTGAATTTATACTCTCTGGAAAGGCGTAAAATTAGAGAGGATATATCTGAAGTGTTTCAATGGAAAACAGGAATAAAGGGAATAATAATAACGTGCTGAAAACATATAATTACGGCAAGATTCGCAGAAATGGGTTCAAGATGGACAAATTTAGGTTTAGAAAAAATATAGAAAAACACTTTTTTGGCAACAAACTGGCGAGTAGCGTCACTGAAACGAAAGCTTTGAATAGCTTTAAAAATAGATAGGACAGGTACACGAGTGGGTAGGAGTTGGACCTGTCTAACATGGGCCAGATGATGAATTAGACGCATGATTCCAAGATGTTGTTGACAGTGAAAATTAACCATTAATTGAAAAAAAAAATAGCATTTGTCTCTGGGATGGCTAAAGCCCTCTTGGATGTGGTGCACCACTTTCTGAGAAATTCTCGGATGTAACCATAGCCACGTTCCCTTGAGAGGGAATTTACCTTGGAGTTAGAGGATTCCTGATCAATTAAACTGGTTTCACTTACTGTAAAGGTGAAATATTTCGGAATAATGATACCTAATTGTGTCTTATCGAGATTGGTTGTACCTTCCACTTCCCTGATTGACTTTCATATCCTCCACAATGTAATATTCCAAAAGTATAACTGTCGAAAGGATGCTAGAACATTCTTTGGAGTGGTAGAAAACTGGAATGGAATACAGACGAGGCAGCAAGTGTTACAGCCACTGTGAAAAAAGAAAGACAAATACAGATATGTTTGCGACTTGATAAATTTTAGCCCCTTGGGTGGGCGAAACGATGTCAATAAAGACCCACATAATACTGTATTTGTCTCTAACCATCGTGTCGATATTTTATATTTATATCATATGTGTCTATGCTACAGATACTGCGTTTTAAAAACTCTATGATAAAATGAACACCGAAAAGAGATCACTTTGAAAATAAATCTGCTTCTGTAGCCACAAACAGGTAACAACCCACCTTGATAGCTATGAGCTGTGCACCATCTTGTGCACAGCGACGCTCTGCCTCTTCGTAACGCAGTTTAACGTTGTTAAATACTCTGTACGCGAATGTGCACGCCATCGTGTAGCTGGCAGGTGCTAAAATAAAGCAACAACATTAGGAAAGAAGAAAAAAAGTTAATGTGACTTTTAAAAGATAATGTCACAGGAAACCAACATCAATAAAATTTGAATATATAATGTAATACGTTAATTAAGTAAAGTGGAATCATTGTAATAGTGTATGAATTAATATTCTGATAAAGAAAATGTATTAAACACCCAGAAATATCACTAAATTTTAATAAATGTGTACAAAATGTGAAGGTCAAGAGAAAACAAAGATAAAGGTACGGGAAGATGAAGGTACGGGAAGATGAAGGTACGGGAAGATGAAGGTACGGGAAGATGAAGGTACGGGAAGATTAACCGGCGAAAAGAACAATGTCCGTTAGTAATATTAGCAGACAATTAAACGTTATAAGTGAAGATGATGGACATCTGTAAATGTCCAACTTGGGAAGGAGAGGGAAGAATCTAGTGACTGGGCAACAGAAAATACGATGCACAAGCTGAATGAGATGCTACCTTGTCCTCGACCGTATGTACTCTTCAATAATTTAGATTTGCTTCCCAGTGTGTATTACAATACACACAACAGGTAAGGTTACCTGATAGTGGCCAATTTTCTTGTAAATCTTGTAAAACGATACTGAATCTCAAAGCACCAATATCAACCCGAACTTCTGCAGGAGCCAGCACAAACCTCTGATGGAACCATAAGGAGGGGGTTTCTGTCCTCTCAGTAAGAAGAGCTGGGCACCTGGGAAGGGCACCAGGGTAGAGGGGTCAGGCACACACTCCAGAAGACTGCACCGACCTTCTCTGGCTCCGACACATGCCACTGTTCCATCGAGACAGCCATTCTCACGTATGTCCTGTGTGAATGTGAACAAGACACGTTAACATTCATTGCATTCTGGTTTCTGCTATGTACACCATAAAGTTATTTCTTAGGCACGTGCGGCGTCAGAGGCGAATAATAGATGCAGTGTAAAGACCGATGGCAAAGTTACGTTATATTAAATTATTTTGTTAGGTGGATTGTAAAGTTTGACTGTATCTTAGCATCTGCAAAACACAATACTGTCTCTAATGTACAACGTACCTTATCTTGTAAAAGGATTTCCTTGAACCAAATGACCTTCAATTTATCAAGTTAACATCCCCCCGCTGTCGGGGCAGCATAACATGTACGCTACACTTCCTACGAAAATAACTTGGTTAGGTTACCCAGAATTAAATTACATTATTTATTCCCTGATTATGACTATGCCCATTATCACAATTGTGTGCAACCACTGCATATATTAAAAAAAGTTGGTAATATATTTTTATGGTTAAATTATGCAAGTGGGGGGAGGGGGGATGAAAGGTATTCATGCTCAATTCAGGGAACTGGAGCACAGGTCCAATTCCCTAGATCAAAAGCCCCTCACCAGCGTCAAGGAACCTCCCTTGAGGGGGTGGGCCTGGATTGATTCTTGGGCTGGGCATTATGCATGGCCAAGTCTCCTTAATCCTGCTACTCCTGGTTCATCCTGTAGTAAACGTACCTATTAGTTACTCAGCTGCTGTACATCGCAAGCTTGGGAGCACCTTTTGTAAACCTTTGACGTATCATTGATGAGTTCCTATAGCTTTTCTACTCTCGGAGCCAGGCTTGTCTGGTGCTTGCTTGGTTAACCAGGCTGTTGCTGCTGGCGACCCGCCGGCCCACACATCAATCACAGCCTGGTTGATCTGGCACCTAGTGGAGATACTTGTCCGGTTTCCTCTTGAATACTTCAACACTTCGTCCTAACAGTGTTTCTGATGAGATGCTAAATAGCCAGAGACCACTGATGTTGATACACTATTGATCTGCCCACGGAGCTCCTACTCTTTCCTGGGGTTATTTTGCATTTCCTCCCTTATCTCTCACTCGAGTATATTGTTATGGCAGTGTGCAGATTTGAGCCCTGGCTCTCAAGTACTTTCCACATATATACAGTGGTCCCTCGTTTTTCATAATTAATCCGTTCCTGGAGGAGCTACTATAAACGAAATTTACGATTTGCGAATCAATTTTCCCCATAAGAAATAATGTAAATACAATTAATCCGTTCCTGACACCCAGAAGTATTAAAACAAAAAAAATTTTTACATGAAATATACATGTAGTACATAAACAATACAATGGGAAATGATGAATGAAACATTAACAGCATAACACTTACCTTTATTGGAGATTCTTCTTAGTGTATGGGAGACTGGAGGAGGAGAGAGAGTGGGTTGTTTATAGTTTGGAAGGGGAATCCCCTTCCAGCAACACCTCAGGTGCCAATTGCTTTTCTGGGGTTGCTTCTCTTCTCTGTTTCTTAATGCCACTAGGACCATCTTGAGAGTCACTGGAGTCCTGTCTCGCAAAATAACTATGGAGAGAGCTCTGTTTCTGGCGTCTCTTTAACACTTCCCTAAAATGGCCCAAGACTTTGTCACTGTACATGTTGCCAACATGGCTTGCAACAACCTTGTTAGGGTGATGTTTCTCCATAAATCTTTCCATCTTACCCCACATAGTAAAAATCTCTTTAATTTCTGAAGAAGGCACCTTCTTCCATCTCTCTTCCTCCTCCTCTGCAGCAAGATTCTGAGCTGCGATGTGTTGCTCTTCCTGCTGAAGCTCTTGCAGCTCCTCAGTGGTGAGCTCTTCGTTGTGGTATTCCACCAATTCTTCCACATCCTCCAAACTCACATCCAACCCCATGGAACTCCCCAGTGCCACAATTGATTTTACAACAGACATTGGCTCATCAGGGTCAGCCCCAAACCCTTCATAATCCCTCTTGTCGACACAATCTGGCCACAATTTTCTCCAGACAGAGTTCAAAGTCCTGGTAGTCACTCCCTCCCAAGCCATACCTATAAGGGTTATGCAATGGAGGATGCTGAAGTGTTCTCTCCAAAATTCCCTTAGGGTCAAGTGAGTGTCTGTGGTCACAGTCAAGCACCTGTGAAACATTGCTTTTGTGTAGAGTTTTTTTAAAGTTTGCAATGACCTGCTGGTCCATGGGCTGGAGGAGAGGAGTGGTATTTAGGGGCAAGAACTTTACTGTGATGAACCCAAACTCTTCGAAAATTAGGTCATCCAAGTTTGGAGGATGAGCAGGTGCATTGTCCATTACTAGCAGGCACTTGAGATCCAATTTCTTTTCCAGGAGGTAATTCTTCACACTAGGGCCAAACACTTCATTGAACCACTCGACGAAAATTTCCCTCGTGACCCATGCCTTACTATTAGATTTCCAAAACACACACTTTACTCTTCATAACATTGTTTTTCCTGAACACTCTGGGATTTTCAGAATGGTACACTAGTAATGGCTTCACTTTGAAATCCCCACTAGCATTAGCACAGAACATTAGCGTCAGCCTGTCTTTCATAGGCTTGTGTCCTGGCATTGCCTTTTCCTCTTGTGTAATGAAGGTCCCCTTTGGCATTTTCTTCCAAAAGAGGCCTGTTTCGTCACAATTGAACACTTGCTCAGGTTTCAGTCCTTCAGCCTCTATGTACTCCTGGAATTCATGCACATATTTTTCAGCTGCCTTGTGGTCCGAACTGGCAGCCTCACCATGCCTTACCACACTGTGTATGCCAGTACAGTTCTTAAATCTTTCAAACCAGCCTTTGCTGGCCTTAAATTCACTCACATCACTAGTTGCAGGCAATTTCTTTACTAAATCGTCATGCAACTGCCTAGCCTTTTCACAAATAATCGAAGTCATAAGAGTATCTCCTGCTAATTGTTTTTCATTTATCCACACCAATAATAACTTCTCAACCTCTTCGAGTACTGGTCATCTCATTTTTGTCAGCATAGTTACCCCCTTTGCAACAACAGCGACCTTGATTTCCTTTTTCTTGGCCACTATGGAACATAAGGTTGTGTAGGGTTTCTTATACATCCTGGACAGTTCGGCCACACTTTTACCACTTCCATGTTGTTCAATGATGGTTTTCTTAAGTTCAATCGTATTTCTCACCTTCTTTACCACAGGCTTGGCACTAGGAGCTTTCTTTGGAGCCATGGTGGCTTATTTAGTACTTGCAAGCACTAAAATAAATGGAATATTATGAAATATTTTGCTGGAGCACCTGAGGGGACCTTCGCTCACTGTTAAACAATGCCAGACAGGCTGCTGCCACGGCTCATGCTGTGGGTACATGTCCCCGACGAACTACGACTCGCGAGTCAACCTATGAAAAGCGAGTCCATGTTTTTACGAAAATACCCCTATGATTGGCGAAATTTACGATTGCCGAGAACTACAAAAAGCGAGGGACTACTGTAATATGTATCTCTCACCTGCGCTCCAATGAGTACATATTAAGACTTCGAAGGGTTCCCAGCAATATAGTGCTTTATTGGCTCAGTGTGGGTCGTGAATGATCACTATCTATTCCAACTCTGATATCTGCTGCCCTGAACGGGGCAGGATAGTATAACTTAAATATGGCTGGGCCTTAAAATGAACGGAGGTATGATAACAGCTCTTAGCCTGTAATTTGAAATGTATAAAATATAGAAAAATACTGACTGAGGCTGTGGAGAGGGAGCGCCAGAGGAAGCCGAGACATTGGTGGGCGCCGGCGGCATAACAGGCGAGACTACAACCAGCAGGTGTAGTGATAATAGCGGAAAGGTTAGGGGGCTTCACGTCCTGTGCCACCATCAGGAAGGTGGAAGTAGGGTCTCCCATGCTAGTCCCCACCAATGCTGCTACCACTACCACTTCCAGAACTGCAACAAGAGAAATTCACCTGAAGACTTTTATATACGCTAGTTTATCCAGCCTCCTAAGATTATCTTCATGTTTTCTGTTTTATTAAAATCAATTATTATAATGACTTTCATTGTTATTCAGATAAGCATGTAATACATTAATTATCCCAAACCGTCCATAACTGTTAGTGACAAAATTCATACAATAATTTTATCATCCTACACTAACTTTTCTGTATTACTTACTTCTCTTAATATTAACCTTCAGCATTATTCAGGAAATTAAATAATTTTACAGGCAATAAAATACACATTTGCAACGGTTCTGAGGGCACGTATTATATTATTCAGGGGGAAAACACTAAACCTGTAGGGGGTCATACAAACCCTGGGGAATGGGAGGTATTACGGTTCGACATGGACATGGACATGGACAACACACTAAGGTTCATTACGGTTCGATATATATATATATATATATATATATATATATATATATATATATATATATATATATATATATATATATATATATATATATATATATATATATATATATATATATATATATATATATATATATATATATATATATATATATATATATATATATATATATATATATATATGCCTGGACAGATGGGAAGCAGGTGGTGTGGGACTATACATGTGCATCTACCTTGGCTGATACCTATCTCCAATACACCAGGGAGGAAGGAGGGGCAGCTGCCAGCTTCAGGGAGTCCCAAAAGTCTAGAAAATATGGAGAACTTGCCCATCATTATATGTTTGTTCCCATAGGCTCAGAGACCCTTGGCTCATGGGGAAAGAGTGCATCTAAATTCCTTAAGGAGCTGGGAAAAAGACTCATCAGGGTAACTAGGGATCCCAGGGCAGCTAGTTTTCTGTTCCAGCGGCTCAGTGCGGCTGTTCAAAGGGGTAATGCCTGCTGTATTTTGGGCACACGCCCCAGCTCTGAGGAGCTGGATGAGATTTTCGCCATATAATCGGTGATACACACGTAACAACATGTACCGTATGTGCCACCTTTATATCAATAGTGTATCTCTTGGATCTTCTGTACCATATTATGTAATAAAATATTTCTATATATATATATATATATATATATATATATATATATATATATATATATATATATATATATATATATATATATATATATATATAAAGACCATGCTAGAGAGTGTATTGAATCTTTCCCTTGAAGATGGACAGTGGTTCCAAGCCTCACTTCCGGTCAGGCTTGGAGGGCTAGGAGTACGCAGATCCTCCCAGATTGCTCTACCAGCTTTCCTATCCTCTTCCATAGCATCAAACGAGTTGATAAGACAAATTCTTCCTGATACCCTCAGCGACTCAGCAGGAATAGAAGACCCTAGCTATGCCAGTGCCATCACTGAATGGGAGACTCTTGCTGCTCCAGCACCAAACCCTAGTGCAGCACTGGCTCACAGCCAAGCTGGGATGGCCCGATCGCTGAAAAGATGCTTGCCAACATGCTCAGGGCTGCAACATCAGATAGGGAGATTGCCCGTCTCCAGGCTGTGAGTGCACATCACTCCGGGGACTTCCTCCAAACAGTTCCCATATCGGCAATGGGAATGCGACTCGACCTTAAGACCCTCCGTATTGCAGTGGCTCTGCGCCTTGCTGCCCCAATTCACACAGAATATACGTGTATTTGCGGCGAAGCGCAAGCAGACCAATACGGTCTACAATGTAGACCCGGTCTACATTGTAGACTGGGTCTACATGCTGGCATGCAAGACACAATGAGGTCAACGACATCATTGAGAGAGCCCTTGCTACAGTTGGATGCCCAGCCGAGAGGGAGCCCTGATCACTAGCAGCCAACAATACCCACAACTCAGCAAACCGCCCCGACGGGATCACCATCTATCCTTGGAAGAATGGCAAGCTCTTAGCATGGGACTATACCTGTGTGTCCACACTGGCTGACACCTATATCCATCACAGCTGACACCTATATCATCACAGTGTGGGGCGACAGGGAGGAGCTGCTGACCACAGGGAGGAGTACAAGATCAGCAAGTACAGGGACATAAGCCAACAGTATCAATTTGTCCCAGTGGGATCAGAGACCTTGGGATCATGGGGAAAAAATGCCACACATTTCCTTAAAGAATTGGGTTCCAGACTCATCGACACCACCAGGGACGCAAGGGCAGCAGCTTTCATGTTCCAGCGCCTCAGCATAGCCATCCAGAGGGGAAATGCTTGCTGCATACTTGGCTCGCATTCAGCCTCGGAGGAGCTGGAAGAAATTCAGGATCTTTGATACATTGTGCCATTGTATTCAAGTTTGTTTTTTCTGTAAATGTATTCTGTTTATTAATAAATGTTCACATAAAATATAAAATATATAGGGGGTGGTAGGAGAAGAAAATATTCAAACAGCTCCGAGGAGAACCTTGAGTTTTCCCTGAGGTACGTTTATTGTCTTCTCTGAGGATGAAGGTGCCCTTTCCAGCTATAGAGGTGGTGCCTCCCTATATATATATATATATATATATATATATATATATATATATATATATATATATATATATATACATACATATATATATATATATAAGTAGTGGATTTTTCCACTGAGCGCACCCTTCCGGTTTGGGCCTTCCACTGAGCGCACCCTTCCGGTTTGGGCCTTCCACTGAGCGCACCCTTCCGGTTTAGGCCTTCCACTGAGCGCACCCTTCCGGTCTAGGACCAGCAGCTGGAGGGTCACCTTTTCACACCTAGGTGTTACTTCCGGTTTTGACCATGACCTCGCCCTCGAGACTACCTCACCCTTGACCCCCCAACCAATACCCCCGCCCACGACCCCCCTTCGCGACCCCGCCGTCGCGTCGCGCGCCCCGCCCGCGCGCCCGCCCGCGCGCCCGCCCGCCCGCGCGCCCGCCCGCGCGACCGCCCGCGCCCTTCGCGACCCCCGCCCGCGCCTTCTGCTGCGCCTTCTGCAGCGTCGTCCGGATCGCCCCCGCGCCTCGAATTTTTTTTTCTTATGATCTCCTTGGATCCAGGTTTTTGGATTCCCCCCTACGGGGTTTCGAATTTTTTTTGAATTTCATTTTCTTGTGCTCTCCATCTCCTCAG